>NW_020456043.1:724440-726795 GCF_003342845.1 Nothoprocta perdicaria | reverse complement strand
ATTCTATGCCTGAATCTGTATCTTTAAACTCCACCAAGTGCATGGCCTGAAACATTTGCTGGGCTAATTTCCACTTTGCATGGATGTCGATGGTGAATTTAGGAAGGGTGATGAGGTGATTCCTCAGCTTTAGTCTATGTGGCTCAAATAACCACATGGGTGATAGCAGAGCAGGACCAGCTTCAGTACCGGCTAGTAACGTGAGCAGCCYGGCCGTGGTCTTGGCAAGCTGAGCCTCTGCACCAGGAGGGACACTGGAGTGAGCTGGGTTAATGCCAAAATGGGTTTATTTAGCACCCTGCAATTACACCTTGCAATAATGCTATTTGGGTCACCACAAGGGTCTTGAGGTATTTGAATAGTGCCCTGATTTCCAAGTGCTTCAATGTCACTTTGAGAGAAAGCATATTATAAAATTTCCAGCACAATATACGATTGCTACAGATTTTATTGTTAAGAGGAATGAAGCTATTACCAGTTAATATAGATAAACAGGCAGCATGACTTTATAAAGGCATTATSCCTTACAGATATAATACATGCCTGGAAGACTGCGTCCTTTCCACGCACTCCTGATGATAATATGATGTTACGTCTTTTTCGAAGCTCCTGGAGCTTTGAGAACCCATCTGAATTTATCAGTAACTGTCGTTACGGATACATCTTGTACCAAGGAGATACATTATGTGGAAATCTGCTCGCTTGCTCTTCTTTCTCTTTTAAATCTTTCACAGGGGATATTGCTCATTTTAAGGGTAATTCTCCCTACCTCTGCATAAATGCACCCTATTGGAGAGGGGTATAGAGCGTGTAGGGGAAACTATCTGCAAAATGTGCTCTGAAATCATTAATGTTTCTGAATATATATTTGGTGGTGGAAACCTTCCCTTTCTTCAGTGTCTGCTCTAACACTCTGATTCCTGCATGCAAGAAACTGCATCAAACATCAGTATTTCATGAGTGTCAGGCTTGAGTTAGCCCAGAACCTTGGACTTTCCACTTGAAGAGCATCCTTTTCTCTAGCTCAGACAGGACTTTAAGTACCTTTTAGTTTTTATTTGGGGTCAAAAGAGCCTGTATCTTTTCTCAGCATGTGTCTCCCCATTGCCCAGAAGCAGTGCTTCTACTCTGGAGACTGGAATTAAGTGTTTCACAGCTAAAACACATACAAAGAAGATAAGGAATAGCCTGGCTGGGAGTGGACCACAATGGAAAAGCTTTGAGGAACATGGGCATTAATGAAGATGGAGACCAAAAAAGAGCTATAGTGACTTGGTTAATCCTATGTGCTCTGACAGAGTTGAACTTCTCCAGGTCTCTGATAAGATTTGACAGTTTTTTATCTATTGTTTTTCCAATGTTCAAGGCTACTGAAAGGCAAAAGTGCCAGATGGCCATGTAAGCTAAACAACGTACAAAATCTTTCTTATATTATCGCTAAGCGTCCTGGAGAGAGGGGAGGGAGAGAGGTTATTTAATCATTAGAAGTCACTTAGCAGCAGATGACATTTAGCTGTCTTTATCAACTTAAAACAAAAGATTTGGGCTGTACCGTTGTGGGGCCTTTATCTAATATTGCAAGACACATATTTGCCTTTAGGTCAGCTGGTGATATCTTGTCCTTGTGCGTAGCAGTCACAGAACTGGGATCCCAACCTAGTAAAGAAAAATATATATATATATATACACAATATATACACCACATATRTAACTTTCTACATGTACCAAACTTCACTGCAATCTTAAACCAACACGTGTGTGCCATTTTTCCCCTTGAACACGACAACCTCCTGGGTCACTGACAGTAAAATCTCATGTCTGGAGGAGCCAACACGGGAGCAATGAGGGCCCAGGTTCTGGTTTCAGCCCTGGTCTGATATGTGGCCTTTGTCAAGCYGTGTCCCCTTGTGTCCCCTCCTGTCCCCTCTTTGCCATGGCCACGGCCAAGAGGGACTCTGGAGCCTTGGGGAATTGCTCAAGGGCCTYGGGAGCTGCCGCGTTGACGCCAGCCCGGGTTCCTTGGTCCCACATTGCGGCATGRGGGCCGCGCTGACGCAGTCCCGGTGCCGTTTAGTCCCCGGAGGGTCTGGATACAGCCCGTGGAGCTCGGGACGGACGGTACCGGTTGTCCCCACAGCTCTCCCGCCTGTCACGGGATCTGTTTGCTGTGGAGAGCCCTGGGGTCACCCCGGGGTGCCCCCCATCCACCTCCCGGTGCCTCCAACCCTCTCCTGGGGACAGGCAAGGCCCCAAGGTGCCGGGGCGGGGGGCGACCCAAGGGCCGCGGGCACCACCGGGCCCCGGCGCCACCCTCGTCCCGCGGCGGGGCCGGGGGGTCGTCGCCAAACGCGGCTC
>NW_020456043.1:692910-724188 GCF_003342845.1 Nothoprocta perdicaria | reverse complement strand
GGCCGCCCGCGGGGGCTCCGCTCCGTGGGGAGGGCGCGGGAGGCGGCCGCCCACACGCGTGGCCCGGCCGAGGGGGCTGAGCCGAGGCGGGGGGCTGGGGGGCGCCTTCGGGGCCTCGCGCAGGGCTCCCCTCCGGAAAAGAAAAACAGAAAGAGGAGAAAAATGAAAAAAGAAAAAAGAAAAGTATTTGCCGAAATCGTCGTGTTTTCGCCGCGGTTACTGTCACTGCGGCGCCGCGCGTCCCGGCCCGGGCCTCGCTTGGTTTAACGCGTGTCCCGGAGGCGCCGTGGGTCCCGCCGTGGGTCCCGCCGTGGGGCTGAGGCAGCGGGGGAGCTCCCCAACGCCCCCCCTTCCCCCGGGCTTCGTGGGGAAGGGGATGGGACCCCCAGGCCGTTTCGTGGGGTGCGACCCCCCCAAACGTGTCCCGCGTGGGCCGCGACCGGCCTCGTTCCCCCCCACCCCACGCGTGTCCTCGGCGCGAGGCCGCGGCGCCCTCAGAGGCGGGGAAATAGCGAGTATATTACGGGGTAATATGCACAAAATAGCAAATAATGTGGGGGCAGGCGGCTGTAAACACCTGGAGTGGTTTGTGCTGTTACCCCTTAGCGCGGTGACGGCCCGGTACCGGAAAGAGAAAGGGGGAAAAAAAAAAAAAAAGAAAACCAACCCAAATCTCTGTTTTTCTCCTCTTTTTGAGCGGTTTGAGCGGGCGTTTAGCAGCGCGGCCCTGACGGCTGAAATCCCGCCGGCGCCTGCTCTTGGGCAGCCGGACGAATGCGCTGTACGATACCCTTGAAAGCCCATCGGGAAGCCCCTTTCCTGGCGTTTTAGCTCCTTTTATTTATTTATTTTTTTTGCWATTTAATTTYGCATGTTTTTAAACTAGCGCCCCGTGCCTCGCCGCAGGGGCTGGCACCGCTGTGCCCAGGGTCCCGCGGGGAGGGGACGGCAGCGCCTGGCATCGCCCGCCCTGAACGGGCCCCATTGACTCCCTGCCACGGCCACGGGCCCCGCACGCCTTTTGGGTGGGAAAACTGTAAATTTGGCTGCGGCCGGGGACGTTCGGGAGCCGCCTGCCCACAAAACAGGGCCTGTTAATTGCGGGGTGCGAAGCGGGGTCCCCCCCCCGCTCTGCACAACAGAGTCTCGCTTTAATAGGTGTGAAAAGTTGTGGGTTTGATTGAATACCAGCGCCTCAAAATCTGCTCGCCAGCTCCGTGTGACTTAATCGTTTCTCTCCTGCTTAACTGGAGAGCCAGGTGAAGGTTGAGGAGGAAGCTTTATGTTTTGCTAAGCGCTCCTTRAAACTCTTTCTTTTCCGCCCCCCGTTTAGATCAGGATTGCACGTGGATGCCCGGGCGAGCTGCAAGTAATTTTCTCATAGGCGGATGAGGCGTCTTTGCGCGGCAGCGAGACCCCGGCCGGCTTTGGTAAGCGCCAGCATCCAGGGTGCCCGTTCACCGAGATGGGACCCTGTGAYCAAGCAGGTTTGATTCCTTCTCCCAAGGACCATTAAAGCTTTTCTTGCGGCTGGTAGTGCAATCTGAAAGGAAAAATACAGAAAAAGGAGCATTGGACCTAAGTGTCTGCCTAGAAGATAGTGAAGCCTTGGAAGTGTGCACAGCTCTTGTTCCTGCCTCTTGCTTTTCTTGGCTTTTGTGTGGACGTTTTGGTCAGTGGGCTTGTTGCGAGGCGTTTCTCTGCTTGGATTTGAGCTTTTGGAGGAGATCTTCGTTTAGGGGGAAGTTGCTGATTAGAAACCAGCTCGTCAGCGCTGCAAGCTGTGCCGTGGAGAGGGCACAGGAATGCTGCGTTGGTATGTGCCGCCCATTGGGGTTTTGTTTTTCTTTTCTTTTCCACCAGCTTTTAATGATTCTGTTTTTTTAAGCTGCTCTAACTCTTATTARCTTAATAAGGAAAGTCAGTATGTGTTAAAGTTGGTGTGGCTGGCTTTAAAATACGCTTTTAATATATATTGCCCTGTAAAACAAAACAAGGACTGCATCGGGATAACTGCCCCTAGTGCAGGTTCTGTGTATTAATGTGGAATTGGTATGCGTTTATTTCCCAAATACATTTTTTTTTTCTTTTTCCTCTGTTGTGGCTGAGTGGTATCTCATGTATCGCTTCTTAATCCTGCTGCCTCTGTCTTATGCACTGGAGGTGTCTGTGCCAGCATAGGCAGGGTAGGTAGTTTTAGTCTAGTTAATTTGGGCAGCAGGACTGGCTTTGGGGTGGCTGTTTGCACTTTGCATCTGTGCCTCATTTGGGCCCCTAATTTGAAGCACAAATCTAGGTTTCTGCAGTGTCATTGCAGCAAATATCCAAGGTAGGTGGATTAAATATAGTTCAAGTGCGGCTAAATGTGTTGCAGCTCCGCTGCAGCGCAGCGATGACAACGACGTTTATGTAGATCCCTTTCCTGTACATCTGGTGTTCAACCATCCCTTCCCCATGACTGCTTAMTACTGTTTTAAGAGTGCAAATGCACTGCAGAGGTACACGTGCATGGTCATTAAGAAAATGCCAGTTTTATTTTTTGAAATCATTCAGAAATGGTTGTTTGTTGTCTTGGCATGTGGAAAACAGTGCTCTTTTTCCTAGGATTAAAAAAAAAAATGAAATCCTGCTTTGGAAGCTGCAGTGCCTGCACTTGAGAGCAAAGTAATGCATTTAGGGAGCAGGGAAGCTGCTTTTCTGCCAGTTAAAAASTCTTGCTGTCCTAAAATGCCATTCTGCACAGCACTTGGAAGCTAATGTGCGATGTCCTCCTGGCTTGCAGCAAAACAACTAATGATTAAAAATTCAGCAGATGTTGTGGTTCATTTAACTACTTGTTCTTGCATCATTCAGGTCATATCACACAATTAAAGTTGCTAATGTTCTATCTAGCTTTTTGGGTTCTAAGAATGGAAATGATCTGAGCTGCCATGGGATTTATAGAACTGTTTTGGCAGGAACTGGGCTAGGCAAAGTCAATTATTCAGAACAGTTTTCATCCTTTCCTTGACTTGCAGAATCTCCTTTTTATTTCTCAGATATTATTTATTCACGCTAGGCTTTCACTTCTGCAGCCTTTTTTTTTCCCCACTTTGATTTCTAAGTGATTTTCTTCTGATTGCCTTGAGATAAATGAAATTTCCGCAGTTTGTGGGAGATGTGTGGTAGGTACAGAGTTTTACATTCTTACTTGAACTCAGTATTTCATTTGGCCACARAAGTATATTTTTTGTGAGAAGCCTTGCCTAGTTTTGGGCAGGATTTCTGGTGCCTTCAGCCCATTTACTTTAACGTAGCAGAATTTTGGTAAATAGCTGTTCAGTCCCCTGTGTCTTTTGGTTTTCAAACACTTAACGACTTACCCTTTCCTTTCTCCTACTCTCTTCCTTTAAATACTTGGTGGTTTCGGGTTCTTTTGGAGCTCCTGGAGGTTCTGGAAACATTTCCTGGGCTGCAAGGAGCTACAAAACACGCCTGAGGTGTCAGGTCTTGGAGCTTGTTTTTTTGTTTGTTTTACCACCACCTTTTTTATCTGTTTGGAAGCTGCTGCAAAGTGAGAAGGCAAYGTTTCCCATCGCCTTGAGCCTGGTAACTGTGTTTTTGCATGACCTGTGACGCTTGTCTGCTTGTGCTTGTTGTACGTTGTTGGTCATTGGTAGGTGGAAACCCCACGACGCGGTTGTTGTGTGTCCCTGTATGTCTTTATGGGCTTATACGGGAGAAAAACGGTAGAAATTGTGAGATTAAGGAAGATCTACAATCGAGAAAGGATCTTTCTCAATGTCTTTGAGAGCATTGGGCTTGCATGCTTCCTAAGGATAAATTCAGGACCTAGAAGGAGGTTGGATATCTTGGTCAAGGACACGGATGAGCCAGCAGCGCAGYGCTCTGGACAAGCTATCAGGCCTTATGGGGCTTTTAAGCATAAAATAAGTGGTAGATCAATAATAAAAACATAAAAAATGGATTTAAGTATTGACAATATGTGATAAATACACCTGCAAACCTGTTTTTGGAGGAGCAATGGGTGCAAAAGAGAGACTTTGAGCTTGAGCGTGTTCTTGAAGCTTGCTGTTTGGGTGACTTCTTTTACATGTTCCGCCGATTAGCACATCAAGAGGATTTATTTTTAGTCGAGGCAGATATTTTTTCTTTGAAGAAACCTGCCTGGGCTATGAGCAGCAGTGTACTTTGAGGGAACTTGTTTCAGCTGAGTTGTTGGTAGATAGTCAATTGATTTCCAAAACTGAAGCTTTCAGGATACCATCCCCTTCCTGCCTTTTTGTATCCTGCCTAGAGCGATGGAAAAGAAACATCCAGGTTGTTTTTGGCTTCTTAACACCATGTGCTCGTTAGTGGATGCTGTAGTTGAAGAATTGATATTCAGGATAATGTTTTAATGCAAAAATAACTTCATACCTCACTAATTCTGCCTGCTGGGAGAATAAAGGGGGACTGACTTCACTGCTTTATTTAGGACCTGCCTATTGCTGTGCTAATTACCATGCGTGAACTCGGAGAATTAGCAGGTTTTTTGGCAAATCTTAATGACAACCATTTAATTTAGATTTTTTTTCAACTTCAAGCATTCTCAATGTCTCTAAGCTACTTCCAGCTCATTTTGTGATTTTTTTTTTTTTGTGCCTCAGTATTTTCCAAGCTCTGATTTACCAAAGTTCAGTATTTTTCCCTCCTTGCAAGGACTTACGTAATTAAGCAGAAGCTTGCTGTCTTTTCCAGTTAACTTTCAGCCTAGATCTGAACATGCAGAAACTTCTGCTGTCGTTCAGATAAAAGTTTTGGAAAC
This sequence comes from Nothoprocta perdicaria, assembly GCF_003342845.1. Classification (NCBI taxonomy): domain Eukaryota; kingdom Metazoa; phylum Chordata; class Aves; order Tinamiformes; family Tinamidae; genus Nothoprocta; species Nothoprocta perdicaria. Next base: position 719,381 of record NW_020456043.1, on the reverse strand, counting down.
AGAATCTCTTAAAATGAATGCTAGAGTGGTAAAATCAAAACCTAGGTTTCAGTTGTCCTTTGCTGTGTGGGAAGAAAGCGCTTGATATTTTGGGTGTAAATGCTTTAAAGAGAGTCACCGTGGGGAAACAACAGCATGTCAAGTCTGGTTGCAATTCTGCAAATCCTCAGGGGCATCTCAACTCATGATGGTGAATTCWTGTCCCTCTTACAACAAGGCCATTTCTGACACATTTTTCACCTCCTCATGGTGTMTGATGATGCCTTTTCCAATGAGGTTTCTTTCGTTCTTGTGACCGTCTCCTTCTTTCCGGTTTTCTAATTGCTAATCAAGGGCTATAATCAAGGTAAATCATTAAAATGTTTGCAATGTGGTAGTAAAAACCCTTGCAACTTTATTGGAATGCCTACGCACCAGCCAACCTTCTCTTGGATATGCCAGCTGGGATTTATTTCCCACATTGTGGTGTTATCCCAGTTTCTGTCCTGGTGCCATCCCCCTTTTCCCTTCTGCAATTTGCAGCCGCGGTTCCTTCCCCCCCCTGCCTCCTCCCTGTGATTTTTGCCGATCACTTAATGTTGTTTCTTTTGGGATGAACTGGGTTGTGTTGCTTGGCTCTTTAATTCCTCCCTCTAATTGGCAGCAAGCCGAGCACAAAATCTTGTTCATAAGTCGCCCTAGAGATTTCTTTGTACATGCTGCTATGTCTTTTTTTTGTGTTTTTTTTTTCCTTGCAGGCTAAAAACACTGCCTTTTAATTTTATTTATTTGTTTTCTTAATATTCAGCTCATGCTTATGTTGAGGGCACTTAGGCTCAGGTATTGCCACCCTTAAGCCCAGCAAGCAGCTTAAGAGCGTTCCTGGGTATTTTGTTGCTTCCAGAATTTCTCTTAGCGTCGAAGGCAGTTCGGAAGGCAGCTTTCCCTCTGCATCTAGGTAGGTAGAACTGAAATAATTCTCGGTTGCATGTGATGCTCAAAGCCTAAGGCACAGCTTGTGCCTGTGCTTTGGCTCTCTGTGGCGTGCCGAGCGTGGGGCTGCGTTTAAAGGGTTTGGGCACTGGGGGTTCAGCCGCACGCGGTTCGTACTAAGCGAGCGCTGCTACCACTGAACCGGGCTCTGCCCTCCCCGGTGCCCCCATGGGCTCTTCTAGGTTACCCACCCTTCCCTTTTGATTTATGAAGCTCCTAAGTGAGGGCTGGGTCCCAGATTTGGCCTCTCTCAAGCTGAGGGTGCTTGGACTGGGGCTCGTGGCCACCCGGCTGCCAGGGATTTTTGCCTTTATTTTCACTCCCGAGCACCCGTGTGYGCCCCGTGATGGGGAGAGGACGGCTGGGTGCAGGCATGGGCACAGCTGAACACYCCATGTGTGGGAGAACTGCTTTCCCTTTTTTCTTTTAATCTTTTTTTAAGGGAGGATAACACCTACGGTCAATTTTTTATGTGAAGTAGCCTGTATTTCAATAAACACAAGGATTAAAAGATGTAAAGCACTCTTGTTTATGCATTTAAAACCTGCTGAAACATAACTCTGCTCCTTTGAATTTCTGGCAGTCAGGGAATTACAGAGCACAAGGAGGGCATCTTTGGTGGCATTAGAGAACAGAAATCCCGTGTTTCTCTTGGGGTGCCTWGGAGTATTTCTCAGGTGTGGAAGGACTGCAGATGTGGTCCTAGTAAAATGTGTGATTATTTGTGTTGAATAAGACYCTTCAGCAGAAGTTGTGGAAGTGGTTTCGGGAACAATTACTGGGAATTCTCTCAATACTGAATTACAGTACACGGGCTAAGCAGAGCTCAGAGCGGTTTGCATGGGGCTCCGCTCTTCATGCAGTGGCTGTCACTGACATGGGACAAAAACAGTTCTGCAGATTGCTGTGCATTTAACAGCTTGGGGGACCATTAAAACTGAATCCACAGAGATCAGCTAGAGGCTTCGGCAAGAGTGGCAAGAAGTGGGGGAATTGCCTGCCRTCCCACTTGGGTTTTATCAGAGTAAACCAGAGAAGTTTTCATGGGGTGGCTGTAAAGGAGGAAAAAAATACAGCTAAGAGATTGCATAGAGAAGTCTACCAGGCTGCTTTGCATTCGAAAAAGCTTCGAGATGCACAGAAAGTGAGCGGAGAAGCGGCTGATGGCAGCTGCAGAGAGTTCCCTGGGCTGGCGGCGAGGCAGTGGCTTTAATTAGCGCAGCCAGAGCGGTTTGGGGGAAGGACTCAGGAGCTCTGCAGCGCGGGCCATCCTCCGCGCGTCTCCTCCGAGCCGCAGTTTCAAGCGGGAGTTTCTTCCGAGGGGCAGCTTGGCTTGGAGTCCGTCCAGGTATAAGCCCCGCTTATGGAAATAGCCACATGTCCTGCTCTGCGAGCAGAAGGAGCAGCTCTTGGAGGGAGCACAGGCTGCAAATTGCTTAGATAAAACCAGCCGGCGTTCATTGAGCTGCCTTGCTAGCCCTGCACAGGGTGCAGGTGTAAGGTAAGACATGGGTGGTGTTGATTTAACCTGCTTGGTTTCAGTAGGAGCTGATGGGAAGAGCTTCTGCAAAGCTCCCTTCTCTGCAAACCGGGGTGCTTTCACTGGAGTAGCAAAATGCAGGCGAGTTCCCCTTAATATATGCATGCATGTGGGTACCTGAGAAAGCATCCCCTTAAATAAAGCAGTGACTTTCTTCTTGGGAGATGCTGAGAATAACYCCTGCGGTCTCCCAGTCGGGGCCAAGCCAGACTTGTTAGCAGCTTGCGAATGACAGCTCTGCCTTGCTTTGTAGGTATTTTAAGTGGTGAGGGTAGCATTGCTGGAGGGAGATGTGATAACGTCTGTGCTTTTCTTCGCGAGGAGGAGATGGGGCTAATTGCAAACCTTCCCTTTGCAGCTTCTCAATTATCGCTGGAGCAGCCCCGCAGTCTGCTCTCACAGCAGATAAGCGCTGTAGCTGCACTCGAAGCAAAACTTAAGTGCTCTTTCCTCTTCCTCTGCAGTGAGACGAATTCCCTTGTGGGAACGAGGTTTCTTGCAGCCACTGTGATGCTTCTCTGCGCTTTCTGTGTGTTTGCAGCATGTTCCTGGTGCACCTGGCAAAAGTCCCCTCAAATACTGCGCTCCCTTACGAAGCAGCTTCTGTGGAAGGTTCTGCGAGTGAGTTGCCAGGTGGAGATGTGTTGAGCTTTGTCGTGAAGTGCTGCGAACGCGGCATCCCAAAGGGGGTTACCTAAAACTGGTTCGTGTTAAGCCTGTGTTTTTCAGAGAGCTTCGTGGTAATACGGTGCTCTTGCTGCGTTAGGCCCAGCCTAGGTAAGTAAAACAGCTGGAATGGGTGGCCCCACGAGCAGATCTGCTGTTTGAGAGCAAGTGTTGCCGTCTTTCACGTGGCTGTGTTGAGGAAACTGTGCTTGAACTGTGTGACTTTGGGTCTGCAATGTGGAAATGGCCATGGATGCAACCGATGATGCAAGCGAGAGTCACCATGAAAGTGTCTTTGTGCTTCAGCCTGATAAAAATATTGGGTTTGGAGCTGATGTTTCTGAAGGTGTGTGAGTGTTTTTTTTTTATTTTATTTTTTTATTGCAGTTTTAGCAGGTTTGGACCTGGTTGTGTTGGTTGTTGAGTGACCAATAGGGCTGGTGTTGTAGAACAGCTCAGTGTGGGCCTGTCTGTAGCTCCTGGCATAACTTAACTTGATGGTGAATTGGAGAGAATTAAAGACCGTGCCGTCCCCTCTCAAGTCTTATTTATCAAATGGCTTTAAGACAGAGATCCAAGCATGTTTTGCAGACTGGCTTGTGCGTGATGCCATGCAGTGCATGCGTCCTTGATGGAAAGCAACTTTTTCTTTCTTTATTAAAAAAGTGATTCTATTTTTTATGAGGGGAAAAAGCCATCTAGARCCGGGGTGGGGGTCCAGGCTGGAGGCAGCCTGGACGGGTGCCCCGTCCCTTTCCTGTGTGTCTTTGGGAAAAAGTTGTGGTGGGACTTGTGTGTGGGGGGCTCCGCAGGGTGGTGAGGAGGGGTCTCCGATGGCCCCAACRCCTACGGTGACGGCAGACGCTGCTTGCAGCAACGCCTGGCCGTCTTTCGTGCTGAGGTGGCTGATAAGATAGTGCCTTTCACAGGCCCGGGAAGCCACGGAGCTGGTTCTGTCCTCACGGAATTACGGGATCCCTCGGTCCTGCCGGGGCCCCTCTGGCCCCTCTCCGGGTGTCTGCGGCTGAGGCTGCCCCTGGTGCGTCAGTCGCTTCCGTCCTGTGCTGGGCTGTGGGGGTGTCCCTGGGCTGCGTGGGGCCGAGGGAGCCCGGGCTGCCCTCGACTTCCGCGCCGAGGCCCTGCCAGCCCGTTGCATAATCTGCTATCGCTCGGGGAAGGTGGTTGTACCGGTCGTTGCAAACTGGTGTAGCTCAGGTCTGAGTCAAGCCCGGCCTCTTCAGGCTCCGACAGGCTGTGGAATTTATTTTTACACCACCACGGGGGCGTGCGGCAGCTGAGCKGCGGTTCCCAGCCCCGAGGCCCGTGTTGGGCGTTAGATAAGGCCRCCTGCCGCAGATACCAGCAAGGAGCTGGGCGGAGGGGCGAGCAGAGGGCCAGGGCTCCCTTTGGAAACGCCCCTTCGGAGGTCAYGGCGAGCAGGGAAGTGGGAAGCGCYGCCGCTCCTAGGTGCGGGAGCGGGAGGCGGATGAAGGTGACCTGGGACGTTCCAGGTTCCAGCCATGAGGAGCGTTGGGTGTTACGGAGAAGTAACCCGGCCCAGACCCTGAAAACTTGTGTTTGGTGTGAATGGAGGGAGAAGCAAGGAAAAAGGTTGAGATTTGGAGAGCTTTGTGTCTCTATGGCTCCCAGTCCTGTGATGACAACTTCTTCCTTGCTGCCCAGTGGGACATCTTGTGGCAGGACACCCATCTCCAGCTGGGGAGTCTCCAGGTGCTCGCTCCTTTCTGGAATTCCCACGAGTTGGGGTTGGCCTTAACAGAGCAGGTCTCAGCCGTGGATTTCACAGGGGGGAATGGTGGGACGTGAGTGCCTGTCCTCGCATGGCTCGGTCCGTGTGCAGGTGGATCGGGCCGGGCGCTGCTTGTGCCGCAGCCCCGGTGAGGTGGGAGCTGCGGAGCACGTTCCCCGCTCCTGCCCTCGTGCCTGAAGCTCATCGCTGCGGAGCGCTCTGGCAGTTCCCTGCCTGCCTGCCCTACTTCAGGTTTCTAAGGAGCAACCCAGGCCATGGGAAAGGGGATGCTCCACTTGGCGAGGTGGCACCTACCGTGTGCCTGGCAGGTGGTGGCAGGGATGGTGACGACCGACTTTGGGGCACGTGAGATGTGGAAATCCACCATTCTGCCTTTCTGTGGGCACYGAGCTGTCTTTCCAACTGGTCTAAGGAGCAATGTACACGTTGCTTTCYATGTACCCCTTTCCCATGGGATATATGAGCTGTGCTCCTTGCCTTTCTCTGCGTTACTGCAGTAAATCCCTTCGGGGTTGAGACCGTGGTTGTAACACCATTAACTTGTAACTAATTTGKTTTTTTCTTCCCTTTTGCTCCTCAGAAATGCCCTTCTCCTGAGTGTGCAAGGAACCTGCAGAACTGTAATGCCTAACCCTACATGGAATAACAACTCTTGGAAGGTACCACCCTTTTTTAACTAATACCTGACTTTGTTACAGGATGGGTTAATAATGTACCAAGCTCCKCTTCATGCGCAAAGCTTGAAGCTGAGGCTCCCTGTCTTATGTAATGCCACCTTTTCCAAAAGATGACCCTCTAGGTGCTGATTTCCTGAAAATCCACGTGTGGTCCAGCACGTGATCCAGGTGTCCCGGGGCCATCCCTCTTCTCGGGGAACGGTCTCCGTCGGCAGGTCCGGTGCTGCCTTGGGAACAGATGGTAGTTTCTATTCAGAGAGCCGAGCTAAGATTTCTTCGTACGTGGTGGCCATCTCTGGAAACACGCTGCCCTTCCTTTGGGTGATTCACCATGACTTGTCTGTTTGTCTTAAAGCTAATGAACTTCTGGATCATCTCTCTTGTCGGGAGGTTTCTAGGCGTATTTAGGAGGACTATTACRATAGTCTGCCTTGATGCTTCCTTTTAAATAAGCCTTAACTCTTTGTGCTGCATTAGCCAGCTCTGAGGTGTGGGCTTGCTCTGCCGCCTGATGCTGCAGTGATGCCATAATACTGAATTTTGGACTGCCCYGTGCATTGCTATGGCAACAGACTGATGTCACAGGCTCAAGGACATGACTTCAGCGTAGGATCATGCAGAGGCACGATCAGGTTTGTGAAGGAGAAAGCTGACTAATGCGCGGCGCAAACGCGAGCTGCCTTCCAGCTGACCTAGCAAGGTGCTTCAGGAGCAGAAATGCCCTCCCAAAGAGGCACGGGTGGATCTGCTCCCAGCTCAAGGCAGGGACCTTCTGCAYGCTGAGCTTCCTTTTCCAAAGGATAAGCAGACATCTTGCAGGTATCCTGTATCTTATAAATAGGTGGTCTTCTGGGGTGGGGAAACTTGCTATTTTTGGCTTCAGACCTTTAAAACGTTGCTTCTTTCATATTTTTCTAAGAACTTGGTAGTCTTGGGTGCATATTGATAGCCCTTCTACCAGCTAACTAGTGTTCAAACCACTTAATTGGGTTTTCCAGAGCTTTTATTTTATCTATAACATTGGGAGGTGAAAAGGGGAGCTCTGCATCTGCATTATGGTCACATTTTCCTATATCCTATTAGCAGATTCCAAGATTGTTTAATGTGCTCTCCACCCATTTCGTTTGGCTGCAACCTTTGCTCCCATGAAAACAAGGCTGATTGTTCTGAATTGCTCTGTGTATGTGCTTTGGCACAGCATGAAGGTACCTATAATAACACAACCATTGTCTGGAGAAAAATAATAGGAAAAAAAAGGCAGTTTGCAGCAATAACTACAAATAAAAGGGTGCTGGACTCGGGCAAGACAGTAATGGTAGTTTTTCCACCCATGGGTGCAACGGACTCTCAATGTGGTCACCTCTTGGCATGACCTGCCTGACAGTGTCACAGCCTTCGGTCTGGCCTGTGAATATTGGGAATAAGGCACTCAAGTATTTGCATGTTGTTCCAAGCTTCTCTTTCCTGGACACGGTTCCAGTGCTCATATCGAGGGATGGGGAGGCTGAATGACTTTTGCACAATGTGGGTTTTTATTTGCATGCTGTGAGCAGTTTAACAAGTGCGTGCGCTAAATGAAGCGTTCCCGCTTCCAGTTAGCAGCTGGTGCACCCTGAAGAAAAAAAAAGGGGGAGGAAAAGGAGGTTTAACAGGGAGGTTTTGAGAGGTGACATTGAGCTGTGTGTTTAAGCAGACAGTTGCACCAAGACTGGATGTTAACTGGAAATGCTGTGGGATTCGGTAAATAACCAACCCAAGCTCGTCTGTGCTGAAAAAATTGTCACTYGTGTCTTCATATTACAGAATGAAGCCCACTGAAGTGCACGGTTAGGAAGCAACAGCGTTATTGGAGTGGTTAGTKTCCCAGGAATTGAGGATATTCAACAAAACCGGCGTTTCTCACAGAGGTTTGGTTGCCGCCCCGGGCAGGAAGCCGCAGGCTGTTAAAAAAGAGGCAGGGAAGGAGGAGAGTGACCCTCTCACTAAATCAAGAGGCTTGAATTTGGTGCTGGATCAGAAGCTGAAAGGGCTGGAAGCTCTGCAAGATTTAGTGATTCCCTCTGCTCTGCAGGGAGCAGCCAAATCAGTGGGGCAGGACTGTCGGGAAGTCGGTCCGCTAAAAAGAGCGGCTTTGTGATCCGGGAGAGGAAGTCCGGAGAACCTAGGAAAAGCAGCAGATGTTTTTGGTGGGGGAAAACTTTACCCTTGGTGTTGTTTGCTCTGGCAGCGAAGGGAGCTGGATGGCAAACCCAGCATCCTGGAAAGCTGCTTTTTGGTAATGTGATGTGTTTCTCTTTGACAAATCCCTTGTGTGGTGGCATCTCGCTGAGGCAGAAGCGAGAAATAAAAGTACCTGTGAGTTTGCACAGGGATAGGTGTAAAAAAAAAAAATCCTAAGTATTTGGTGCTTCTCCTTAGCAGCAGTAAAAAAGGCAGTCTTAACGGATGTATAAAGTGATACTCGGCGAGGGATGCCGTGCCCCGAGGAGGAAACGATGACAGAAAATGCATAAAAAAGAGGGAGAGGCTGCTCCCAGGGTGTGTTTATGGATTGCAATGACTGGAAATGCGATAACGCGGATGGCGCATACCAAAGTACGAAGGGTAGTGCCTTTCCAGGTTGTTAAACCTGCGTCTCACAAAAAAAAAAAAAAAAAGAAAAAAAGAAAGGAAAAACCCCTCATACTTTGCTCTTACTAACAGGTTAATTCACTGCAATTGGCTGTGAAAAAACTTGGGGGATTTTCCCCTCCTTCCGATGCACAGCCTCTTAGCTCTCTATTTGGCAGCTGCACCTTTAGATGATTAAAAGCTGGTTTATTTGTTTTTTTAACCCACTATTCTTCCTTCCTGTGTTTATTTTCTTGCATCTCGCTGCTTGCCGGGGAGCAGTCAATTGCTCTTCCGGCTAATGTGCAAAAACCGAGATAATTTAAGGTTAGGAAATGGGAACTGCAGATGGGTGTCTCTACTTAAAAGCAAACAAGCAATAAAAGAGAAACTACAAAATTAGGGGAATACAAGAGGCTTTTGACCGTGCTGCATTTCTAAAAAATAATTGGATTTTCCTTACAGGACTGGGGAAAAATGAGACTTAAAAGTTCGCTTTGGCTTTCTAGGATACWGTGTCGGGTGCCTCCCTCTCTGAAATTCCTGGCGATGCTGCCGTGGCTGCCTGTGTTTTGGGAAGCAGTTGCAGTTACCCCCGAGCTGCGGTGGTTGTTCGGCCCTGGGGTTGCTCTGGTCTCGGCACATAGTTTCATTGCTCTGCAGTGTTTGGAGAGGCGGCAGGGTGGGATGGGGCTGCAGCGAGTTTCCAGATTCCTAACAGTGTGAGCGACTGTTTTTAATAGTGATGATAAAAACAGTTACTCCCAGTTGGAGGTTAGTCAGTGGTCCAATTATCGGAGCTATGAAACAGTGCAGAGATGGCTCCGCGTGGAAAAGCTAAAGGCCTGAAACTTGTTTCCTTGGGGGAGCTGTTTGAAACCATTTCCTGCAAGCTCGAAGGATATTAGCAAGTGCTGTTAAAGGGTGAGAGATTAGGCCAGGGTGGCTTGATTTTTTCACTCCAGTAATTGAGCTTTCAGGCTGGCAAATTTGGCCATGGGATATTGGGTTAGATAATATTATGTATATAATGTGTATACTTTCTTTAACTATGACTTGAAAGCTGTTTTTTCATTGTTAAGTCTGAAAGCTGTGTGAAAGAAAAACGAATCTTGTGGCTGTCTTTTCTCAGGCAAATTTTTCTGAAAGTTGATGCTTTGGAAATGGTCGTGACCTATGAGGAATCACAACAGAAGAATCCTTGTTGTATAGGTATTCTTGTAAAGGTTACTAAATTTTAGAGATAAAATAGGAAAGATTTCGATCAAAACTTCCCAGTRAACAAAGTACTTGTGCAAGCAGAAGCTGGACTTTACTGAAATTTAAATTCTGCTTTTTTCTTTTCTTCAAAGAATGAGTTGCAGCAAAACTCAAGCCATGGCGGGATCTTCTGAAAAGATAGTTGCTTCTGAAAATATAGWTAGTTGCTAGGCATATCTTTAACTGCAATGCTCTAAAAAAATACTTGACTGCATTGTTTCAAGTAATTTTTAGAGCTATTAATGGAAAAATATCTTTAGATMTTTTTCTGGCTACCCTTTCAAAAATCCATGGATTCAAAATTAGCTTAGATTTTACAGCGCTCTTTGGAAACCCTCATGCAAAAAGATACCACATTCAACATTGGTCTCTACTGTCGTTTGCCAAACAAAAAAGCCACCTTATCTGCAACTGAATTTGTTCAGCAGAAGTTATTCTCTGCATGTTCTTGTCTTAAAAAGCTTGTGTAAAAAAATAAGCAGATACTTGGGCTGGGAAGGGTTTTAGCAGGTCCTATTGTCTGCCTGATGTCTCCATCTGAAGGAGGTTAGTTGAGGTGTCCCTGGTCACCCACTGATGCTTTTGGATCCCAAACACTCCTGCAGTCTCTCCAACAGAATCAGTTTCCATAACAGGGAGGATTTTCACTCGGATTACTCCGTGTTGAAGCTGCTTGAATTTGTAAGTGAAACCCAGCACGAAGGCTTTTTTTTGGGGGGAAATGGGGTAGGATTCACCATTAAAAATACGGCAAAGCCTCTGTTTCCAAAAGTTGGTGCATCTTCTGTTTGTGCCCTATTGCTGAGCATGGACGTGGGCATCGAATGTGGTGCTGCAGGTTGCCCCTAAGGTTGTGTAGCTGGGGAGCCTGCCTGCCCTGTGTCTGCAGGAGTTAGGGCTGGGTTTGCACAGCCTTTCCAAATTTTAAAGCATATGGTTTGTATATCAGATGGCCAGCTGTACATCCAAACCAATGTACATATCAGGAAAGCATCTGCCTTCCTCTCTGGTGGCTGCATAGGTTGTGTGAGGACGTGACACTAAATAATGCATTTTTTTCCTGGAGCTGGCAGTAGCCTCTTCTTTGGATTTTAGTGAGAGAAGTGAATCCAAAACTATTGTGTTTACGGGTTTTTGCTTGTTTGAAGATGTTCATAATGGATGGTCTGTTTGAGGAGCTCCTAGGAATTAGCTACCTCTTTTTGGGACTCAGCAGGAGTTGCCACGTCTTGGTTTGCAATAGGTTACAGGCTAAAGCATTAGACCTTCCTAGTATGTGTTGTGATCTATCCCAAAGCTGGTATCCTGTGTATACCAGTCTGCTGAAGTTTGCAGAGAGTAAACCTGACATAAAAACATGAAATTTCAGAATTTGGCCGTTGCCCGTTATGCTTGAAAGATTAAAAATAGTTTTTATCATGAAAGCATGAAGTTGGGGCATTGGCAGGCTTGTAACATAGGTAAAACCGTGGAAAGATTTAGGATTTCATGACAAATCATGGGAAATATTGGTGCAAAAAGTTGCAAAAAATCATTAAAGTGTGAAAGAGGTTAAATCAAGTGTACACTAGAAGAATGTTTAAATTGCGGAAATGTTTTTAGCTCTTGGCACGGTGACTTTTAAAAGCTTTTTACCYGACTGCTGCTTATTACTTAAGTAAAAACACAAATATTTGTGTTGTGTAGCAAAACTTCCAGCTGTTGAGTTGGGTTTTGGAGGCCCTTAGGAAAAATCAGATGCTTTGGAGATGCCTGGTGGAAATTGCAGCCTCCCAGCTCTGTGATGCATTGGCCCAACAAGTCCACAAGGACAAAATCGTCACTTTTTTTTTTTTTGTCACTCTGTCTTTTTTTGTGCCTTTGTTTTGGTAGGATAAGGTTTGTGGTGATGTATGACAGAGATCTTAACTCATTAACTTTTGGTTAAAGAACAAGTTTCCATGGAAATAAATGGCACCTGACCCTGCTGAGCTCTTTAGGTCTGGACCCATGATCAAATATGGGGCAATCCATGTGTGCACTGTTGTCCCCATGCCTAGCCTTGCACAAAGCAGCCACAGCCGAATTTAATTTGCTGAATCAAATATCCTAGAGAACGACCTAGCACTAAGCCCTCGCTTTACTTACTGCGGCACTTTCCTTATTAACAAAGTCCTAAAAAAAGAAGGAACTGGATGGGTAGGAATAGAAACTAGCTATGTATTTGATCTTCTGCAATTTGACATCCAAGGGAGGACATACAGGAGCCTGATCCCTGCGTGCCGAGGTGCAGGGAGACATCGCCGGGGCAGGTGGGCGCTCCCGCCAGCCCCACGCTCCCCCTGGCCACGGAGCAAGCGCTTCCCGTCAGGCAGGCTCCGATGAGCCGCTGGAGCAGCCGGCAGGAGCCTCCCGCCGCGCGCCAGGATGAGTCAGGCGGACCTCTCCGGCCAGGAGCCCCAGGCTCCAACAGCAAAGCGGGGTGAGGAAATTGCTGCTGACAGTCTTGATCTGCCACGTCACTGCTCTGCTAATGAGAATCTCCTCGAGCAAACTAACAGTGCCTTCTTGAAAAAGATAGGATTCCTACTTTCCCTATTTTTTTAATTTAATTTTTAAAATACTTCTTTCTAACATGGGGTAGGTTGGCTGGCTCTCAGCATGCAGGTAGGTCTCTCTCTCATGTAGCCTGCCTGAGCTTTTGTGACTCTAGGGTTTGTGCTGAAACTCCGACCTAGYGGCACTTGCGCATCCTGCTGCGGTTTCTGACGTTCTTTGCACGTTCGGGAGCGACCCGGGGAGACTTCTGCCTTGCAAAAGGAGGGCACGACGTCTCCACAGCTCCCCGAGTGCTTGTCTGCTATTTCTGGAACCAATTCTATTGCTTCTATAATAGGAAGCCTTCTGGAAGATTTTTCTTTCCCCTTGCCCTGAGAAAGTAGCCTTGCAGATAAGCTTTCAGTAGTGCAGCATCTACACAGTAAAACCAGTCGCGTTTTAGACGCTGAATAATTCAGATGTGGCTCCCAGATCATGTGGCGCCTCCAATGCAAAGTGCTGCAGCAAGTGTCTTCACCCAAGAAACCCAAGAGAGCAGCGGCTGTGACGGGGTCGGTTGTGCTGGAGCCACCTCCAATTTGTCATTCGGGGCACGCGATGGATCCCGCAGTGCCAGCGAGCGCCCAAGTAGGTGGCAGCTTTCTGGAAAGTGAAGCAGTGTGTGGTCCGTGTGCTGCCGTGGCCTTGGCACATACCCCACGCGCTGGTCTYGGTGCCCGCTTGGATAGAGCGCAGCAAATCCACCGAGCGGCTCTTGGCTTCTCCCTGGTTGAGCAACGGATGATGCCTTAGCCGAATTGTGCAAGACAGCTGAAGCCTTTCAGGAACTGTTGAACGAGGGAAACGTGTTGGGAGCAGTTCCCGTATTTTAAGTATTTTATTAAGTTGGGTTAATGATGTGCAGCAGAGCTTGTCTTTGCCCTTTTGAGAATTTTGGAAGGCGAGGGGACTTCTTGAATCATTCCCACCCTAACCACACCTAAAGGAGAAAAGACACGAGAGAGACAAATTCGAAACCTTTTGTTTCATTCTGATGTGATCTTGGAAAGGAAGACAGGTTCTCCCTGTAGTGCTTCATTAGAATGAGTGTTTCACAAGCAGCAGTGCTGTTTGATGGCCCTGAGCAGCCAGACATCCTCTGTGAGCCCCCTGTGTCCCCCTCCTCCAAAACGCCATGCGTTGTGCACTCGGAAGCCTTTATTTTCCATCGCCTTGGAAGAATCYGCAGAATGCTTTGTGAGAGAGGCCTTGGCATGACTGGAAGTGGGGTTTGGGACACCTTCCATTTCAATGTGGATCTCCAAGCCTGAATTCAGGTAGACATCTCCAGTGTCTTCCAGACTACAGTTAAGTAACCACTAACTCTATTACTGTGTCATATGGGGAGTGGGATGCAGGGGAAGTTTGAGGGAGCTTCAAGGAGGACTGGGGTCGATTTGGGAAATGAGCTGGAGGAGACGGTGCCAAGATCAGCTCTGTGCCGCTTGGTCTGCTTGGATTCCCGGCGCTGAGAAGACCCGTTGGCAGCAAGTTTTATGGCAAATCAATAGGCGTGGGAAGCTGTGTCCTCTCCTTTCAGCCAGAGCGCAATGCGGCAGGGYGCTTTGGGGTTAGATAATGCGAATTCTGCACAAAACTCCACCTGCTGAGCATCAGCGAGGAGGCTTGTCARAAAGAATCATGGAATCACAGAATCCTTAAGGTTGGAAGGGACCTTTAGAGGTCATCTAGTCCAACCTCCTGCACACACAGGGACACCCAGAGCACATGGCACGGGCTGTGTCCCAGGAGGTTGGGAAGATCTCCAGAGAAGGAGACTCCACAACCTCTTTGGCAACCTGTTCAGGTGCTACAGAGGACCATGTGGTGCTCGGTTGTGCCTCTCCCACAACAGCYTTTGTTCAGGTGGCTCCTTTCTACTTTCTGGCTAGCAGTTAAAAAGCAGCTCTGCAAAGCTCAGCGTGACCTGAAGGCTCTAACCTGCTTGTGGGTTCTAATCTTCACATCTCATAGTGGTTCTGAGGTGGATACAGGTTTCTCTACTAGTTTCTAGTTTTCTAGTTTCACATCTAGAGGATTTGTTCCCAACTGCAGGTGGAAGAGAATCTAAAGTCAAACTCGCTCTTAAAACTCCTTGTTCTAGTTAAAACATGCTCGTTTTCTCTTATTTTGCTTCAAAGCTGAACAAAGAACCAAAGTGTAGCTACCGAACTGAGTGTGGAAAAGTAGTATTTAAAATGTAGATATTAGCCTGACTTCCTCTTAACTGCTTTTTGTGTGGCTTTCCTCCAAGTTTCCTTGCTCCTTTTAGGTCCTTGCTGTGGTGTGGCTTGTTTTTGAACTTGGAACGAGCTAGTCTATGAAATGAACTGCTTGAATAAGCTTAAAGGGAAAAAAATTCCTTCCTTCTGCACCTGCTGGAAAGGAGTCTTTTGGTTGAGGTCTCACTCCAAGCGCGTAGCTCCTGGCTGCCGCTGGATCTGATGGCTTCGCTTTTCCCGGGATTTCACAGCGGACACGTCCTGCTTGGATACTTAAGACTGGCTTGAAGCAGGTAGCAAGGCTCAAATTGAGTCTACTTTTAAAGTGTGATTTTTAAAAAAGGTTTTAAGAATAAATGCAAGCTTGAGATCATCTTGCAAAAACTTTTTTTTTTCTTTTCTTTTTTTTTTTTTTCTGCGTTTGCCTGAATTGAAAAAGCTGAGCTGCCGTTTTAGGCACGTGATGCTGCTCAGAGCTGTGTCTATCTCTAGGTCTCCAATTAAGAGCTGGGGTGTGTGGACCTGCTGCATGGTCTCCTGTCTGATCTGGTCTGGCAGCTCCAGGGCTTCCTAGTTAAGGTGAATCCTGACTGCTGAGGCCTGGCAAAGCAGGCAGTGGCTTTCAGGGAGTCCAGTGCCGTGATAACTGCTTCACGGCAGGGTTTTAAGGCACGTGTGGGGGGCTTTGGGTTCGGATGCTCATAATTTAGACCCTTGCACCTTATCCATTAATACTTGGCAGTAGTGGCAGTAACTTGGAAGGAAAATGCAATGCAGGGGCTGTGTTGCTTGTGCCAACAGTGCGGTTTGTCCACAACCAGACCTAGGCCGCTGCCTCCTCACTAAAAAAGCAAATTTTCTGCCAGGATGAGCCCATCTTTTGAGCTCTTCTGCTATACGTTAATGCTGCTACTGTCTAAAACAGATGTGTTCCCTGCACTGTATAAAACCCCCCAAGCCCCCATACCTTTCAAAAGCGTTAGCTGCCACTACCCCTAAAGCTGTCACAGGCTGCAGTGCATGGCTCAGAGCCCAGGAGACCTCCCCCGTGAGCCCGTATTTTCCTTTTCCTTTCCCTTTTCTTAYGAGTGCAGCCGCGTTCGGAGAGGGCAGCGGGATGGACAGCTCGGCGAGCGCGATGCATCCCGCTGCCAGCGCTGACTCCTTCYCCCTGCTCGTGCACAGAGCCGTCTGCTTGGGTGTGGCTGCAAAAAAAGCAAAACAACAAGGCTGGCTTTGAGGTTTCCTCTTCTGTTTTGCTTATTTGTGCATCCGTGTTTCGGCTCTTGAGCTGCGCCCGGCTCTGCGGAGCTAACCCGTGCGCTGACGGGCCCTCYGACAAGGAGCCACCGTGGCTGAGGAGCACACAGTGGGTATGAACAGGCAGTAAGTACCTCTGTGCTCACCCAGATGCTGATTTTTTAGGCTCACGAGCACAGCTTTTCACTGCTTGCCCAGTAGGAGTTTGCCAGGAGCTTGTTGGCTTTAATAGACTGTTTCAGCTCTTTTCCACGCACGAGCAGTGAGAGGAGGGGAAGCGGCACGGGAGGTTACGCCTGCCCCAGCTCAACAATTTTTCCTGGTGGCTTTCCTGCTTGAGCTAACTCATTCCTGYAGTCTTTTTTTTCTCTTGCTTTTTATCCTGTTTTTTTTCCCTCCTGTTGTGCTCTGCAGAGGAGGCTGCAGGTGGAGCATTGGGGGCAGCTCTGGGCTCCCCGGGACAAGGGGGACGTGGAGCTGCTGGAGAGGGGCCAGCGCAGAGCGACAGGGATGGGGAAGGGGCTGGAGCAGCTCGTGTGAGGAGAGACCGAGCGAGCGGGGCCTGTTGAGCCTGGAGAAGAGAAGGGGGAGAGGGATCTGATCAACATGGACAAACACCTGAGGGGAGGATGGAGGGAGGAAGGGGCCAAACTCTTCTGGGTGGTGGCCAGTGCCAGGACAAGGGGCAGTGGGGACAAGGTGAAGCCCAGGCAGCTCCGTGTGGCYGYGAGGAAGAWCTTGTTTGGTGTGAGGGTGCCCGAGCCCTGGCCCAGGCTGYCCAGGGAGGCTGCGGAGGCTCCTGCTCTGCAGATCTTCCCAAGGCGCCTGGATGCGCCCGGGTGCCCCGTGCTCTGGGTGTCCCTGCTGGAGCAGGGGCTGCGCTGGGGGATCCCTGGGGGTCCCTTCCAACCTCAGCCATCCTGTGGCTGAGGACTCTAGTGAGACTCATCTGGAATATCTAGTGACTTTCTTTGCAGCATGTTTCTCCTCCGGACACTTGCCTCACATTGCGTAGGGAATCAGTCACGTGTGCGAAGAGGCGAGTAAATGTGCAAAAAGACTAGTTTTAGTTAATGAAAAAAATTGTCCAGCCTTCTTAAATGGTGTGGTTGAGTTTATTTGGGTGTGTATACAGTCATGTTTCTGCGATACAATCCCTGCTGAGTCTGAAAGGCTGCTGTCGGGACAGCCAGACAAAAGCTTGGATAAAAGTCAGCGTTTCAGAGCCTCTTCCTGATGGTTCGTGAGAACGTAATGATTTTGCTTTGGACTTTTAATTTTCATAAAACACTTGGCGTGTGTTTTCTTTATATGTGACTGTTTGTGCATGGATGTTTTGCATCATGTTTGGGGATCTGTATTTTACAGCACCTGAAACTTGAGAAACATTGATAGATGTTGCTGAGTTGTTTGCCTCTGTTTCACGATTGCAGGTGGTGGTATTAGCGGCCGTTGTGAATTAATGGAGGTGGTTTTTAATTAGGAAACTCTGCTGGCTGCTGCCTGGCTTTGTGAATTAGTGGGCCACGGGACGTGCTTCGTCCCCCGGCTTTGCCAGGGCAGGCCTTGGTCTTCTCGGTCCGACACGTTTCTGCGTTGTGTGCAGTTCAGCACATATTTCACAAAGAGTGGAATGTGTTTATATAATATTTTATATATTATTTTAGGCTCCTGCTTACTCAAACGTAGGCAAACGGTTGGTTAACCTCTCCTTTGCCACCGCGCATGGCTGTGAAATGGCTGTAGCCAACGTGTTGGGTCCGCGGGACCTAACCCCCCTGTGTGTCTGCTGGGAAAGCCACCCTGAAACCCGCTTCCAACCAACCAACGTGGCCTCGGTGGGGCTTAGAGGTGGTGTCGAGTAGGAAGCCACGCTGAGTGAACGTTGATGTACTGAATCGTGCCAAATTGGAGCGAGCTGGGGTCGCAGCTTGGCGCTCTGCGTGCCCAGGGGGCCGTGCGGGCCCTCTCGGCAGGACAAGCTGCCTTGGCCCCTCTCTGCRGGCGCTCGGGCTCGGCCATGCCCTCTTTCCAGGGCTCTTCCTCCACGTCTCTTCTCGCTCTTACGTCCAGCCCCAAGGCCGCGGCTCCCTCGCGGCCGCCGCGCGTCGATTCGGTGGCAGCGGCGCCTCGGCCCAAGGCCGGCGTGTCGCAGGCGGGACAGCCTCGCTCCGGCCCCTCCGCGTCACGACCTGCGTGCGGGAATGACGCGAGCGCACCAAGCTCTTCCTATTTGCACACTGTATATATATATATATATTTAAAATATAGAAAAAATATCTCTGTAGTATATTTTATATATATTATAAATGCAAATATATTTTTTAAATATGTAGATAACCCTCTCTTGTTGTTTTGCTCTTGCAGAAGGAGACGGGCGCCTCCGGTCCCCGCTGTTGACTCACGCGATCCCCTTGTTCCCCCCMTGTCTCTGCAGCCTGCAGGCAGCGGAGCCCCGGCGCTGCCGCGGGGCCCGGCGAGCCCGCGCCGCCATGGACTGGCAKTGACGGCGCCGCGCCGGCCGCGCTCGGGACCATGAGGAGCTCCTGCAGAGCCGGCCTGCACAGGGACCCGCTCGGCGCCCCGGCCTTCCTGCAAGCGAAACGGTACGAGCGGCGCGACGGCCCCAGGGGCCTCCGAGGCTGCCCGCGGTGCCGCGCGCGCCCGTGCGCTCGGGTCTTGCTTTCGGCTCCGCGTCGCTTCCCCGGTGAAACCCTGTAATGGCTCAAGGGCAGAGATGTTCCCTGGYGTTTTGATTTGATAGTGACAGCTTCAGATTCACTGCAGCTGGCACAGTGCTTGGAGAAGCCTTTGAGGTGGAATCAGAGAAYGGTTAAGGTTGGAAGGGACMTGTKGAGATCATCTAGTCCAACCCCCTGCACATGCAAGGTCACCCAGAGCACATGGCACAGGCTGCGTCCAGGTAGATTTTAAAGATCTCCAGAGAAGGAGACTGCAGAGCAGGAGCCTCCCCAGCCTCTCTGGGCAGCCTGTGCCAGGGCTCTGGCACCCTCACTGTCAAGAAACTTTTCCTGAAGTTCCTGAGGAACTTTTGGTGCTTCAGTTTGTGGCCATTTCCTCTAGTCCTATCGCTGGCCACGACTGATAGATATATGTATGTGTGTATATGTGTGTGTGTATATATATGTATATATTTTACTTTTTCTTTCTAGCAACATCTGTAAATTAATTTGGGAGTAGGGCTTTGAAGTAAAACTGAGCAGGAGGACAGCTTGCCATAGCGGTCTTCAMCTTACGCCGGCAGCTTAAAGCGAGCGAAGCGCTGGCAGTCGCTGTGGTGCTCTGCCTTGCTGCACAGTGAGTAATTAGATTAGTTTTAGCTTATATTCTGTATTGCTCGCGCTCCTGCGCCGCCCCTTGATAAGAAATGCACGGTTGGTTTTGAGCACTTGTGCTTATGTGGCAATTAAGCGAACGCCTCTCACTGCATCTTGTTATAGGAACACTGCACGGAACAATGTGTCCTTATGCAAATGCATGAACATGCCAGTTTGAGCTCAAGCTACTCAAAAAAATTAAATATATATATATATATTTTTTTTTCTGAAATTAAGACTGCTATGCTTCCTCTGTGTGGAGGAAGGGAGCCAGCTCTCTGGTTTCCTGAGGCTGTGTGGGTTTAAAGCAGACATTAACCTTTGCTCTCTGTGGTTGGGTAGACAGCGCGGGCTCGCGACGTTCGTCTGATAGTAATTTAGCCCTGGAAGAGACTTGCTGGGTCAMCCGGCCTCTTGCTTTCCCAGGCGATATCTCCCGTAAGCTGCTTTTGTAAACGTGCAGCCTGGCCCCAAAGCAACCACGTGTTGCCCCTCTCCTGTCCTAGATCAAGCTGTTTCTCAACGTGGCAGATSTATCTGTACAGGTAGAAGCTTTCTGTTTCTGTTGCTTGGTGTTTGGTTCCTGCTCGGCCTTCCTAGCACTGCCGCTGCTGTATTTGTGCTGAGCTCCCTCTGGCTTCCAAAGCCCATGCAACTAGGACACTGTATGTGTCCTTCAGAAAGATCATTTCCCTCAAGGTTCTTCAGGATAGTCCTGTGTGTTGAACTCTCCCCTCTTTGCTCTGGGTCTCTGTGACCCTCTCTGGTTGCAAAATGCCTTTTTTATTCCAGGCAGCTAGAGGGCTGTGAGCTCTCCCCTGTGCTTTTTCTCCCTCGCAGTGTCACCTTCAATATGTGTGACACATTCACTTAACCCATTCAAAAATAGTTGCCTCTCCAGAGGTTCAAAATTCCTGCTTCTTGGCCCGTAATTTGTGAATCTTGCCTAGTTTGGATTCCAAAATTGACATGAGCTCCTCTTTCTATTTGCACGAAGCTTCTTGAGGTCCCTCCCACTTATTTTTGGTCACTTCCACATTCCTGTTCAAATTAACCCCTGGCCTTTTGCCCTCGCGGTCAACCCCTCTTCACAAGCAAAGCAAACTCCTAAATTGAGTGTTTTGAGGTCTACCAAGGGTAGTGCTGACCTCTGCCCTGACCTTGCTCACGACCCTATTTGCCCTCCGTCCTTTCTCACAAACCAACCAACCTTTTGCTGTTGCTTTCCAGGGACCAACACTTCCCCAGTTCTCACACTTATTCCTAGGCATTTGGATATCTAGGATTAAAATTTCGCAGGTGATCTGAGGCCTCTGCGAGGCAATGATATGTTGAGMTGCAGTTTCTTCTGCTCCGCTGTGGGATGTGCTGGAAATGCCTTTCCATGCCTGGAAAACACCTCCTGGCTGGAGGTGTCTGCAGGGAAACCCTCTGTACCTCCATTGAGCTGAATTGGGGAACCGGTTCCTGTAGGTCTTGAGTTTTGAAAGAGCAACCCCATGCTTTGCCTGCAGACCTGTTTTTGCTGATTCCCTGTCTTCAACTTTGAGYCTCCTTGTCACGGTTCAGGCCAGGGTTAATTCCTGCTGCCTTKCCTACTTTCTCATCAAGTCTGTACAAAGGTGGCCACTGAATAGTGTCACTTTGTGCTGGTTCGTTAGCTGTCCAGGGAAGAAAAGTTGGCCACGGTGCCCGAGAAGATCTTGGCTGTGTTGCAGTTAAATTAGAGAATGAATGTTAGGGAAGGTAAGGTCCCCAGAAGGAAATGCATCACCCTTTCTGTAATATTGGGAATCTCTGGTCAGCTCTGGCTCTGGAAACCTGCCACCACCTCTTCCTTCTTGCTGCCTTCCTCCTCCTCAGTGTTTCCTGGGGCAGATTTATCCATCCGATTCCCTCTCATTTAGTTCAAAGGCAGATAAGACAGGTGGGAGCCCTTAAATGTGAGYATGCGTAGCCTGTGTGTAAAGCTTGGCTGCAGAAGCTGTTGTTGGAAATCTCAGCTGGGGGAAAACCTGGGATCTGGGCACGATTTGTAGCTCCCGAGTRTGGCTGTATCCATGGGGCAGCCTCCTGTGTTCCCCCAGTGGGGTTACTGGAACATCCCGTGTGGCAGGGGGGGCCCTGGGGGTTCCAGCATTAAGTTTCGGGTGCCTATAGAGCGCCTATAAAGTCAGAGCTGCCACGGGCACTGTAAGCCAAAGCCAGGCCTGCCAAGGGGATTCCTGTGTAGCCCGGAGCCTCTCCGAGCTTGGCCACACGCCCGAGCAAACTGCAGGGAGAAGCAGCACTGTCCACCCTGCATCTATCCCACCCCATGAAGCCCGGGAATGCCTTTGAAGCCATGGTCTCTGCAGCGTGCACGGAGCCGGCATYGGCCCGGAGAGCAGGTCCGGAGCATCCGCCATCCAGGAACAACCGGTGCTTGATTGGAGCATAGTGCTGCACCTGGCTCTGCTTCTCCTAACTGCCYGTATCCCTGATGCTTCCAGCTTCCCAGATGGAGCAGCGGGTGCCAGGGAGGAGAAACGTCTTGCCAGAGGTTAAGCGTGAAGTGGGTTTTTATTATTGCTAGTTTTTCTTTTTTCTTTCTCTGCTCATATCTGTTTACTGTGTCCCAAGGGCTGGYGCAGCACCAGCGCCTTCCGCAGCCTGCAGCTCACATTTCCAGAAAGAAGTTCCCAGGAA
The DNA here is from genome assembly GCF_003342845.1 of Nothoprocta perdicaria. Classification (NCBI taxonomy): domain Eukaryota; kingdom Metazoa; phylum Chordata; class Aves; order Tinamiformes; family Tinamidae; genus Nothoprocta; species Nothoprocta perdicaria. The sequence goes on along the minus strand of NW_020456043.1, from coordinate 697,800 downwards.
ATGCAGGTCTTGGGATGGAAGTGCTGCTGCCCTGCCCGGAGAGCTTTCAGTTTGGATGCTCAGGTTGATTGTGCTTTTTTTGGTGGTGGTTTGTGTGTTTGATCTTGATAGCTGGGGAAATCGCTGCATTTCATAGGGCACTGTGGGAATCTCCTCAGCCCGGAGCATGGAGGCRATTCCTGGAAAGAGTAGCCAAAACTCCCATCTTTCCTTCCAGCTTTTGCTCATTGGGATTTCCACTGAAACAAATATGTTTAGGCCACTGTGATTTTGAAGATGCAAATGCAAAAGGATGCAGAAAGGTCCTGATCAACTCAGGAGTACAGTTTATGGGATTTTATTTTGGTTGGGAAAACAGGTATGCGTGCACACCTCTACATGCATAGATTTCTTTATCTCTCAGCTCAATCTTGATAAAGCCATAGTGTGAAAACAAGCCACGGTTGCAACTTGTGCAAACAGCAAGCTCATTCCAGAAGCTCAAGTGTCCTGTTTTTCCTGTGTGCCCAAGACACCGTGGATTAGCACTGGGAAAACCATCCCTTTTATTTCCCTGGCTTAATGATGGCATAGCTGTTTAAAGGACAGCACTGCTAGTTGTTTTCCTGCTGCTGATTCTTGGCAGAGCTGTCTCTTATCAGCAATTCAAAACTGTGCTTTGGGAATCAAAAGCCTCCTGTGTTTACTGCATGAACTGCTCCAAAGTTATTGTCTCCACAGATAAAATTAGATAGTTTGATAACCTATCAAAAGGAGGAAAGCAAACAGAGTTATTCTGGTGTTAAGTGTCAGAGGGAATTGTCACCAACTTTACCTTTTTAAGCTATCTTTAGTGTTTTTAAATATTAAAACCTTGCTGCAGCTGCTGCAGTTCTCGCTCGCAGGCGCTGAGGTGTTGCAAGGGGAGATGGGCTGTGGACTGGGCCCTGCTTCATACTGAGAGCAGTTTCTGCTCCAGCTCCAGCAGTGAGGACTGAAACCTGCTCCTGATTCCATGCAGGAGAGAGGCCGAGTTACTTGTCCAAAACCTTTTCCTTGTTACCTCACAGCAAAGTGGGTATCAGGGCAGGGGGAGCTTGTTTTTCCAAGCAACACTTTCAGGTAAGGTCCACTGCAAAAATGCCTTTTGAAAGGAAGTTCTCCTCTCTGCTGCCCAAAATCTTGGAGGCAGGTGGCACTAGATGCAGTTGGTCAGAGGGAATTAGCAGTGCTCCTTTGTAGCCCTCCGAAGCCACTAAAGGGAGGTTTTCTTTAATTCTGGATCCATTAAAATGGTACAATGAATTGAATGCTGAATTCAAATGAGGCAGTTATTCTGGCAGGACAACTTCTGACTAAGGCATAAGTTTGTTATGTAAATTATAACTTTTCAACCTTAAATAGTGTTGTTGGCTTGGCCGGAGACTAACCGAAACGCGGCGGGGAAATACAACCTTAAATGAGAAACCTGCAGTAGGTGAGGCCTAACTCTCCCCTTTGTCTTTCTCCACGGAGCAGAAATAGCTCTGAGCAGCTGAACCAACTTTGCTGGCTGAACGTGTCCTCTCAGCGTGTTGGAGCAACCAGCCCGGTCCTGTTCTCCTTCTGGTCTCGCCCTCCTCTGCAGTTCCCCCTAATGACAAGTGTTGAGCTGATTGTGCTGCCGGATTCCTGAAACCACCCCGAGAAAGTCTTGGAAAACGGAGGCAGGTYGGCTTGCAGGCACCCCGGGGTGGAAGACTTGTAGGTGAAACGGGATCTCCTGCCCCTTGCTGGGCGTTTCCAGGGTGTGAAATTGTTGAGTGTTTTGCAGAACCACAGAGCCATGGAATGACTGAGGTTGGCAGGGATCCCTAGGGATCCCCCAGCGCAGCCCCTGCTCCAGCAGGGACACCCAGAGCACGGGGCACCCGGGCGCATCCMGGCGCCTTGGGAAGATCTGCAGAGCAGGAGCCTCCACAGCCTCCCTGGGCTGGGCAGCCTGGGCCAGGGCTCGGGCACCCTCACACCAAACAAGTTCTTCCTCACGGCCACACGGAGCTGCCTGGGCTTCACCTTGTCCCCACTGCCCCTTGTCCTRCTTGGTTGTACCCGCCTCGCAGATGAGTCTGGGATGCAGACAGGAGGACCATGAGCACCRTTCTCTGCAGCAGCTCGTTGCACTGATTTGCCTGCTTCTCATCAGGGCTGCTCTCGTCCCAGCCCGGTGAGCCAGAAAGTGCAACAGAGATGAGGCAGATCCTCTAGAAAATTAGGCTGAAGCAGAACACAGCACCCCCCTTGTACCATTCTCTCTAATCATCTCTTTTGGCWTCCTACCTTGTATTTCATTTCAGATCATTGCAGTCTTAGGAAGGAAACTCAGAAGGAAATCAAAATAGCTCGGTTGCATTTTGGAAAGCAGACTGAAGCAGGAGGTGACCCAATTCCAAGAAGAGCCGGAATTAACACRTGCGTGGGGAGAGTGACTAACCCAGGGACCAGGACTAGGGATCTGTGTCCGCGGGAGCTGTCTTGGTGCGCAGTGTAGGAGGAGCGCGGGTGGCTGCGGTTGTGGAGGGCGACGTGGTGCCCGTGGTGGCCCTTGCAGGGCCAGGAGCATGGCAGCCTTTGCTCTCTCCACCTTCTGGCCTTCAAAGCGCTGTATGAGGCCAGGGGAACTCCTCGCTTCTGTGCACGCTCGCACAAGGGTGAGCTGAGGCCTTCCCTTTGATGTTCCTTGCCCAGCCTCCCTGCTCAGACTTGCTGTTCGTCCTCTCGCCGTTTGTCGCCGGGGCCGGGAGGAGGAACCAGAGCTTCAAAGGAGGCCAGTGGTGAAACAAGGCGTCTCCTGCAGCGCGAGAGGCTTCCCCGGCCTCCTGCTGCRCTCTGCTCAGCTCTCCCTCCTGCTCTGGCCCTAACCCACAGGCTCCAGGCCTGGCTGAGAGGTAACAGGGCTCTTGAGAAGCTACTTGGTCCCCAGGCTGCCCAGTTCCTCGTGTGGCTTTTCCGTATCCACCACCAGCGACCTCCCTCGTGCAGCCTCTCGGCAGCTGCGTGTCCCGCTCCCATCGCGCCTGCTGGGGAAGGGTCTGCTTGACCCCTTGGCCTCATCTTTCTAGGTAAAGACTCCTCCTCTGCATTAACTGCAGCTCTTACAAACTTCCCAACTTTGTAGCCTTTATGGCTTGGCGCTTTGAATTAAAATTGCTAAATCTGAAATACAAAAAAAAACCCCTGCTTTGGTGGGAAACCCACTTCAGTGCCTGAGCTTGTTCGTGTTTGCATCATTAGGATGAATGTGGCGTTGAACTTGCTGGTGTTAAACCAACAAGCGTGGATTATCCCTGTGTCGGAAAGGAGCCTTTTTATCATAGCAATGCAAAGATTGCCATGGAAATGTGATCTATAGATAGTGCCATAATGTGCTTATGTGATGGTGTGGGGAGAAGAGCCGCGGACCTCCTGATAACTGGATCCCACGTGGCAGCGGGATCCCACGTGGCAGCGCCCTGGGCTTTGGCATTGGAGCTGTGAGTGGAAAGTGACTCCCGAGGAGGAGCAGGACTGGGAAGTGARTGCCTGGGAGCACTGGGCAGGCGCCGTCACTGCTGGGGTGTCACCGGTGTCCAAGGGTCCTGGGGTCGTTAAATCCTTGGGCATAAAAAATACTTGCTTGGAAGTGGTTTCTCTGCAGTAGCATCCGATGTGGCTGCAGTTTTTTCCCCCTCCTTTTCTTCAGCTCTCTTATATAACACAGTTTCCCTTGGGGCCAAATTTTCCCTTGTATTACAGGATAAATTTCATTTTGGGTGTTAGTAGCGGACTATGGGATTGCTTCTCTTGTGGAATTGCTGTTAATGAACGTGACCACAACTGCTCCCTTCCCTGTTYAGCTTTACCCATTCCTGGTCTGTAAGTGGTAGCTGCTGCCAGGCTCAGGGCTTTGACCCACGTGTGCCTTAGGGCTGGATTAAGGAGTGAATGGACCAAAGGATTGCACTGGCATGAACAGGTAGCTATAGTTGTGCTGTGAATATAACTTAAAATAGGAAAAAAAGGGCTTGGAAACTTACTTGTCTCATGGGAAGTTCTTGTAGGGCGTGAGGAGAAGCCGTGGGCAGGAAGGGGCTTCTCCTGTGCCCGGCCTCCTTCCAGCCCGCCGCCTTCCCCAACTCTCATCCCTTCCCTTTCTGTTTCTCTAGGGTCTCTGGGATGCACCTAAAGCCATATCTCAAGTTACAGAAGAAAGAGCGATCTCCAGAAATAAGCCAGGACTCGCTGCGAAGCCCCCCTATGAGCCATCAGCGAGCCCCCCAAGAGGAAAAATACGCCGACAGCTGCACCAGACTGAGYGCTTTCCCCAGAGCCGCCCTCGTGCCTCCATCCCGAAAGCTGCTGGGACTTCTTTATCCGAATACTATGTGCAATATGAGCGGGAAAGCTCCGGCAGACGGCCCGAGCGCCAGGGAGAAGAAGAGTGGCCTGCCTGCCACGATCCACCAGGGCGAGGAGGGGGACGGCCCGCTGGACGTGTGGGCCGTCGTGAAGCCGGGCAACACCAAGGAGAAAATCGCCTTCTTCGCCGCCCAGCAGGGCAGCGGCGGCAGCCGTTTCGGCCCCGTGAAGCTCAAGAGCACGTGGGATATCGACGGGCGGGCGGCGAAGCGAAGGAAAAAATCGGTGGACCTTAAAAAAGCCAAGCTGCAGCTGGAGCGGGTGCGGGAGGCGAGCGCGCGGGGCGCCCCGCCGGAGCCCTTCGCCTGCGGCATCGAGCACTGCTCCGTGCACGGCGACGGCGGCGGCGAGGGCGCCTTCGCGGGCCGCGCGCTCTCCGTGGCGGAGATGGTGGCGTTCCTGGAGCAGCGCGCGGGCGCCCTGCTGGCCGACTGCGCCAAGCCGTGCGCGCGGGCCCGCGGCGGCGGCGCCGAG
>NW_020456043.1:678396-692494 GCF_003342845.1 Nothoprocta perdicaria | reverse complement strand
GCCGCGCCGGTGCCAGGCTCCGCGCAGGGCCGCGGCGAGGGGGCGGCCAAGGAGCCGGCCGCTCTCGCCAAGCAGCACCCGCACCCCGCTAGGAAGGAGCCCTTATGCATCAGCATAGCGGCCTGCAAGACTGAGAAAGGGTGCGGGAGGGAGAAGCTCTGGAACTCCAGCTCCGGCGAGGAGCCGCTCCCGGGGAGGCTGTTCTTCCTCCAGAGCGACCAACCTGCTGCCCAAGAGCCACAGGCGCTGAGGGAAGGCGGCCAGGAGAAGGCGGGAGCCGCCGCGCAGCGGGAGGACGCGCCGGGAGCCGGGCAGCCCCGCGGCGCCTCGGCAGAGCCGCTCGCCCTGCCCGCTCCTCCCGCGGACGGGGCTTTGCCGGGACTTGACGCCTCCTGCCTGAAGCGGCAGGTCTCGCACGACTTCCTGGAGACCAGGTTCAAAATCCAGCAGCTCCTGGAGCCGCAGCAGTACATGGCCTTCCTGCCCCACCACATCATCGTCAAGATCTTCGGCTTGCTGCCCACGCGGAGCCTCGTGGCCCTCAAATGCACCTGCTACTACTTCAAGTTCCTCATCGAGTACTACAACATCCGCCCGGCGGATTCCCGCTGGGTCCGCGACCCTCGCTACCGGGAGGACCCCTGCAAGCAGTGCAAGAAGAAGTACGTGAAGGGCGACGTGTCGCTGTGCCGCTGGCACCCCAAGCCCTACTGCCAGGCGCTGCCCTACGGGCCGGGCTACTGGATGTGCTGCCACCGCTCGCAGAAGGGCATCCCGGGCTGCAAGCTGGGCCTGCACGACAACCACTGGGTGCCCGCCTGCCACAGCTTCAACCGGGCGCTGCACAAGAAGCCGCGCGGAGCCGGCGCCGACRCGGAGGACGAGGGGTAAGGAGCGTCCGGAGCCGCCTCTGCCGCCCTGTGCTGTTTACAGTGTACATAGAGTGTTCTCACAGGGCCACCAAACTGCACATCCCCAAACACGAGAGCCTTGACCTGGTAGGGGAGAGCGAGCTTTTAGTCCACCTCTGTAAATAACACTATAAAACCCAGTTGTACATAGGGAGTCTCCAGCTGGCTGAGCAGCGTCCTCACTACAATGCAGCTACCGTGGTGTTGCAGCTAGAGGTGTGCGTGTGTGGTTTTAAGTGTCTCGTTTCCAAAAAATCTGTATATCCTGTATAATATATGAATGTTCCTGAGAGGAAACTCTAAAGAGGTAAAGGTCAACGTGGCTAAAGAACCTTCAAACAATTTAACTGGACAACCTTAAACCTAGACTAGAACAGATACATTTATAGTAGTGCGGCAGTGGATAAAAGGAGAGGAATATTATTGTATAGTCAGAATATAAAAAAAAAAAAAGTTCTTGTCTTCCTTATCCATGTTGTCTGGTTATTATATTTTTTTTTTACTGTAATAAAATGTGCATTCTAGATCTGCCTTATCTGACTTTCTTGTAAAACATATATATTTTTTTTTTGGCCCCGAAATAAAAACCACTGTAAAATGAGGCATAAAGGTGCCGCTGTAGTTCAGTCTCGAGTCTGCTTCCMTTGGGAAATCTGGTGGAAAAGGGAGGGAGGTGGGAAGCTCCTGGCTGGGCCACTYGCCCCTTCCCGCCTTTCCTTGTGCCGCAGGGTGATGTGGAGCTTTGCCGGAGCTGGGGCTCTGCAACAGGGCCCTGGGCTGGGAGCAGCAGCCGCAGAGGAAGGGATGGAAGCGACTGGAAGCGGGAAGAGCCGCCCGGGAGCTGCTGCTGCCMCCCTTGTGCCCAGGAACCGGGGCCTCCCGCTGCATCTCGGTGAGGAAGAGCAGGAAGAGGCTGCTCCCCCAGCCTGGAAAGCCTGAGCTGGAGGCGACAGAGCTTCCGCGTGGCCTGGGAAGATATTTTCCAAGGAGATAAGGGGCCGGTGAGGTCAGTTTTTAGAGCGGCGTGTGAGGCGCTGGTGGCCGGCGCTGAGCAAGGCCAGCGCTGGGGAAACGCTGCACTAAGAGCCCAGGAGGTCGCTCTGCTCCTCCCTGGGCAGCGCAGCCTCSATGGCTGTTTATTTATTTATTATTTATACATATTTTATTATTTATTGGGACCACCTTGCAACCAGGCGGCTGTACCTTCATTAACCACATCTGGCAACWCCAGAAAACCTGCCCCCCAGGAGCACATAGCCCAAATGTCACCCCCCTGCAAGCAATTTCTCACTTTCATATATATATTTTATAATCAATACTACATATTTCGCCCTGATGATGACGCTGAAGGTTAACTGCAACAGGACAGGAGGCTTTGGGCCTTCCTTCCCCAACAGGTTTAAAAACCAAAACACCCCGAAGCAACAACCATCAAATCCACAACCTTCAAAATTTTCTGTTAAAGGTTTATTGCAATAATACAATAAAATTTAGAAAAAAAACAACCCCACATTTGTGTTTAGTGACACCTAGTTTGGAAGCTGCAGCGCGAGGCCCGGCCGTGTYGCGGGTGCCACGAGGTTCAGCGCCGCGGCGCGGAGGCCCCTGCTGCTCAGCCGGCCACGGGCGCGCCCCCGGGACCCCTCTGACCCCCCAAAGTCTCGGCCCACGTTGAAATTCTCACATTTATTCCCTGCAATCTCCCTTTCCTGGCAGCTTTGAGCTGGCCAGCCTCAAATACCTAGAATTGCGGCTGCTCTTGCCCTCCCTCCCCCSCAAAAAGCAACTTAGAAAACTAACCCTGGCAATTGCACTCAAGTTTTGGACAAACACATTTTTTTTCCTTAGCTATGCATGTGCAAAACACCTTTTTTTTAAAAAAAAAAAACCACAATCTGTATTTTGTTACAAAAACACTTCTCCAAAGGGCCTGTCCCAATGCCTTTTAACACCCTTGCCCTGCCTTTGTGCACTTTGAGAATGTCCCATGGTTGCAAATAAATTACTTGGAAAACATGATGGTTTCAAAGTTAATATGGCTTGGAAAGGTATTATTTTTGCAAAGAAAATGAGAGTATGAAGCTGAATCCTGGCCTGACCTCTAAGGGTCTTACGTAGCGCAAAGGTGGCGATGAAAGAGCGACTGAGAGGTGCAAAAGGAGAGGAAAAATAAATGAAAAAAAGGTATTTAGATGGTGGGGGCCAGTGCGATGTAAACRGGGAGACAAAAAGCGCTGCGAGCTGCTAAGAGGCCAGTGTCAGGTACTGATGGGGCTGTCCCCGTATGGACCACGGCGGTGGAGGGGTCTGGGCTGTTCTCTCCGCTGTCCCCAAACGGACCCAACGGCTGGAGTTAGGCTGAAATAGTTATAGGACTGAAGATGTCCCCATCCTACAGCACGTGCGCCGTGAGCGTGGAGGTAGGGGTCTTTGGTTTGGAAGAAAGCAAGAAAATGACTGATACCAAAGCCCCAGGGGCCAAGCGGGGGAGCCGGGAGACGCAGTATCCTAGGGCTGGAAAAGCACAGGGAAGAGAGGCAGGAATCTCCCCTTGTGGAGGGGAGCATGAGCTTGGCCCATGGGGAAGGAAAAGGTTGCGCCTGTAAAATTTAACGTGGACGCTGGGAGCCTCCCTGGGCAAACCYGTTAAGGAAAACACAGGGAAAGGCCAAGGAAGCGGAGCGACACCGGGAAGCGGAGCAGTACCGCGGACTGCTCTGCACAGAAACCAAACCAGCTGCTTGGCCTTAGGTACCAAAACCACCCAGCAGGAACGTAGAAGAGGAGAGGGTTTAAAACGCACGTAGCGTGGAGAGCAAGCGACTTGGTTAAACKAACCTGAACTGAGGCTTTGCAATCGCAAGAAGCGGCAACGTGGTGTTGCAGCTGATGAGTATTATTGCACCAACGCACTCCTCCGGTGGCGGCGTCAAGCGTGGGTCTAGCTGGGAGAACGTCCAGTGTTTCTTTGGTGTGTGGTATTGAGGAAAGAGCCTGCGTGTGCTCTGCGCAGCACAACATGGAACTTCTAGACTGCTGAGCAGTGGAAACAGCATGAAAGAAACCAGTTTGCTGCAAAACTGGGTTAAGATCCACCACCAAATTAAAACAAGAGCGAGCTGCTGTGTGAATTCCTGTCCATGCTGATTCTTTGTATTAAAAATATGGCAACGGAGATTAGAAAACATGTTAAAAATGCATMATTTTCATATCCCGAATGAAAAAAGAATTTAGAAATATGCACTTGTGCATTATGTGAGACAGATTTAAAACACACACAAACAAAAACTCTGTAAGGAGTTAGGAAAATGTGAACTGCATTTGCACCACACTGTCCAGGCTGCAGCAGCAGCCCTCTTCCCGCACTCCTCCTGATCCAAGTTCTCCCAAACGTGTCCCTTCGAATGCGGAGCTGGAGGCTGCTGGGTCCTTTCCCTTTGACACTCAACAACGCAGACAGGACCAAGACACACAAGTGCCGTCACGGAACCGGCCAGAAGAACGGAGCTAACTACCCTACAAAACGGTACCGTCACAGTCATCTTGGGTAAATAAAAAGGTTTTTCTCCGGTTTACAAAAAATCCAAGTCTGCCCTTTCCTTTGTCCCAGGCACTACTTAACCGAATACGTAAGGTTAACTACAGTGTTGTCGGGGTGCAGGGGGGTTCCTCGCGCAGATCCGGGCTCCTCTTGCCGCGCGCATCAGCGGTGCCCGGTGTAGGCCTTGAACCAGGAGGTGACGGAGGCGGCGGCCGAGGAGATCATGCCGCCGGCGCTGCTGCTGGCGATGGGCTGCGAGGCCTGCGTGCTCTGGCTCTGCAGCAGCTCCGCCTGCTGCGAGGGGATGTCGCAGAAGCGCGGGCTCGGCAGGTTCTCCCAGTCCGTGCCCAGGTCCGTCTCCTCGTCGCTCACGCGCTCGTCGCCGCTCTCGTCCGTCTCGCCGGCCGCGCTGGGATCCACGAACTCCATGGAGTCCTCGAGGTCGGCGCTGATCTCGAAGGGGCCGGACCTGCGAGCGGGGACACGGGGGCGGTCAGGGCAGCCCTGGGGCAACACGAGGCCGCCAGCCCCTGCGCCGGCTGCGAGGAGAATTCCCAACCGCAGGGAGAGCCCGCGGCGGCCAYGGAGACGCGAGGCCCAGGAAGGAGCCGCTGCCAAGCGGAGGGGCGGGAGAGCTGCTCTCCTGTGGCACACGGACACACTCGCCACGATGATAACTAATTAATAATTAATTTTAAAATAAATAATAAATAAATAATCAGTTAATTAGATAATGGAAACCCTGCTCTGATGGGGAACAGCTCTCATTTTCAACCCGGAGCCGAGGGTCCGTGTGCCAGGGCAGGGTGCAGGCGCCAGCCTGGGGCGCCGCGCTGCCAAAGGCGTTTCTTCGTGGTGAGGGTGGTCAAACAGCGCAGGGGTGCCCGGGGAGGCTGCAGTTGCCAGCGCTGCCGATGCTCAGGTCATGCTGAGAGCGGCTCCGGGGCTCCCGCTGCTCCCGGCCGCGCGGGGCCTCTGCTGCYGCTGCCTGGCGGGAGAGGCCACGGCAGCCGCTGCCTGAACCCCAGCATGGCCRAGGTTGGAAGGGATCCCTAGGGATCCCCCAGCGCAGCCCCTGCTCCAGCAGGGACACCCAGAGCACGGGGCACCCGGGCGCATCCMGGCGCCTTGGGAAGATCTGCAGAGCAGGAGCCTCCGCAGCCTCCCTGGGCAGCCTGGGCCAGGGCTCGGGCACCCTCACACCAAACAAGTTCTTCCTCGCGGCCACACGGAGCTGCCTGGGAAGGCTCTACTGAGCATCTGCAAACAGCCATCCATAACCCACAGTGAGAGAACGGCAGGTTTTTAGACTCCGTGAAAGGTTCCTCTCCTACAGCAAGCAGAGTTCATTCCAAACCACAAGGCTCCTACAGATGAAACAAGAACTTACCATGGTAAAAAGTTTGGAGAAGAAGCCTGAAGCAGACGTTTAGGACAGAAAATTTTAGCTCCAAACAACAAGAGCTTGGTAATACTCCATGTATCTGAAAGGAGGAGCTTGTGAAGGAAACTATCAGGCAGCTACAAACCCCGATACTTGGAGTGAAATAAAGACAGCTGCTTGCTGCAAACTTTGCAGGCAGTTGGGAAATTCAAGGTGAACACTCCTCCTTCCTAACGCCTAAAGGAATGGGAGTGCTGCCTCCTGGCAAAGCCTGTGGCTTAACAGGGCAACATCAGAAGCGAGTCACCGGGTTTAAGGCCAGAAGGGACCATGAGATCACCTGCTGTGACCTCCTGCATAACCAAGGTCATTAAATTCCACCCAGTTCCCCCTGTGCTGAGCCCGGGAACTTCTGCCTGATGCGAGCAGCCGTTCCTGATCCTCATGGAGCCCTGACGGGAGCCATCGGGAAGTGGAGCATCTCCTGCTTCGTTCTGCAGGGAATGGATCTGTGTAACCAGCACGTGCCTCAGCTCCACTTGGCTCAGACTCTTCATCTCCAATAGTGTTCACATCAGACCAAGATGCCGCTCTGCAGCCTGCATTTTGTCCCCATGAAGGTGGGCACTCATCTTTCAAACTCTGAGCTAAAAGTGTTCGAAAACGGTTACACTATTTCCCTCCCGGGCAGGTATTTTCCCCAGTGATGTTTTACTCTTTCCTATAACCTCTTCTCTTGCTCCCTGGACCCTTCTGATGCATGTGAAGCTTGGTCACAGCCAGACACTGAAGCAAATCCACTGTGGCACTTAGCTCCTTCACAGTAACCACTTTCCTGAATATAATTCTCCATTCTCCAGCAATTCCCGCAGTTCCCTTGTTTTCAGATGAGCAGTGGCAAGCACTTCTACTCCCAAAGTGAGCTATGTTAGATGGTTTTGTCTCCCCTTGCCTTTGGTTCAAACTAGTCGGGATAAAAGCAAAGAGAGCAGCAAAGGTTCCGGGAGACCTCAAGTCCGTTCACCTTAGTGGCACTGCAGGCTTTTCAATAAAGGCAGGAACTGTGCATTTGAACAAGGGCAAACAGCAAATGTCAGAACATGTGTGAGGGCGGAATAAAGCGGCTGTCAGATTAAACTAACATTTGTAGAGCGGCCAAGGCACATGTGGCTGGGGGCTGGACTACGCCAAGAGGAAAGCAATGCTGTTACCTTCTTTATACTTCAGTTGTAAAAAAAAGAAATAATTATTAAACCTGGTGCATGCAGCCTGCAGTAGCAATGTTCTTTACTTTGCTTACTAACCTAACAGAAATGTTGTCTTTACTCTTAATTTACATAAAAATTAGTATCACTTGAAGACTGGACTTATGTCTACGGGGCTCACTGATCGGAGGTATTCCCTGAAAACCTTACCCAGTGTTCGTGTCAGGATTTATACTACCGACTTCTTAGATATTTACATATAATTAGATATCTATATGTAATTTCATACTAAAACCCCTCTATATTTTCTACCCTCCCCTGACTTATTGCATCCACCCTGATATCTGATTTGCTGATTGAGGACTCACCCACAGAAGCAGCAAAAGGGGAGAATTTCTCCCACGGACAAGAAGGCAAATGCATAATTCCAAAGGCAATTCAATCACAGGAGCATCAAATTGATACTGCTCTTCTTACCTGCCCAAGTTCTCGGTGTCTGGGCTGACCAGGTACATGAGGTTCCTGAGCGTATGCAGTGGGTGCAACAGATCTAAATTCACATGCTACAAGAAAAAGACATCTTCAGTTACTGGAGGAAACCTGCAGTCAATGTAGGTATTTTAGAAGCTATTTAAAGCATCCAAATGTGCTCCAGCCTACCTGGGAGAAACAGAGGTGAAGGATATTGGCATTCAGCTTCTTCACTGCCCGCATGAACCTGTGTCTGCTGAGATTCTCCCCGCAGAACTCGCTGTTGGAAGAGCACAGGGACACACAGAGCAGAACACTGTGAAAAGGCACTGGCAGCAGGCATCAGTATCCTGTGCTCTGGCTTCTTAACATATCAGGTAGTAAGTATTCTCGCAGGGAATTTAAATTGTACAGCAGTTTTAGTGTGCTTGGGAGATCATGATTTTTCACCTTGCAAGACTGTTAGCATCTTCCCAACAAGCCCTGCTTGCCCTGGTATCAACTAGAGCCAGCAGGGCAAGCGATGTGCACAGGGAGCAGACGCAGAAGGGTCTGCTGCACCCGAACCACTTTGGCCCTCCTTTTAAATTTCAGTTCACATCCTGCTCCAAACCCCTTCCTTCTGCAAAAAAATGAACACTGAGAAAAACTACAGTGATCCCACACAACTTTTATGCCCTTGCTTAGGCAGCCACTGCTTTAAACACTTCAAGAATCTCGGCAGCAGAACCGAGGTCCCTGCTTCTGCACAGATCCCACCTGCAGGATGCACTCCCAGATGCCTGGCAAGTCACTATGTTCCTCACTRGTGCTCTATCCCAAAGAAAATTACATTGCTGTCATATTATGAAGCCCTGTCCTACAGCTCTTCGTGATTCCTATTAGATCATACATGTAGTGCAGCTATTCAACATGACTCAGAGTTGCCAAATGGGGCTGGAATTTTGTAAAACACAGTAGGGTCTCATAAAATGAGAAGTGCTATCCATGCAGTCATATTTCATTCCCAATTTGAGGAGGCTGAATATGTCTATTAATAAGTCGTCATTCTGAATGATGGCACTTGCTGTAGGCTCTCAGGAGGTAAAAAGGAAGGAGGGACTATTAGCTGTGATCTAAAACTCTCCTGGCCCTCCCTCCCAAAATTAGACAGCACAGAAWGCCATGAGCCATCAACCATTACCATAAAAGCTGTTCCAAATAATGACATGTTCACAAAACCAAATCAGCATCAGTCAAAACTGGTCCCTGATTCATCTTCGTAGAGGCTTGCAATTACTTGCCTGTTACAGAGCTTCTTCGGAAGATTTACATCAAGGATGAGAGACAAAGTGTTAACGAGCTGAGTTGCATAGCACAATGCAGCACTGATGGTATAAGCAGGGTTATTATGTTCCATATCTAAAAGAAATAAAAGCAGCACGAAAGTCTCATTTTACATGAAGCTTCAGTGGGTGTGCTAATGTGTTACTGAAGTCTACTCTGGAAAATGGAATTTGTCAGTATTGAGAATTGCCTGAATCCAGTAACCGTTTACASTTAAGTCTGTCAGGAGCAGGAGTAAATAGTAATTCTTGGAACTCCTGTTAAATCTATGGCACGTGAACCATGTCAAAGCTGCCAATAATTGACTTTATTTCTCTATTACATTGCTCCGATGAGCATTTCCTGCAAAAAAGGTTTCAAAGGGACTGACCTCTTTCTTGGCACTRTATTTCTAACTCAGGTTCCTCCAGCTGAGGACAAATGGATTGAGCTGCCAGTCCACTGTGCCTTCTGCTTGGCATCCATACCACACGTTACACAYCTTCTGGAATACCCCATGTGCCTAACGAGAGCTTGCTTCTTACCTGGTCCTTGTGTAGTTTTCTTCTCTTCCACCCAGTTGTAATAAGCTGAATAATCTCCATTATTAGGAAGGGTTATCCAAGGCCCTGTGATACCGATGCTGGTGTCCCCGTTATGGTCATCACACACCCATCGTCCGGAGAGATAAGTGGTTCTCCTGGCTTCCGCGAGCTTGCTCACAGTGCTAGAGGTCATCGCATTGTCGCTCTCGGAAGACACATCTGCAGGATCTCTGTGGCACCCAAAGAATCACAGGGTTTTAAAAGAAGCTTTAAAATTATAATCAGCAATGTACTTGGTTAGGCTTCACAGAGAAGGAAACACTTGCACAAACACTCCTGCGAAATTCCTTGTTATTTTACCTAGTTTTGGGATTCATTATGTATTTTAGGAGAGTTTAATGTTGGACACATGTCTCAGATTGCCCAGTGGGGAGGAACAAGTCCCTCCTATTCCGGAGCTGTCTTTGCAAAGGATGCCTTAGGGAAATACCTCCTCCTCTCCATAGACACTAAGGGAGCCAGAGTATCTAGCTTAGACTCACTTGGCTCAAGCTAAGCCACATGAGACCAAAATGACAAACCTTCYGTACCTCATGCTTGTCTTTACTTCTTCAATGGGAAATATGACTGARGTCAGCTCCAGGATGTGTGTCCGGCGAAGATTCGCCAGATGCTCATGCTGGATTTTCAAGTCATAGGTTTTCTTCTCCACCAAGTCTCCCAACCTGTGGTTATGCCTCTGGATCTTCTCTTTCTTCTCCTGATGCCGCTGAGCCCTGCGATAATGCTTCTGGTTCTCCTCTTTAATCCTCAGAAGTCCCTCTGCATCTGTGAAAACAGCGGCAGATGTTAGGCTTGAGAGAGGAGCTGGGATGCACTTGTGTCAAGCTTGAGAAAAGCTTTGATAACATACATAGAAAATGATGTTCAGCAGCTTAATAAAAAAAAACCCTGCTTCACTACTGAGAGTTTCCAACTGCTAAATGATCCAATCTTTTGGAAGATCTACAAAGAGATTGAAATGGGGATTAGTTTTTCAATATTTCTATGCATCTGCTTTTGGATTCGAAGCAGAAAAGCCAAGATTTCATAGTTTAATTAAACTTCTGGGATAATCATCATAACAGAAATAGCTTGAATTCACATGGCTGTGTGATCTTGACCAGAGAGAYACGCATTGCTTGCAGCCCAAATCAATGCAGACAGCATCTCAATCCACAATTCCTGGCATCCCTGACTTTTTTTAGCCTCTGTTACTTGGGCTTTGCAGTCACGTATGTGCCCTTAAAGCACCTGGATCCCAACCACACACCTTCTTATTGCCACGAGGGAATGCCCACCGCCTCCCTTCCCAGTCACAAAACGACAACCACGCTCCTGCACTGAGAGTCCTCTGCTGACAGCAACTGCCTGAACTGAMCCCATGCACGAGACGTACAAAAAAATACCCTTCACGAGCACCTGYTGAATTGTCTATTAATAAGACACTGCAGTAAAGCTCCCACAAGCATGGGGTACTGGATGGATTAACCATCTCTGTTTCAAAAGCATAGAAAAATAATTCTCATGCAGCCCAAAAACAGGTCTAGAAATCTTTACGTGCTCTAGATTGAATGAGAGTCCCAATCTACTGGCCAGCCCATCTCAGGTTTTGGGATAGAAGAGAAAAAGTGTCAGGCAGGTTCCATTTCACCAAGACAGACTATTCGCTTTCCTGTAATCAGAAAGGGAAGYACTGGGCCCTGACACTGTTTTACTGATAAATTTTGATTGCAAGGCACATACGAGACCAGAACTGCAATAAGGATGCTCCGTGGCATCTGCTACTGAAAGAAGCTACRTTTTATGCTATTAAAGAGACAATCAAGAAAACATCTAAGGAACCGCAGTTGCTCCAACCAACATATTTAGTCAGTTGGATTTCACAAAATGAGAGCACAAAACATAAAGGCTATATCTGAAGAATAGGATCCATGGGTCATTCTCTGTCAGAGCTGGATTTTGGGAAAAGGTGATTAAATTCTTCCAAGTCACGCTGATTTCCTCTTGTCCTTTCTTCACTGGCTAAAGAGGCAATGAGTATCCCCTTCATAATAATCTTTTACCTACTGAAAAGATGCTTTTCCTCAGTTTCCTCTTTTCTAAATCAACCAAACATCAATTTTCTTAACCCATCCCTGCTTTTTACTCCTAGCATTTTCTTCTAGAAAATACTCCCAAGTGTTTTCTATCTCCAGTTGACTAAGATCTTTCTTAAATCACTCCGACTGGGCTCCAGACTCCCCCTGCAGCACCACCAATGCCAGGCACAGCAGGACGAGTGCGTCTATATTAGATGCAATGCTTGTGTTAGCACAGCTCAAAGAGGTCTGCTCCCTTCTGCAGCGGTTGGATTGATAATTTATATTTCATTTGCGACTGTGCAGATCCCTTCCTTTCAAATCTTCCCACCTTTTTTCCACTTGGTGTTTATATATGTTTCTCTTTCCTAAACAAGCTGCACTAAACTTCGCTGTTTACAGATCATTCTGTCAATTTTTCTGCGCGAGTCTGAATTCGATTCTGCTGTTATGGAAAATCCTGGACAAAGTTGGGCCAAGGACAAGTCCCCGCTGAGCTCCACCTGTCCCACCTCTTCAGTTTGACAAGAATCACCACCCTTTGAACGCAGCCTTCCTATACGTGTGTCAGCCTTGCAGGGATTGCATCCAGAGCCTATTTCTTTGCTCGCCTGGGAGGCAGCTTTGGGCAGTCCCAAGGCAATATATRCTGCACCTTCTGCTTCTTCCTCTTCAATAGACCACTTGATCCCTAGAGAAGGGGACTGTTGTGGCAAGACCTATTCTTAACAGACAGTAATATTTATTTTTAACTACATTAACTTCTAAGTTAATCACAGCTTTATATTAGGATGACTGAGTCATTAGTTTAAGGGTCTCCCTTCCTCCAGCCTTTGGAAGAGATGCTGCTCTCACCCCRTTTCCTGGGACAGCCTCTTTCCCTCAGGAGATCAAGTGTTCCACAGACCACTTCAGCTTGCTCCTTAAGCACTCTAAGGTTAATCTTATAAGGACCTGCTGACATAATCAAAATAATATTTAACTGGCTGTTTTCTTTCCTTGGCCTGCAGTYCTCTCACCATGTAAAATTCAGTCTGGTTAAACACTTGATCACATTTTCTTTGGGTGAAAATGAAGCAAAGAAAGCACTGAGTATTTTCAGAGTTCTCTGCATTAACTGTTATTTTCTGTCTTTTCTGTCAACTAGCAGGTTCACCCATTCCTTCACCTTGCTCTTATTATCTATTTCTTGTTACTATCCATGCTGCTCATTAACTGAACATTACTTTGCTCCTCAACCTTTCTCATGATAAAGCTGCAAGCCTGTGCTATTCCTTTACAAACAATCTCATTCATATGCCTGTGCTTCCACTCTTTGTATGACTTCTCCTGAAATTCAAGTCATTTAAATGCCTCCAATTCAGGCAGTATGTGCCTTAACACATTCCTTATCTTCCCTTTGTGTGCAGCTTGTAAGGAGTGCTGCATATTCTCTTCTGAAGGATGACACTACAAATCTCTCATGTGTGTAAAATATTTACTGAGTTTCAAACTGAAGCTGCTGAGTGACAGCAGCTCTCCAGCCTGTGCCATATTTCAGTGACAGTCTTGCTGAAGGAGGGTTTTAGGGTTTCTACAAAGGYGTGGGTTAAAACGCATCAGTTACAYGGAATTCCTACTAACTGCAGAGCTGTTACTCCTCTTTATCAAAAGGAAACGTTCAGAAACACCAAAGAAAACCAACTGCAGAAACAAAGCTGCAGTCACAGGCTGCTAAGCATTTACTTTTTAAACTGTTGCAAAATGATCRTCTTTCAACTGAATAACATATATATTGCTTGTTAATTAGAACCCAAGCATAAATGACTAAAATCTCTCGCTGATTTGCCTGCAAACTTTTTCAAGAAATGACAGTTTGGAAACTCATCATTTTTTAAACTAACATTCAAATCATTTTTTAAACTACCATTCAAATGCACATCAATAGATATTTCACTCTYCAAGGCACAGAGGTTTTACATACCACAAAAGCCCAAGTATTACTCACGTCTTGTCATTTCATCATTTTCTTTGCAAATGGTCTGTTTCAACTGCTCAATCCTCATCTTGCAAGACATTATTTTCCATCTCTGAAAAAGAATGTTCAGCAATTCTAGGGTACAAATGATTTCAAACACACTGGTTAATGATTAACAGCAAAGCCAGCAGCTATAGTGCAGCAGTAGCAAATTGTTCTTAATTGGATCAGGCCAATAAATAAATAGTTCACATAATGCGCTGTGCATGGGTGAATGCCACAAATAAACTTACTGAATGCTTACTACAAAGTCAGGTAAAATAAAAAGTTACTGAGAAAATATCCAATAAATAAAACATATTGGTGATGWGGAGCACTCTGCTTGTAGAACCCAATCTCAGTTTTGCTTACATTGGGTTTTTTGGTAAAGCAATACAATGCCCCAAAGGTAAAATGTAAATTTAATCTACAAGGTCTAGGAATTCAGAGATTCTTAAAATGTTGCAGTGCTTTGAATAACTCACCAGCTGATCAGTTATCTCTTTCCCTTCCATGGCCTTCAAAACACTAGAGGAAGAAACATAACTGAAAGTTATCTGACTATCTGGATTATATGGATGTGCAACAACAGTGCATTATAGTGCCTTTTTTTTTTTTTT
>NW_020456043.1:650811-678185 GCF_003342845.1 Nothoprocta perdicaria | reverse complement strand
AGAGAGAGAGAGAGAGAAAAGAAAGAAGATTGTGGGATTCTGTAAATCTTGAAAACTTCTTTTGATCTTTGGAAGTAGTGGTTAAATATATAAAATATTGCAGAATTCTAGGGCATTTCTCTCTCTCACCAAAAGAGCACCAAAACTTCTAAAYTGACAAAAAACAGCTTGTTGTATTATCAAAATTTATTAATGTTACCCATAACTGCTTGCCATTTCTAAAAGTTTCTAGCTTAGCAATACCAATATTTCATGGTATTTACATCTTAGCACAGGCCTAACATTTCCCATGCACCCAAGTCTTATTTTGCAGATATTTAAGCTTTTATTGGGAAGGAGCTACACAACGAGCCTTGACAGGATGGCACCTGGGGCCTCCCTATCTGCCCAGCTCTCCGGGCTTGATTATAGGTAAAAACTCAAAAATTTAAAGTATGGAGATGAACTTCAGGTTGGCAAAGCGCCTCATCATCCTCCCGAGATGCCAACAGCGTTAAATGACAGCAAAAYTGTCAACAGCAAAACTTGTGGTCCGGTGCCTTCTTAGTCAGTCCAGAGCATCTCCCTTGCTTCCCAAAGGTAACGCAGGAGCAGGACAGGGGCTGGCGCGAGAGCCGGAGGCGGTGCGGGAACACCAGGAATGCGGCGCCACCGGAGCGTGCCCGGCCCGGAGCTACAGAAATGACCCCAACGTGCTCTGCTAGAGCTACAGAAATGACCCCAAAGTGCTCTGGGGTTTACCGGGGTGCTGTGCGCCGGCTGCACCCCGACCTTCGGCTACCACCAGAAATCACCTGGCCGAGACACACCAGGGCTCCGGTGATTTGGCAATCCCTGTTTTGGARGCTGGGATAATAGGCCTGGAGTCTGACTAAACCCAATTACCCAAATCTAGTCCGTCACATTAGGGAAAAGGGGAAGGAGGCGTTGAGTCTTGGGGGACTAAATTATGTTCTTAGCAGGGAGGGAAGATAAAAATATTTGTGAAAGGCTGCAGAGATTACAACTCGCCGCACACTTCAGCAACTATGTCAAACTGCTCCTACAAACCTCTTCAGCAGGTTCCTCTGAAGCAAACCTTTCCATTTCCTTATATAGCCCCAGTTTTAATTGCATTGCATCACGTAACTAATTTTCTATATATATCTTCATCCTTCCAATTTACCAAGAAACAAGTGTGACTTTGGATGAACAGGGATAGRGATATTTAGGGATCTTCTCCTAAAAGGTAAACCGAGAGAAGCTGAGAAATGAGGCAGAGAACTTAGTATCTCAAAAGAAACATTAAATATTTCCTTATCCTCAATCTTATCACATTAACCTTAGATTTCCTATGGTCACTTGGCTTATTTCCTGGCACCTGGCATGTTCATAATTAGAGAGAAGCACTTCCTAATCTACAGAAAGTGATTAATGCTGAAGGAGGTGAGGATAGAAACAGCTGAATCCATTACTGTATCTATTGGCTCCAGTAAAACCGCATGCCACAAAAAGTACCCTGTTCCTAATCATAAACAGTAACACACCAATCAAACATGCCTAGATATCAAAATTATACTGTCTTTGGCTTTTGCCACCTGCAAACATAYAAAGCAAAGCAATTCAGAGATGCTTACAAAACACACTCCGAGAATTTCTGCATGTCACAGGCTGGAGGAAACTCCCGAGGACAAAGAAAAGGCTCCAAGGTGAATTTAAACTCACCAAGCTGGCCTGGATTTGAACACACAACACAGTACTAATGAGAATTGTGGTGATTACTTTGCTGGAGGACTTCCGGAATACTCATGCTTAATTGTAGCTGTATTTCGGTAATTAATCTTAACAGCTCCTCTGTTTCTCCTCTTCTCCCCCTCTCAGATATGAGGTKTGAATTTTGTCATAGACATATGCATAGCTTCAAACTTACTGTAGCTTTTATAACAATTAGCACGTAAAACAGTCCATCAAGAGGAAATCAGACATAATTCAGATTTGTATCCACTGCTTGCAATGGGTTACACATAAAAAAAGACACCTCTACCTTTCTCATTGTAAAGCTCAATTTCTTTCACCTTGGTTATAACTCGTAGGTACAGAAAAGCCCTTGCCATGACGCTGTTGGACTTGGGCAGGACTAACCACCGTGCTGCTATTAAACAAACTTAGGTAGTGCTAAAAGGCCTAACCTAAACGTAATGATGACAGCAGTTGCAACCTGAAATCAGGCCAGTTTACTGCGCCTGTCCCTGAAGGACTTTCCATAGTGTGTGGTCATAGTTTGAAAGAATTTCTCCACTCTATGCTCACATTGCGAGAAAGGTTCACCGAAACTCACGAGTTGCCTATAATGAGGAAAAAAAACCCAAAACTGATCTCAGAAATGCATCTAGATGTCCATAGAAAGACTATTTCTCTCTCGCCATTACGTCGTTCATTGTTTGTGTTGATTATACAATGCAGATAAAACATTTCAAGTGGAGCTTCAAAGAGAAGTCATCCCATCGTCTTTGAGGAACACCTACAAGAAACCCAAGACTTATGCAGCTTTGTCCATGCGCTGTGCTCTCCTGCTGCAAACAGCCCATTTATGTTAACATGATTTAATTCATGAAGTGGCTCTGCGGTGGCTCTGCTTTCAAAGCACTGCTCACTTGGGAAAACTCTGAGATAGTGGGAGAAACAAAGCCTGGAGAAACTTTGAGAACAAGGAGGTTGCCCAGAAAAACAGAATAATGGAGTGATCTCCATAGGTGGCAACCACATCTGCTGACAAAAATAACAAAAAATTAGGAAACTCCCGCACTTCCTGCACTTCAGCTCACATGCAAAGATAAGAGATTTTCAAGAAGCTGTTACCTCTGGTACTTTGTCTAAAATCACATCTTTATGATTCCTTTTTTTTCTAATGGGTAGAGAAACAGCTTAAAGGTTGGTTACCGCAGAATGACAGTGGTTGGAGCTGCTGGAGAGCGTCCAGCGCAGGGCTACGAGGATGATCAGGGGCCRGGAACATCTGCCCTRTGAGCAAAGGCTGAGGGAGCTGGGCCTGTTCAGCCTGGAGAAGAGAAGGCTGAGGGSGGACCTGAGCAGTGTCTACAAACACCTCAAGGGAGGCAGTGAGGAGGATGGGGTGGCCTCTTTGCACTGGTGGACACCAACAGGACTASAGGAAACGGCCACAAACCGAAACACCAAAAGTTCTACAGGAACTTAAGGAAAAATTTCTTGACAGTGAGGGTGCCAGAGCCYTGCCCAGAGAGGCTGGGGAGGCTCCTGCTCTGGAGATCTTCCCAACCCACTTGGACACAATCCTGTGCCCCGTGCTCTGGGTGTCCCTGTGTGTGCAGGGCGTTGGACTGGATGATCTCTACAGGTCCCTTCCAACCTTAAGCATTCTGTGATTCTATGATTGCTCTATAATGAAGACTAAACTGGATGTTCTATAAAGAAGACTAAACTGAATTTCCATAATTAAGCCTGATGTAAGGCTAGAATCTTAACGTTATGAAAAGAGTAGGCAAAAAATACTTGGGCTCTGGTTCCAAATTCTAAAAAACATTCTTTTCATGGAAGCTGCAGATAACCTCAAACTATCTAACTCAAACACAAGTTTTCCTTTTGTTTCATGGAAACAAAAATATGGTTTGTGGTTCGATGACACAGTCTTTTACGTAAAAACAAGAAAAGCCAGGAAGTGGCAGACTAAGACCTCAATTTTGTAAGCTGACTCAACTGGCTGACCCCTTATGTCCACTCCAAGCCCCACTGATGCAACTCAGCAAGGCTTTAGGGCTCACTCACATGAACTAACTTACAGATCATAGCATATATGTCCTATATGCTAGGTATACTTTAAAAAGTCAAAGTTATTTAAATGTGRGACCACACACCTCTGTCCAATCATATAGATTCTGTTACATAGATACACAAAGAAAACGTTAATGGTGGGAAAAGCCTTCAGTAACTTAGCAAGTAATTGCCTAAAGCTGCTGCAGAGAACCAAGGCAGCAAGARAGGAGCAGTTGTCTCCTTGGCTATGCTTATATCTGGCACCAGGATGCTAAATGTGCTTGGTGTAAGGACCCCCACATACAACGCGCTGCTTACCACCTTCCCAAAATAGTTGGAGAAATCCCTCTCAACGGCTGCCCAGGGAGCCACAAATAAAGGGCCACAAACAYGGCTCAGATACAGCAGCCAAAAACTGGAGCTATTCCTGAGACAGCGCCGTGGCTCTCCGACGGACACGTCGTGAACGTGAACCAGCCTTGCCATTCAAAAGGAGCTACAGGGCAGTGCTCAGCGCCCGAATCATGTAACGAGACCATTTGTTTATTGTCATAACACTTATTTAGCTGCCTTCCTGGGGAGCCCTTGCAGAAAGGAGCAAGAAGGTGGGTGATTAACTACAGGGCAGTATTTTCACAACTCTGAAAAGAGTTCATGATCAGGAGTAGTTGTATGGATAAAGGTGGTGCTTCCTCGCACGCTTTCCTGCTTTTCTTGAAGGGCTTGGAAGCCTCCTGGGCTGGACAGATGCTGCTGGAAACGGGAGCTTTTCGAGCATCCCACTGCATGGCTTTTTGCTTTGCCCCGGTTGTCTGGGGCTGTCGCCAGCCTGTGGGTTCCCCCAAAGAGCCAGGGTGCTGACACTGGCACCTGAGCAAAGGAAGGATGAGGAACAGCAGCAGCCAAAGTGCTCCTGAGCAGGGCATTGTTATAAAGTAATGTGTTTCTACCCCTTCCTAGGGAATCAGCCCATGCTAAGGAAGCCGCCTGTGACCTCCCACCCGCCTCTGACCTGCAGGTGCCAACAGGGAGAGGTGCAAAGCCCTGGAGGGAGCAGGAGGAGCTCGAGGAACCACCCCTGCTTCCCAGGCCCACTTTAAAGGCTTTTTTTAAGGCTTTTACAGCACATGTCCCTGTTGGAGCAGGGGAGCTGGACCAGGTGGTCTCTAGAGGTCCCTTCCAACCTCATCCATTCTGTGATTGTGTGGTTCTATGTGCTGATCCCCCCACCAGCACCGTGACCGCTGCGAGCTCCTCCAGCCCCTCCCCCCGGATGGAGAAGCGGGGATCCGGGGGCTATTGAGAGGTATTTCGGGGTGCATTTTCCTACTTTCCCGGCGTGGTTCCAAACGCAGCGGGAAGCCCGGGGGGGGGGGGGGGAGGGGACCCGCGCTGCCCTCGCCCTGCCCCGTGGCCGCCACCCCCCACCCCGGAGGGGAGGGGAAGGGAGGGGAAGGGCACCCCACGGCCGCTGCCCACGGCCACGCGCGCCCCGCGGCGGGAAGGAGCGCGCGTCTCCCCTTATGCCGCTCCCTCCGGGTACCTCTCGGCGTCGCGGCCGTCGAAGAAGACGAAGTCGCCGCTCTGGACGCACTTGGCGCAGGTGAGGCGGCGGCGCGTGGTGTTGCAGAGCGGGCAGCGCTCCACGGCCACGTAGAGGCCCTCGGCGTCCTCGTCGGCGGCCCCGGCGCCGCCGCTGCCGCCCTGCCCGCCGCCCTGCGGCCGGCGGCCGCTGGGAGCCGCCATGATGGGCTCGCCGCGTCACGTGGCGCTTTGTTTTCCCGCCGGGGCATTGTGGGTAGCGGCGACCAACGGCCGTGGGCGCCATGAGGGCAGCGCCGCCGCCCCCGGCCCGGCCGCCCAACGGCCCCCGTTTGGGCCGTTTATCTCCTCATATCTCCCCCTGCGGCAGCAGGACAGGGCCCAGGCCCCTTCCCGACAAGGTTTGTCCTTCTCTCGCTAAACAATAGCCGTTTCTGCCCCGCTCTGGGGGAACGTTGTGTGCTGACTGCTGCCCCCAGCGGCCTCCATTGGCCCCAGGTCACTGCTCTAACAAGCAAATACTCCTTCAACAAGCTGCGGTTTTGCTGAGCGAGTCGGGGGAGCTCTGCTCCACGCTGCAGTCATCGTTAATGGGTTTTGCTTCCGTTTGGGTGTGCTTCGCCTGTCACCAACAGCCCTTGTGTCATCTCTCCCCAGGGTAGGACACAGCTGAGGAGGAGCAGGGCAGTGTGGTGGCTCCGTCYGCAGTCAGCACCGTCCTGACAGGGCTAAAAGGGCCCTTTGCACCATGGCCAGCCGCTACCACAGGGACTTCAAACACCAGTGAAAATAACCGCTTTTGGCAAGTACTGGCAGTGATGTTGAGAACACAATATTTGTTAACAAAAAYATATCCATCGAGGCACATTCTTGTAAGCCTGTCCCAGGGTGGGAGTCATGGAATCAGGAGTCAAACAGGCATGGTCAGGCAGTAGCCAGAAAGAGAGAGAGTTCTGTCAGAATACACTAGGAAATTAGAAGGCAGAGTCAACAAATCAGAAATAAAATATTCCCTCCCAATATTCCTTCCCCATCCTACTCTTTATGTCAATGTTTTGTAGCACTTAAACAACATTACATGGCTAGAACCGAGACACTTAAAAAAGAGGCAACCAAATAGCTTAATGAAAAACCACAAAAATCCATTTGCATCTTTAAAACATTATCCACATTTTCAAAGAGTATTAACATTACTAGTAAGGTTATATGACAAGCTTTTAATGAAAATATAGGTTTTTTTTTTTTCTCTGAAAGAGGGCTCACCATAGATAAACCTTTTCCAAACACCTCAATAAAAATAGGTGGTTGCTTTTCACTTACAGGGATCTTTGTAACTCAAGCTTATCAGCTTTTACAGCTTTAGTGCAAATAAAAGTTCAGCCCGTAGCTGTGGAAAGTGTACATCATTAAAAACAAACAGAAAAGTAAGCCTCTGTTTAGAGTAGATTTGTATGTGGAAATCCACAGTTTAACTATGACAAAGCAACTGATAACATAGTTRAGACCAGTTTATCACAAGGAAGTACATGAAGTTTTTCAAGCTTTTCCTCCCACCCTCCCAGAAGAGCATAGAAAAAGTTACACAAAATGCTTTTCGTTCTGCACTGTGTCTATACTGCAGAAATGGAAGTTGAATTTCCATCCTTGCTGATTGCAGTTGAACTCAAAACAGCAAAACTAAGCCCAGAAAGACCATAACACCCGGTTCTATATGGAGCCATTGCCCATATTGCACATTTGTAATGCAGAAAGGAAAGAGGCAGGCTTTATGCTGGGTTAAATTCATCTAACAGCAGCCTCTAGTGGCCCAGAAAGAGCTTGTTCTCTGCTAGGTCCTTATTCAGCAGGAAACAAGGGAAAAACACAAGACAAATCCCAGACACTCTAAAGCCCTGTTTTGGAGAGGAAAGGCAGGGAATCCTGCCYGAGAAACCCAAGTGATTAAACCTTGAACATTAAAACTTTTGAATTCTGCTAAAGCCTGTTTTAGAGCCATTTCCTAACCCACATGTTCTTTGGGCCAAACAACATCCAACTTCCATTATCTGAGGGCTTCAGTAATGCAGGCAGGATTTTGATTAAAAATAAATAAATCAAACTTGTGTCATGACWTTCTAGACAGTTTGCTTAGTTCTACCCCCTTCTGGGTATGCTCCAGCACTACCTGTGGCCTTGAATGTCTTGGCCAAAAAGGGAGCACCAAAACCATTACACAAGAGTTCATCCAGCCCCTGGGGTCAGAGGAAGGACTTGGGATATATCCTCTACAATCAGCCTTCAAAACCCTGAAATCAAGTCATGCTGTATTTTCTAAGCTAYATTGTAGACAAAAATGCACTTTGAGTTTAAACACGAAAATACAGTGCTATAGAAACTAGAACYGCCCTGAGGGCTTTGACAAAGCTTGTTTTAAGTATTCTGTAAATCAGTACTGTACTTAAGTGCTACTTTAACACGCATTTCTATTAAAAGTGCATTCATTTTGGCTAAATCTTCAGCTCGATACAAGTTGCTTGAATTCAAGTGGATTGCAGAGAGCAAAAGCCTCCAAACAAAAACCCCTTTCATCAACTAGAGAAAGACATTAGCATTTTTAGTGTTTAGAATAGCACAATTTGCTTAATAATCCACAGGTCTAGAGCTGGGTACAGGAATAGCATGCACAGCAATACAAACCCGTGTATTCTTAATTGCTTTCTGAGCTTTGTTATGATGATTTCTTGAAACCTTTTAGAATGGGATAGATGTTCTCAAATGCCTCATAGATTTCAGAACGCTCTTTTGCTCCTGTAAAGTCATGTAGGAGAAACAGATTAAGCATTGGAAATAACTGAAYGCAGTTCCGAGCTAATAATGAGATTACAAAATACATGGATTTAAAAGTCACTTTAAAGTACTGTCAGAGATTAGCTTTTAAAAGCAGAATTTTATTGAGATACTTCTGCCTTCCCTTAAAGAAGAGAATTTCTATTTTCCCTTTAAGATGAGATTAGATTTGTTTACATCTGTAGTACAGAAACAGCACTTAGCCATTGTCAGCAGGTAAGGAATGTTGTGGAAAAATAAAAAAGGCAGCTTAGAAGAATGGCATTGTTTCTTTAACAGCTCTGCCTATTGTTAGGTTAAGTGAAGAGCAGGAGATAAGGAATGAAAGGCATTTTTTTYCCCCCAATACTGGAAGTTGATCCACAGCGTATTTCAAAACTGGAGGGGAGGAGTTGTAAAAAACTGTGGGGTTTTGTTTGTTTGTTTTAAAAGCTTTAAGTCATTTGCAATTTCTAAGCCAGCCTGATCCCTGTTACCACAAGCAAATCTGTAATACAAGCATTGTACATTAACTGTACTGCAGTAGACAAGAACATTCCTGGCCAGAGACAGTACTTTACCATGCCAGCGTGAAAAACATTAGCTGTAAGCAAACTGCACTTAGATGAACTAAATAGCTGGACTAAGTGGCACTCAGGATGAACTTCTAAATCTTTTCCACAAGAATATGTCAGAACACACTTGGTCATGACTAATTCATTTGAGTTACCACAAGAACCTTTCTTGATAGAAGGCAAAAGGCAAAACAAACACAAACCCACACACTCAACAGATTGATTTTTTTTTCCCCCCCATTACTGTTGGGCCCAGTGTTCAGAGATACAGACTTATTCCTTACCTTAACCTGAATCCTTTTGGGCCAGCTACACATTCCAGAAGAGAGTGAAATTAGTTTACCCAAAATGTATTTTGCTGTTTTGCAGATGTCTGTGGAGTAGAACTAACCAGTATGATTTTAGTGGACTGAAAAAAAGGGAAATTGGAGATGAAGGCAGCCTTTAAGCTATGTCCTGAGTGTCTCATGGCTCAATTAGTTGGACTCATTCATGATTTATGACTGTGAGAATCTCTGGCTAAGGAAAGCTCTTTCTCATTTGTCTTTCACATACCACAAAGCTCTGGTGTCAATATACATGCAATGTCCAGGTCTTCTGGGAAGAAGTAGTAATATTTACTTTTTGGTACATCCAAATAAAAGCATTTTTTTTTCTCCTGAATTTTACAGAAGAATGTTTAGGGACACACACTCAGAAATTTAACTGAAATATGGATATCTCTTGTATGAATAGCTTTTTTTTTTCCTTCCTCCTCTCTTTCAGTAAAGCTTTTGCTTAGGAGTTCTTTGCCAAACAATCTGGAATGGGTTCCTACATCTCCACCCTTTCCTCTCATAAGGTCTAGTAAATGTTGTCAGTGAAGAGTTTTAAGAACTTTGCTTCCTGTCCAAACATTTTTAAACTGCTGTTATTATGGTATCTGTAATTAAGCAACCAAGTAGTTACTAGCATGTCAGCATCCTGCTGGGATTTGGTACATTTATGCAAGGCATAAAGCCATATGTGTCAAATAAGATATTTGAGTTTAATGATACAGAGCTCTGAAAACATTATATGAAGAAATATGAGATTCTAGTGCAACAATGCCCATTGTTACCCACAGAAACACAGTAAGGCAACACTAGGCATAAATAAGCTTGTTAGGTGGCTTTATTATGGTAGGATATTAATTTAGTTAATGTTCAACTCAAACACTTCCTTAGCACATATGGTAGCACTTAGAGCTGTACAGAGGGATACAACTTACCAGTCAGTACAACTTTTCCAGACACAAAGATGAGCAGCACTATCCTTGGTTTGACCATCCTATAAATAAGTCCAGGAAATAGTTCAGGTTCATAGCTGTTTAAAGCAAATGGGTAAGTTTATTAAAATAGAAGCATGCTTCAGTGTTGATTGCATAAAGAGCTCTTTAAGTTACACTAAAAATAATGTAATCATAGATCTTAAGCTAGCTACCTATAGAAAGGTAGATTAGGCCCTGTGGAAGGGAAACCTGGCAGATT
Source organism: Nothoprocta perdicaria (assembly GCF_003342845.1). NCBI lineage: Eukaryota > Metazoa > Chordata > Aves > Tinamiformes > Tinamidae > Nothoprocta > Nothoprocta perdicaria. The sequence goes on along the minus strand of NW_020456043.1, from coordinate 667,984 downwards.
CTGCTGGAGCTTCTAGTTCTCCGTGTTCACTTCTAAAGACTTCGGAGCTGCTTTGGGATCTGCTTTTCTACAGAGCTGAAACTATTAATGTAACCTCCAAACAGCACTCAAMCCTTTTCTTAGTCTGCAGAGAGCCCTTATTATGAAGGGCCTGCYGTAACTAAGACAGGAAGACAGCCAAATGTGTTTTATTATATTTGTAGTCTTTCAGCCAAAGCAGCCCAGAATTAAATAACATGTTACATGTAGTGATAAAACAACCTCCCACCCACCCCCCATGCAGACACCTGGGATTTTCCCCCCACCTCCAGTGTTGAAATCCTCTTGCTTTCCTTGGTGATGGCAGTAACTAGCTTTGAATAAACCAGTCCTGGAGAGGGCACAGCACTTCCACCACCCAAAGTTTTACCTTAAGTTAACATGTAATGAAAATCCAGTCAARTAAGAATCAAAGTAGTATCTCAGAAACATACCATATTCCCAGTTCTGTATTTTGCAACTGGAGTTTGGCTTCATCCCTAAAGTCTAAAAARCTTATCTTTGCAGATGAACATTGAATTTGATGGGAGTTATGCCAGAGGCCAGCTTAGCAAAAGATCTRTAGTGGGAACCTGGTGTATGACCTTCCCTCCAAGTAGCTTAAAAAGTGATTTAAATAACCCTGAATTGTTTAATTAAGACTTGTTATTTTCCTTTTAACATAGTCCACAATAAAAAAGCATCCACTAAGATTAGACATTGTTAGACAGAGCTAGTTTAGCAAAGTTCTGATTACTTACACGGCTCAGGTTCATGAAAAGCCCTACTGCATCTTTCCTTGTGCATAGCTGGTAYGCAGCAGCACAAGGATTGTGCCAAGCAGAAATGTTCAAAGTCAAAGAAAGCCATAAAAAGTCTCTTGTAACCAGTTGATCAGAGTAACCAAGTTTGATCAGAGTAACTGATCAGAGTAACTGAGTTTCTTGCAAGTTCCCAGCCCTTCATCTTAACCAAATCTAACACATCTAGTTTAACCGTAGAATCACTTCTGGGGTATGTAGTACACCCCCAGTTACAAGGGTCTCAAAGCTGGTGGTTATAGTGTCTCTGCATGGAGAAAGTAGTAAAATTATCCAGGAGAACAATTTAGAAAAGACTTTGCTGCTGCATTGTGTCAGTCACTGCTCAGGAGCTGAGAGTGTCACTGCAAGTTACTGCACATCATCCTAGCAATTTATCAGAGGGTCATTTTGGCCTGTGTCCCACTAGGAACAGGAGCTATTGCAAGAGAGGCAYCTTACTAACCTTTTAGCAACACATGGCACCCATAGCCACTTTACACTTGCCCAGCCAGTTCTGGTGAGCAGAAAACACACTATTGAGTATCCAATTAATTATTCTTTTGCCAGATTTGCACAGCCTCAGAGTTTGATCCTGTTTACAGATTACAAAGACACTGCTTCAAGCATTGCAAGCCTCACCACAAGCCTCACCACAACCTACCTACTAAACTGCTGGTGGGTGAGAACCAGCCCTTCCAGCCGGATGGGAAACCTCACGTCACAGCTCCCAACCATGTTCTGTATCTTGAAGTCCAGAAACTTGGCAGGGAACCCAAGCTTCTGCACCACACGTGCATACTTCCTTGCTGCAAGCCGTGACTGCTCTTCACTGAAGGAGCAGAAGAGGGGGAAATTAGCTTTGATTAGTGATTTTCTTCTGTGAACATGAAAATCGCTTTGCATGGAATATTATTAACACTTTTTTACTGTAAATTAGCACCCAAGGTTTGTGTAGGAATACTTTTTCTCTCTTTTTTTAAGAAAACTGAGATGACCTTGAGCTTACTGTTCATATTGAGCACCTGGAGTTTTTGGCTCTTTCTTTTTAAAAGTGCCACAAGACTCTGTCCACATCAAGAAGGGTCCAAAAGGCATCTTCAAAGACAAGCTGGGGACCAAGTATATTGATTAATAGTAAACATCACCAAAACAAATATGGCATATGGAAGTTCTCTTCATACTCCTACTCAAGATAAATCTCAATGCTCCAAAGGCAATTACTTTCCTTCCTCAAGTTCCATGTCTCACACAAGTGAGRCCACCACCATCTTTCAGATCATCTAATTTAATCAACTGTCAATTATCTTAACTGATCCAAGTTCCAAAACTTAACCTATTTTTTTTGTCTTTTTTTCACACTTTCATACCTAGCCTTATATAATTGTTCTGCCCATTATGGGAGTTAACCTGCCAAGAAAATACAGACCTCTTCAGAGAAGTCCCAAGCTCTCTATCTAGGTAATCTTGTCTGCCATGTGCTTATTCTGGAGTAACCATATTGCACCAAGAAGCCAGGCACAGAAACATGGAAACAACTCGGGTAGCTTTGAGGCAAAGCCCAACCTTCAGCATGGAAGTTTTAAGTCTGAGAAAAACAAGCTTAAGGAGAAGAGACATTTTAAACTGTAAGTTAATGTATTATTCCATTGACATTTCAGGCCATAAATCAGAAAACTACTGGACTTGAGGACAAGAGCCTCCAGGTATAGAAATAATCTTCCATTTTCTCCAATTCCTGTTTTTCCTGGAGGCAGATCTAGAGAATGCACACTGAAGAGAGACTTGACAGACACAGGTTATGCCCTGACTCACTTTAAAGACAGTGAGAAACGCTTATATCACTTCTTAACGAAGTCCTGGGCATTTTAGCAGCTTTTCTGCTAATGTCTACTTGGCTCAATCTGTAATTGGGAGCAGAAGCATGCAGTTCAGTAATTACTGAACTCCCACAGTGAAGCAAGCTACACATTTTCAGGACTGGTGCTTCATTTTTAATTCACTATTATGGCAATCAATGGTAGATAATGTTATAGCTTGAAGACCCACCTTTTTGCTCCAGTGCAGACCATTTTTCCTGAACTGAAAATAAGGGCAGTTGTTCGTGGTTCCCTGATTCTCATGATCACAGCAGCAAACCTCTAGAAAGTCAGAGTAATGTCTCACAATCAGTCTGGAGGATACAATTGGTACTGTATTTCAGTTCATTAGTCCAAAAATTACCACCTTCAAGTAGCTCAGCACAGCATGGACTTGATTTGCAAGAGTAAGTGCTTACTTGTTACCTTCAAACAAGAATCTTCAAGGACATGGGGATTCAAGAACACAGACACAAGGCCCCTGCCTCTTTCCATACATTTTAACATCTTGAAATCCCTTAGTCACCACGTCTATTTTCAGTAAATTTCTACAGTCCAGATCATTTGCTACAAGTGTCACATCATACTACAGCTTCCCCAAAAGCCAGTCTAACTCCTTAATTTCCTTTCCTTCACTCAGGAGTTTTGGGGCAGCTTTTCGCCCCCCATTTCCCCCCACCCCAGATGAGGGCTGCTTGAGCCATTTCAGCAGGGGGGAACAAACCACAGATGGGAGAGGTCACATCTTTTGGGGGGAACATCTCATTGAAGAATCACCCTGTGCTTTATTCTAAGAAGGACAAACAAACATGGGACAAAAATGCATTTTGTTTTTTAAATTTAACAAATCCAAGTTGCTGTGCTTTTGTGGCTTTCTCCTGGGGATCAAGACAGTGCTATGAGAAAAGGGACAAAACCTACAGACCTTACTTGAGCTTAAATTCAGCAGCGCTGAGAAAGAGAAGTGGAGGTAAAGCTTAAAGTCCTTAGGATTTACCTTGGGGTTATACTCTGCGTTTCTGGCGTGCAGAGCTATGTTCTTCAGATCAAGTTTACAAGCCAAGTTTACGGTCGACACTATATTCCTGAGGAACAAGAGAGGAATTCTCTTACTGCAAAAGCAAGCCTGTACAGAGCCAAACCCCAACATTATTAGCTTAGTGTGAAGTCACAGTCCAATTAATTGCCATCAACTAATTTCCTGCCTGCCTCTTTCCCACTCCAACACTAAGCTACTTTTGGCAAAACTTAGGTAATTCAATACCAAAATTAAGGTTTCTCACAGCAGAAGATATAACAAAGTTCCAGATTATTAGTCCCTGCATACTAAGCCTGTGTGTCTTCCAATAAATACATCAGTGAAGGCTTTTACRGCTTTAAATTGCCCTTTTACTAAGGGTTTACAGAGTTACTGCAGCACTCAAGGTGGATAAGGGTATCTTACACTGTACAAATAGAAGCTACTCTGTAGTTGCTCTAATGTGGACAGAACAGGATCCTGTAATAAAGCATCTTTTCTTGACCTCTTTGAGAGCAGAAAGGGAGACTTACCTGCAAAGTGGAGCAGATTTACATCTTCAGAGCTCTGGGGCCACTCAGATCCTCCTTGCTTGGAAAAGGCCCCCCCTCGAGTGGGGTTTTTTTTTGGGCCTTTTTATTCTGCAGGTTGCAGTAACTACCATGTATACACTATATAGTAAATCACTTATACCAAACAGTTCTACTCTAGAGATTCTTCAATTCCTGTTTCCCAGGAGAGTGCATTGCCCTTAGGAAGCCAGAGGCATTGTGTATAAACCCAGTGGTTGGGCAAATGCCATATCCACTCTCCTGCATTTTTCTGTGCAGGTTTCTGTGCCATTTCCACTTTTTTATTGAATTCATTGACATATGTAGTTGTCTTCCTGTATCATCTGTTCTAACTCTMAAATAACAATGATAAAAAACCCTCACACAGTGTTTTAGGTTTGCTTGTTTAGGCCCAATCCATTCTTCGTACCTTCTCTAGCAAGGATAAAATCAGCTAGGCACTTTAAGCAGAACACAGCCGGACCTTACAGAGATGAGGCTTCAGCAGTCACTGTCCTGTCCCCAGAACTATTCCCTGTTGCACACATTTACTTACTGTAACTGAGGAACTATGCCAGAGCTTTCRGATGCGGGTGTCACGGGGGTCACAGGTGTCATTGGCGTCAGAGGAGGACAGACCCCAGATGTTTCGGAGCACGGCTGGGTTGTGTCTGCCTCTGACAAACCGCTTTCCTCCAGAAAGACACCACTGTCCTCGTTTCTTGACACGGATCCATCAAGCTCTTTTTGTGTATCCTGAGCTCCTTCACATGGATTTTGGTCCTGGTCATCTTGGCTAATATCTGGAAGAAAGCTGAGATCCACCGAGGAGAAATCTGGAGGAAGCTCTTTGGGCTGATTAAATTGAGAAGCAAATGGTGCGTCTGGAGTTGTCTGAATTGGAAGGTCTACATCATAAGGGCTCATGGGAGCAAAGAGCTGAGGACTAGTTGAGATATCATCCTTGAATTAAGAAAAAAAAAGTGTCATTAAACTTCGTGTATTAAAATATTTACCTCAACTGAGAGGCTGAATTAAAATACATCTTTCATTCAATGAGGAAGTTTCAGTATTTTTCCTCCACCCACATTATAGCAAATAATACTCTGAAGGGTGTTGCCTGTCTCTGGCAAATAAAAATCAAGATGATTTCCCCTCAGCAGTTTTATTTTTATAGCTCAAGCGTCAAACTAGCAAACAGAACAGCAGCCCTCAAGTTGCAAGTGAGGGCCCAAACCCACCAACTCCAGTGGTGATTCAGCAGGGTCAAAGACRGAGGGTACAAGGAAATGCAAGAAACCTTTCTATAGCAAAGCAGCAAATGTTCCCATTGCATTTTACGGGCAGCCTGCACCACATCACACCACAAACTGAGAAATATTCTAGATTTTCATTGGTGATTTGAAGGACAACGACAGCAGTTTCCCCTTCACACCCTTTGCCACACTTCAGTGTGAGTCACACAACTGCTGCTGAGTTTTTCCCTGGGAGACAGCTGGCATTTTCTGGCCGGCTCCAACCCTCCTTCATTACATTCCAATTCCCTCTCCCTGCGCAGGGGATGGGATCTGTGTTATAGTCCATCTGTGCAACAGAGGGCAGCAGTTCACAGAGCCCCCAGCAGCTCCTGCATTCGACTGCTGGAGGCTACAGGACTAATTCAAGCAAGACAGAGCTGGAATCCCTCCTCAGCTCAAGCAGCACATCTGCAAGCAAGTTCTTGCATGCTAATGGTCTCCTCTATTAAGATCACCTGTTTAAATAAGAAAAAATAATTTAAAGGCACTGAAATAGTGTGGAGGCAAGTGCTCAAGGAAGGACATATCCCTTGTTCATCTGGGTACAGTCCTTGTTAGGGGAAAACTGCTTCTGAGAGGGTTATCGCAGCAGCCACCCACAGAGGGTGGCAGCCTGATCTAGATGATCCACACCAGCAATCTTGTCTCCATTTAGGTGCTATTAGGATCAAAAGCCAAACAGACTCAGATATCCAAGCGCATATTGGAGCTGGGAGCATAGCACGAGATGGAAACCCTGGTCTTGGGAGGGAACAGACTTGCCGGATCCGCGCGTCCCGGCCCGCAGCAGGAATCACTGCGCTCTCTGTGCTCATCAGTGTGCATAGCCCTGTGTGCTCTGCTCGCAGGAGGGCTCTGCTCCAGGTGCTGCCCAGCATGTCCTGCTGCAGACACTGGGAAGATTGTTAAGTGGCAAAACCCACAGAGCCTCTCCCAGCCCCAACACAGATGGATCAGGCCTCATGACAACAGCTGGACAAATACCTCGAGTTAAACCTGGTGGAGATCATTTGGCGTGAACTGGTCTGGAGAAGTAGATATTCCCTAACTCTTTTGCTTTCTGGAAAAGAGGGCCCCAAGCACACTCAGAATTACCAAGTCAGAAGCATATTTTAAAGAAATAAATAGATGCTTGCAAAAAGACAATATGCTATGGAATAGCTAGGCATCTTTTTTTAACAATGCTTTAAAACAGTATTTAAATATATTCTATATTAGCAACAGGGAAGGGAAACAGTCTGCAGAAGTCCTACAATACACCAAGTTTTAGCTGTACAGGAGCAGACTAGGATTTTTTTTTCTTCCCTGCAAACCAAGTGACCTTCAGCAGACAGTGCAATTAAAAACAAAACAACCCTCCCTCCCCACCCCAAACTCATCACTGAGTCTCACAGGACTATTCACATCTTGTAGTCGGGGCAAAGAATATAACRGAGTCAAGAAATTGATGCTAAGCACACAGCTTGTGGCATAGCTTGAACAAAGAAGTTGATGGGGAGGAGGAGAGTGGAATATGAAGCCCCAAGCATTAAATAGGTGAAAAAAATGAAAGGAAAAAACAAAAATAAACTACATAGAGTGAAAGAAACCAAGTCTTCCTTTCTCGTCAGGTTTCCAGATGACTTTGGAAAACAAAAACGAAACAAAAAATACCCCACAACCTTACAGGGTTAAGCAATTAAGCAGCATGGAAGATGCTTCTTGCGAGGCAGATGCTGAGAAGTGGTACAGGGGGGCACAGGACCACCCTGTGTCCTGCTGTGTGTTATTGCCACAGGCTCTAGGTTAATGAGCTTCACCCAAGGGCCCCTCAGCTGCATGGCCTTGGAGATCTCCCCCCAGCTCCATAAAGGAGATCTGAGATCACTAAGGTAGAGTAGTTTGAGGGAAACAACCATTTTCTATGATTTTCATTCCCATTACAAGAGGCCAGGCAACCCATATAGACATAAATCAAAGCCAACTGCTTTAAACAACTGCCCAGGTTTCTCTCCCCGCCTTTTTTTCCCTCCCTCCAAATTGATATCTCACATATTTGCTCCAAGCAGCAACCCAGCAAGGCTGAAACCACAAACCTGAGCACTAGCTGTGAAAGCTGGTGAGTTGTGACTCACTGCAATAGACTTTAGGGGGCTTTGCCCACTGCTGCTAGAAGGGACATAGATTTGAAGAGAGCAGCCAAAGCCAGGCTGAATAGTAGCTTAAAACGGGACATYGGTGAGAAGCAGAGGACACAAGAGCAAAGTGCTGCAGGGTGGACACGGGGCTCAGCTACAGCCCCACACCACAGAGCCAGTGGAGATAAGAAAAAGCAGGAAAAGGAGAATTTTGGGCAAGAGCTGCAGCAGCTGGGGCTGCTCGTGGGATGCAGGCRGGAGCATCACTGCAGCACCGCGTTGGTGGTATAGTGGTGAGCATAGCTGCCTTCCAAGCAGTTGACCCGGGTTCGATTCCCGGCCAACGCAAGCTCCTATTTTTTTCCCTTTTTTTTCCTTTCGTCTCTTTCCTTTTTTTTCTTTTTTCTTTTTCCATTTCCCTTTTTTAAGGCTTCCCTTTACCACCCCTACCTGCCCATTGCAGCGCTCCAGGTACTGCTCCAGAGGGGACACACCATCCATGGGCCCAGGGGCTACCCCCTGCCTGCTGCATCCACCTTTATACGTGTGGGGGGGAAGGCAGTTCCATCAGCACCTGTGTTGTGTGTGTCCCTCCTCCCCCAGCACTGGCAGGTGCAGCTCCTCTGGGGCTCTGAGAGTGTGGAGGGAGTCCTTTCTGTCCCGTATGGGGCTGCAAACCGTGAGGACAAGTGGCATGTAGGACTCTCCCTGTGGGCAAATGCTCCCATGCCTGGGCATGACACGGGTGGGAGGTAAGGAAATTCGGGGAAATAGAGTGCAGGTAGCTCCTTTGGAAGCCTCTATGGGGTGTTTGGCCCAGAAGGGCTGTTCTGGAGTTGGTTATCCGGGCAGAATCCAGCCCAAAGAGTCCATTTAGAAAGTGTGAAGCAGAACAGAATTCACAGTCATTTTAAAACAGACACCAAGGTCTTGGTGTGCTGGGGTATGGAGCTGCAGCAGGCCAGTGTGGAACCTCACTGCAATGTTTTTTGCCCCTCTCAAGTACCCCTTTGGCTTCAAGCTGGGCACTTTTGGAGCAGGATTGCCTGCAGGGACTTGCCTTGACCTCAGGGAAGTGCTAGGGATGGCAGGGCTGCCTCTCATGCTGTGTATGAGCCTATGAACCTGGACTGCTCTTGAGCTCCCCTTGCCTCTGCTGACCCCTCTCACCTCTGCAGGGCTGTTGATAAAAGAAGAGTCAGGGCTGCAGCTTAGATGTGGCAAAGATAAAGCTTTGTGCCTTGCTGATGCTTTTTAGAGAGCAAGTAACTGCCCTTAATTTCTCCCACCTGCCTYGTTAAGGACAATAAGTTGCACCTGGCCCCAGAGGCAGAGCCTTTTGCAAGTCTAATGCAAGGTCAAGGCCCCCCAAACTCACCAGCTGTGCAATGAAATGACCTCTTCTCAGCTGGGTGGTGCTGTTAACACTGTGGGGGAAGGAGGTATTCCTTTTAATTGCTGTTGGCCTCTGAGAGTCCTTTTTTGCTTTGGTATCTCTGTGTTTCCCCCATGTTAATGTTGTCTCTTAATGGAACGTACCCTGTTCTCTAGGGTACATTACTGGCTGGAGAAGTCAAACAGAGCCCAAAGTGGCAGAGAGGCCACGCAGACATGAATGCAAAATACAAGTCTATTTCTGTTGTTTCTTGCTGTGGATAGGAGCAGCCTGCAAGTCTGGTGTAGGCAGTTTGTATTGAGAGGATGGAAAGACTGCCCAAGAAAGGATTGCCGAGAGAGTCTCTGTGATAGCACCGCCTGCAACAGAGCATATTAAAGMAAGCCCAGAAATGCTGTGAGCACCAATACGTGACTCACAGCCCTGATAGGCAGAGCTCATCCTGCGGCTTCCAGCGACCTCTGTGTCAAACACGTGTGTCTCGCAGCTGCCGTGCCTGCTCAGTCATGTTCGCCAACACTGAGGCTCCGACGTCTCCTCCTTCAGGAGCAAATTGCCAGCGGCTGCAGCGGAGTAAAGCCTGGGAAGCGTCACCGTCCCACGGATGAGCAGGAGGCAGCAAGACCTCTTGCAGGCCCTGCGCAGTTTTGGGTTGCTTGTGTACTTTGTTGGTGCCTTTTCTGTCAAATGGATTTAATATCACTTATTTCAAAGGTGAGCTGAAAGGAAAGTGTATGAAAGTCTGCAAGGTTTTTAGAGGAGTGTAAGGTTATGCTCTCTAGGTAGCTAAACACTTCAGGGTTAATTTGATTCAGTGGATAGGTCTTTTGACTGCTGGAGAGATGGCGCCTAGAGGGGTGTTGTTAGGGCTTGTCCACTCCTCTCTGCCTGCTTTTCTCAGCCAAAACCATCAGAGACATCGTTTTCTCTCTGCTACAGTAGCAGCTCCTGAGAGCTGTTAGGAGGAGCTGTTATCCTGTTTCTGATCATCCAGGTCAAATAGGATCAGCAAGGCCAACTATTTTTCGTGTTCTGGCTTAATAAATAGACTTGCCCTCTCAAGCTGCTGTCTGTGCCTTGTCCTGGGGAGGCTGGGCGCGCGCGGGCCAGGGTGACTCACGAGGGGCCGCGCTCGGCACGGAACGGTGCCTGTTACGCACGGCCCTGGCAGCGTGCGCCGCTTGCAGGGCTCCTGAGTCATCCCACATGCGTAGCCGCTGCTTTAATTAGCAGGCGGGTTCATTTTTCTTGGGAAGGCTGATGCATGGAACCACAGGAGCTTTGTGCTCTTCTCCAAGAGGCCTCAGATGTCATTGTTCTTCCTCAGGTAGCTAATTGTGGAAGGCTATTCCAGAGAGCTTCTCCTAGTGCTTGTGTTGCCTCCTCTTAGCTGTGTCTGCATCGCCATGTTATATCTGCTGTTGTCTAGTTCTGGGATGGTACTAATCACAGGAGACTTCCCAAAATCTGGAAGGGACAAGGAACAAATCCCTAAGGAAGCTCCCCCTGCTTTACTTATTAATACTCTCAATAGCCGCCTTCTAAACCTAGCACTGTGAATGCTTTGCTGCTGGCTTTGAAGCTGCTTCATCTCGTTTGGCTTTATCTTATCTTTTTCAGGAGTCAGTTTGGGAATTAAGAGCCTGTGATTGACAGACCTCTGCTTTCCACTCTCCGGAGCTTCCTGCAAAGTTTTTATAGCTGTAGGAATCTCTGAAGAGCGTAGGTTGTCTCAGGTGGCATTTGTGCATCCTGGTGGCATTAGAGCTGTGCCTCTGGAGGAGATGGAAGAGCAACTGAGAGCAGGATTGAGCACTGAGAGCAATTTACAGTGCCCAAGTTACCTCCAAATGCAGCATTTCCAGGTACCCTGTTTCACTAGGCTTTGTGTGAGCAACACATCCAGCTGGAGCAGTTGCATCAGGGTGGGTGTGACTGAGTGTCTTCAATCCTCACCAAGTGTCACTGTGGAAACTATCTATTCTACAACGCTCCATCCTGCACCTGATTGATACTTGTCTGTGCAACCAGCTTTTGGATTTTTTGCCAGGGAGGAAAAGAAACCCCCAAGACTATTAACTGAGTAATAGTGAATAATTTAACTATTAACTGTGAGTAATTGTAATCATTAAATGTTGCTGGTGCAAATAAGAAGAGAATTGGGTCTGGGAGATTTAATGTTTGGTTCCAACTTGCCTCTGTATAGGTGGGAAGTGATCCTGTTATGTAAGTGAGGTTGCCGTGACTTGAAATTGGGCTGGGTTCAGGAGGCAGTTTAATGCTCCTGGCCCCGTAGTGCAGGTTTATTGGGTGGGAAGGAGGAGGGCAGCAGCTCCTCGTTTTCCCACCTCAGGCCATGTGTCCATCCCCATCTCCCCAGCTCATGTGGACAGGCGGCCTCTCTGTCCTGGTTAAACAGGGACTCTCTCCCTTCCTGAAAACCTCAGTTGGATATTGGGAATCTTTGCAAACATGAATTTACTTCTAGGTCTTGTTAGCAAACACATGTGTCTTCCCCATATGCTGGTTGCTACCAGCATGAGGTCAATGGTTAGCTCTTATAACCATAAAGATGGCTATTCCTGTTGAATGAACAAGTGTTGAACTGCCCAAAAAGGACACGTGCTTCCTGGCTCCTATGGAAGTGTTCCATGAAAGGAAGGATTCCAACTGCCCCAAAGCTGGAGGATTGCTGAGGCCCAGGCTCAGAGAGTGCTGCCAGTGGCTCCACTGAGTGCCTGACAAAGCAATGTAAGTGAAAGCCACTTGTTCCCACTGCAAGGTGACTGGTGACTTCCAGACTTACACTAAAAGCTTCATTTAACTTCCCTGTTTTCAAATAGCAGCAAACTGATTAAAGGGAAGCTTTGTGTATGTGGCTTACACAGCACCCTACTTGTCTTGGCCCAGGCATGCTCTTGAATGTTCAGTGTTGGACTGGGTTGTGTGAGACAGCACATCAGTCTACTTCTATTTTTCATTATGTGGTGCCTTTAAAACAGAACCAGGAAAAAAAAAAGAGCTTTAAGCACTGGCTGACACCTTAATTGCTACTTTGCGATTAATGGCCATGGGCTTTCTTGGACAGCTCCTGTGTGAACATTGTGCACAAATGTCCCTGTCACCTGGTTCAGAGGAATCCTTGCATGCTTTTTGTTAAGTCATCTTCCTAATTTTTGTGCCAAATGGTCTGTCTGAATTGAATTGCATTTAAATGAGGTGAATATGCAGCAGATCGTCTGACTGCCGATGTTTCCCTCCAAGTGTGGTGATAAATTGCTGCAATACAAACACTGCCACTCATGCGTTGAACTTGGAGCTGCAATTAAATACTGATCCTTTAAGTCTTATCTGAAAAAAAAATGCACAGTAATGGCACCTGTGTGTATTTGCACAGAAAAGCAGAGAAGTGTGCATGTGGCTGGTGCTAACAGACCTCTATTAATTTAATTTGCAGGGTCACGGTAACATTAAAGATGGGAGCAATGATGTTGCTATGCCGTAGGACCTTCAAGGCAAATGGAGCAGGTACTGTGATTTCTTTACTGTTTTTACTGAGCTGCTCTTGCCTGTCAGCTTGGTTACATCAGCCGAAGTGGTTTGACTCTTGTATGGTAGAGACAAAGGGAGATGCATTTTATGCAAATACTATGTGCAGAGGAAAGTGTCGACCAGCCTCTGAAATCCCCGTAAAACTTGAGTTTTGTCTGAGTGATCAGCGAGTTGTATTAAGTGGCACCGGAATGAGTCTGCAGGGCGTGTGGCGAGGCGATTAGTCAGCCCTCGTTACCGCTTCTTCCAATTAGCTGTAAGCAAATCCGAGCAGTTGAGTCAATGAGGTCCTCGGGAGAAACTAGAGCTCCCCCAAATGTTGGCAGTCACAAGTAGACACTCCGGTTTCTCCCCACCCACACTGTAGTGTTTGTATTTTTCACTTTGTACCTTTAATGCACGTAATTAACCTCTCACACAGTCACGTTTCTGTTACTTTAGCCCTTGCGCATAGCGCGCAGTGAAAGTTGTTAGCTTAGCAGTAAGGAAGGCGCCGTGCCTGGCTCTGCTGTCACGGGCTCCTGCAGCCCATGGCTTTCCCTGCTCGCTCCGTGCAGCCAGGGAGCCCGTAGGAAATCCCTGCGGCCTCGGGCTGCTTGCTCCCTTGCATCCTGCACACCCCTGCTTGCATTTCTTGCTGGCTCTGCAGTTTGTGCTCTTCACTAGTGTAGCATTGATCAGGTTATGGCATCAGTGCACGGCAGACATCGTGCTCTGTTAGACCACAGCTTTCACATTTGGCATATAGAAGTAGAATATGAATTAGATTATATRGAGAAAAATTAAGTTTAATTACAGGAACCCTTAATATTTTATCATATTTTGGGGAGGAGAGTGGTTGCATGCTGTCAAAACAGCTGACTTGCCACTTCATTATGAAGATACTGGTTTATGATATTATGAAGACACTAATTTTGCTATTTTTTTCTTCTGAAGCCCTCTTAACTGTGGTCTGATTATTTTAGCCTCCCTTCCATGGGCATTCACCCAGCCCTTTTACAGGAGATCTCTCTGCTTGCCACGATTAGCAGGGCTCAGGTAAAGGTGCTCTGGGATACTGAGCACTGCTTGTAAGAAAATTAGGAACCCACATGGGTGTATATTGGGGAGGCTGTTTCCWGCAACAAAGTCATGTTACTCAGCTCCATTAGCTTTTATGTATTCACATTAAAATCTCCTCCCATTTGTCCCCAGGTATTTCTCCAAGTCTCTGTTGTTCCCAATTACCCAAAATAAATGAATTGGGTGAAGACAGCCCATTTTAAGGTATTAAGGAGTATTAAGGATATTAACTATTCCAGACATCCTAGGTCTCACTCCACTCTCACCTAATCTGTTAACAGATAGGTTTTTCCCTGTAGGACTGTAATGCTTTTTTCCTTAATGTGCTATAAGGGACCTTCTAAACCTTCTTTTGCCCTTTGGGTAAAATCAGTTGAATTGGCTTATTTTYTTGTGCCTTTCTGCTTTCTCTAGGGAATCCAAGTTGATTCTTAACCCTTTCTTTCCCCTAGGACTTGCCAATCCTATGATGGAAACACTTCAGAGGTCTAAGGAGTCTAGATGCAGCACAAGAGCTGGAAGAGCTGGTAAGCTCAGTAGGGARAGATTTATCTTTTGCTGTTTGAATACATAAGGTATAGAGGCGAAGAGAAGATATATTAGCTCATTTTATGTATAAGGAACTGAAATAGCCTTGCAGAGCTCAGCCACCATCCTTTGGTGAGCCAACATGCTGAGCTAGCCCTACAGACCTGGAAGGCTTCTTTGAGCAGGTCTGCCTGACTTGTCTACATATATAAAATATATATATATATATAAAAAAATATACTCCTATATAATACTACTATATCTGTATATAAAATTAATAGAATAGATATATATATTTCCCCCTCCTTCCTTCCACTAACTRCTGTTTCTCTTTGTTATCTCTCTTGTTACCTTATGGGTGAGTTACAGCTCTCTGCATGGGCAGGGTGTTGCTGAATTATTTTGTGGTCAAAACATGTCTTTTGTGAAGAAAAGTAATTTCATTCCTTAGTACTGATGAAGGAGACTGTTAATTTAAAAGCTGCAGTAGACCAATTTAGAGGAGCATAAATAACAATTTGATATTACAGGCGATGAATGGGAGAAAAGATTTGAAGTGCCACTGTGAGTCACGTGTGTCCTGTAAAACACAAGAAGTGTTTTATGGGGGATGATACTTTCTGTGGTATTTCTGCCTTTGCTTTACTTAATGATACCCAGCTCTTGCAAATTCATCTTCTGCAGTGATGCTGCAACAGAAGAGGCAGAAAGAAGGGGGATATTTTAAGCTTGTTTTAAAACTGTGCTCCTAATGTTGCTATGGTTCGAAGCATGGTTAACATGATGTTGTGTGGACATCTGCTTTTCTACCCTCCTTTAGCCTTTTTAAGGCTTTAAATCCCCAGATCACACTCCACGAGCTTCTAGAGTTCTAGAAAATGTGCTTTCCTTTATGGTGAGCTCTTCCAGCTAAAGCTGTTGTACTTGAGCCCAAAGTGCCCTCTTTGGGAGGAAAACGTRGAGTAATCCATGCAGTGCAGACCTAGGCAGAGTTGGTGACCTGCAACATCAGTAAGGATGGCCCAGCAAGCACTGATGGTGCACGGGGGTCTGACCTGGTTGAAGTGCTTGCTTTAATCTGCTTGCAAGCATATGGAGCATTTAGGGTGGCCAAGGAAGCCCCCAAAGGACACCCCATGCCAGGGAGCAATGAGCTGGGCAGGCTCACTGATTTACCATACTGTGGGCTCTTGAGATGGAAAATAAACATTTATAAATACGCAGAAATACTTTTTAACTTTTTTTCCCTTCATTAGCTCTGTCTTTTCTCAATAGTGCAAAATGTGGCCTTATCAGTTCAGCTTAATTAAAAATACATATATGTGGTGGTAGTATATGGTTTATGTGGCCTGATAGATTTCTATCTAACTGCCCATGTCTTACTTCAGTTGGTTTTTATTATTAACTTTTATTCCTCTTATGAGAGCTTCCAAAAGTCATTTCTTCTGACAAATGCTCCTTAGGACGGATGTATTTTTATTCCCTTACAGTTGGTTTGAATTAAATATCCTTTCCTCTGTAACTGAACTTTTTTTTTTTTCTGCTGCAGTTACTCCTACTTTACCACCCTGAGAACAAATTTGTCRTTTTTGTGACCTTCTTTAGCAGTTGATTTTGTATGTGTGTGTGCATACTTGTGTAATATATTAGCTAATATTCATTTCCTACCAGCTGTAGGAATTCCTGCTTGTAGATAGTGTGGAAAAAAATGGATGCAAATAAAAGGAGGCAAAGGAGAAAACTCAGCATTTGGTCTTGCTTTTTCTAAGTATGAAGAGGCTGAGTCAGGGAGGTGTTGAAACTTGCAGGACACTCGTTTGTAGTGTTCATGAGGATTTCATACATATAGAGATAAAATGCTAAATTAATAATGAGCTTCCCTGACTTGCAGCCAGGCTAAGCGCAGAGCTTGCCATCTTTTTAGGCCTCCTCCAGATCCACAGGTCTGAAGACATCATCCCTGTGATGGGAGAATGCAAAATTCAGATTAAAGCAGCGACCTAGGGGCCTCCTGTGGCATCCTGAGCCCTTTCCTCTTTCCCCTGGAGCAGCTGGTTGACGTGGCCAGGCGTTCGGGGGCTGCTTACGTTATTTCCTCCCTGCAGCCAGGGATATTCGGTGCTGGGAGACTTGCTGCCAGCTCGGGAGCTCCTAGATGGGCTTTTCCAGCTGGGTGCTCAGCCCATGTCATCCAGATCCTGCTGCGATGGCCTGGGAAGAGCAGGGGGCCCTGAGGATACCTTGTCCGCAAGACATGGCTCCCCGTCCCCATCCATCCTCGAGACCTACAGTGGTGGAGCAGATTTCTCAGTGATTTCTCCTCTGTTTCTCAATGATGCCTTTGGTGGGAGGAAATAAAATGCAGGCTCGGAGCCYCAGGGCTAGGGGTGGCAGCAGTTTCTTCCCTAAGGAGTGTCTGTGGGAGACTCCTTGGGAACAACCCCTGGGAATGGGAAAAAGCCAGGCCTAAAGGGTGTTGCCTGTCAAAAAGGCCAGTGCAGATCCCTGCAGTCTGCCCCTGTGGAAGGAGATCCCTGTTTTCTGTGGGTGAAAGCAGGCGGCTCGTGGGGCTGAGGGTCCTGGGGGGAAGCAGGAGCCTGCAGGACAGTCCCTGGCTCCATGCTATGGCATCTCCTCCCTTTTTTCCCTCCCCATTTATTTCAGGGAGGGAGGGTGACAATCTCTTTAAGGCCACAATGTGACGGGGGAAAAAAACTGTCCTACAGGCACAAGGTGCCGGSGAGGGAGATGGAGGTGGGAGATCCAGCGCGTAGCGGGGGCCAGGAGTGTGTCCCCACGCGTGGGGATTGCCGGGGGGTCCCCGTGCCTGCGGGGGGGACATGGGGCCTGTGTGGGGGGTCTCGGTGGGTGATGCCCCCTGGGCGAGATGCGGGCCGGGGGTCCCTGCGTGCGGGCGCTCCCCGCTCGCGGCCCAGGCCCGGCTGCCCGCGCAGCCCCGCGCAGGGGCCGGGCG
>NW_020456043.1:582317-650257 GCF_003342845.1 Nothoprocta perdicaria | reverse complement strand
GGCGCCCTCGCTTTGTGCCTCTGCCGGGCGCTGGGCACGGACGGCACAACCAGCTGCCTGTTCACGGGCTGGGTTTACGTTTCGTGAGCGCGCATATAAGTGTATGTGTTCTTATCTATATATCTACGTGCGTTTGTGAGGCTCTCCACGCCCCCTGATGCAGCACCTGAGCGGGGACACGCGGCCGCCGCTCCGCCGTCGCCGAGGCCCGGAGCGCGCGGGAGAGCGGCCTCGGCATCCGCCGGGACACGGGGCCCTCCACAGCCCTCCCCGGCCCTGCCTCGCCTTGGCTTCCCGTTATCCCCCGGCACGGGAGCCGGGAAAAGAGGAGCCCTGAGCGGCAGCGAGGAGGAGTTGAGCCGCGTCTGGGCCAGCGCGTAGGGGCTGAGCTGCCTTAGGGGTGGTTGCCGTCGTGTGACTCAATAAACTGAAATCCAGCCCAGCCGTTGCAGGATAAAACCCTCCGTGCGTGGTGTTAAACGGGAGCCGTCGTTAAGAAGGACAGATACCTATTTTAATGAAGTAGGGAGCTATTAAGAATGGCAGAATATTTTTATATTAAGTGATGGCAAGTGCTGCCTTCTAGCAGCGGGCATTTGCATTTTCGGCTTGCCAGTGGATAGCTCTTTCCTTCTGCAAAAGCTGTGCCGTTTATTTTGAGATCACCGATAGAAAAACTTGCGCTGAAATACTTCTTCTTTTGTGGAAAGTGCCTCTTGGCTGATACTCTCACTAGCACAGTGGTTTTGTGCTCAAGATTGGGTTTCTTTAGGAGAACTTTCCATAGCTGCCTCTGCCAAGCAGCATGCACAGAAGCTTAACGGTGGGTCGTGGTCTCCCGAGTGGATCCCGGACATCCTGGGATTTGGTTTGGGCCGAGACGGAATCCCTGCCTCATGGACCTCTTTCCCATGGCCGCACGGTAGCTCCTGCCCGGGAAAAGGCCCTGCAACTCGCTTTGCTGCATTTTTCCCCCCCTCTTGCCTCATATGCTGATGCTGCTTTCCACAGGCTGTGATTAAAATAACTCCTAACTACGGCAGGGAAAGGCTGGACTTGGATAGGGATGCAAACGCTTGGCTGGAGGTACTACCCAGATAACTAACTGATCTTACCGATCTAGCTGGTGTCAAGAAGATACTGGGAGCTGGCAGCACGGGCAGTGCCAAGGGGATATGAAATGTGCAGTTAGGGGGGTTGTGATGGTGGAGGGAAAAGGGCTGGATTAAAAAATGTTCCGGATAACTCGGCTTGCCGGCTACGCTGGGCTTGAAACCCCTTGACGGAAAGGGAGGTGCCTGTGTGAAGTTGGGGCATTACTTGGTTATCAATATAACAGCTTTCTATCTGCATCATCTGCTCTTTGTGCTTGAGACTAGATGGTTGTGGCTCAAAAGTGTCTAATCATCGCTCAGCCCTCAGTGCCATAAATCCAGGCTAGCAAAATTCCCTGGGAACTGGAACTCCTTGTGGAATCGGAGAGGCTCTGGGTAGAGATGAAGGAAGTTTCTGGGCAAGCCTCTTAAGCGTAAGGACATGGGGAGGAGAGAGGACGTGTGTTTTATTTTAAGCATTCGGCTTCGTTGCTCCTAATCCTGCCCTCCTGTGCGGCCAGGGCGCCTGCCCCTCTCCACGGGCCGAGCACTTCAKCTCCCAGATTGGGTTCTTGGATCATACTCTGTTACGTGCCTGTAGTATATGGTGCAAATTCCATCCCCTGTGCTGCCTTGGAGAGGTTGGGAAGAAATAGCAGGCTGCTTGTCTCGTTTTGTGGGACAGAGAGTAGGAGTGAAAAACTACCTTCCTATGAATTTGTTTTATGAGAATCTGAGGCCAGAAGGGAGCCCCTCTCGGAGTTTGGTTCTCCTGTTTACAGCAAGCGCCCCTGTTGCCGCTGCCTTCCCTAACACATCTACTCTTGAGGTGAAACTTGATCGTTTTCCCTGTCTCTGTCCTTGTGGAAGAGCCTCTGGAGGGGCTTGGACTTGCGGTTGAGTCCCTGTATTTCCACCCTTGGGTTGTTTGTGGCCATTTCATTGGCAATTTGAAGAGTTATTTTCCCTCTGATGTAATCAGGGAGCCGACATTCCCTTATTACCTCTTATTTTGCTAGGTTAAACAAGTCAAAGTCCTTCAGTCGTCTCCTTTTGTTCTCTTATCAACATTGTCATTGTTTTCTTCTGAGGAAAACCCTGCAACATCTCTCTGTCCAAAGCTTTGTAATATAAAGGGTATTTTATGCACCTGCGTCTAGCCCTTAAGCTCCCTGCTTAGTTATCTTGGCAAAATAGCAGGATTGGACTATTTTTATTTTTTTAATGAATATTTTCAAGGGCCTACAAGCTCTCAACCATTTTGTTCTTTTTATTCTTTTGCTACGTCAGAGCTCTTGCTCTTTTCAGCGTTTTTTGGGGTGGCTCTTTTAGCCCAGTTTAGGGTTTGCTGGGCTCAGTGTCACCTGGAGCAAATATATCACTTTTTGGTAATGACTCTGCATAAACTATAGAGATGACAGGTTGGAGAATTACCAGATCATGAGCCTCAGGAATCCATTTCTTCTCACATTGTTATACAAGGCGTCCAAAAGAAATAAACATATAATGCCTTAAAAAAACCCTAGTATTTATTTGTATTTAAAATCTTGCAAACTTCTTCCTGTTAGCATGTCTGAAATAAAGYGGGATGGAGGAGGGTGCTGCTTAGTTTTGAAAACTTCCAGTTTGCTGCCAGAATAAAACCTTTATAAGTGAATCCATAAAATGGGGTCAAGGCCGCTTTATCCACGTTTGGTGCCAGTGGTCTCCTATTTGGGAATGTGTCTATATCTCATCCGGGGGCTCTTTTCCCACCAGGTGCTAAGCTGGGCCTTTAATTCCCCGATGGTGGGGAGGGGATATGTGCAAAACGCTGGAAAACGTGTGGATTTAAGGACTGGCCATTAGCTGGTAAGGGACAGTGGCAGTGTTGCGTGGAACAGTGGGGAGGCATCTGCAATTCCTGCGGCCGCTCTGAGCTCTCCCAAAGGGAAAGCCTCTGTGCCAGCCTCCCTGGGCTCGAGCTGCTGCCCTCGCGGCCGCTGCCGCCCGCGTGCTGCCGTCTAATTAGATTATGGGAGAATGAATAAGTGAATCTTCATAAAGGAGCTTATGGGGGCACCCGTGGGTCAGCACGGCCCTAAATGTGGGAGTTAGGCACTAATTAGTGCGGGGTGGGCGCTAGGACGGGGCTGGAGGGAGGTCCCCGGTGCCAGCCTGGGTACCCCAGCACCTCCTTCGAGCAAGGAGGTGCTCGAAGCTGGCTCCAATGCAATCCTTAATTGCAGCGTGGATGCTGGAAGAAGGAATAACGTGCACGGAAACTGCAGTAATCTGAGGGGCTAAAGCATGCAAATCTCATGATCCCTTTTAATGCTTCCCGTGTAACTAAAGGTGAATTTTTTAATAAGTCTCCTGGATATTCCAGCAAACAGAGAAGGTGGTTTATAGTTGCATCTGTGCACATGGAGACCCTGGAAAGTTGTTGCTCAGGTTTATTTCTAGCACACGTGAGGGATGTGGTCTCCTCTGTCTGCAGCTGTAGGGTGTGGGGAAGTGGATTAGGAGCTTCAGCCTTTAATTTTGCTGCACAAAGTGTGGGACATGAAAAGGAGAGGAGGAGGAGCAGGGCTGTGCGGGGCCTGTGCTCACCAGAAATAAAACAATAAAGCTGAATACAGACCAATCCCTTCTGTAATACTCTATACTTTTTTTTTTCTTCTCTCTTTTTATTTCTTTGCCTCTGCCCTGTTTATCAGAGGGGACGGCTCTAAATTCCTATTCCTGAACAGAAGCAGATGACGCTACTTCCCCTCTCCGAGGAGATTTTCCTCTATGAGAATCATATTTATTTTTCCTTCAGGCTAAATCTCAGCTTTGTTTGGAGGTCACCGAGGTGCAGCACAGCCCAGAGAAGCTCCCTGGAAGTCCGTGGTGCCGACGGAGCTCTTGTTTTCCTCACAGGAGTGGTCCCTGTTGGGTGTCGCTGCCCTYGGGTGCCACTGAGGGCCATCTCCTGGTGACACTGGTGACATGGCCAGGTTTTGAGGGGTCCTTTGCTGTGGTTTGGGAAGCAAGGCAGTGCTGCTGCTTGCAGGTTTTCCCCTTTCCACTTGGATCCAGCTGGGAGGAGCAAGGGATCTTAAACTTMATCTGGATCTGTTTTCCTTATTTTATTTTTTCTTAGTGGAGAATACTTGTGGTCAGGTCTGCAGAGTGTTTACTGATGTTTACAAGGGTCTCTTTCCTATGCAGGGGGAAAACAGTGAAAACATATAACAGATTTGRGAATCTCTTTGGAGAGATCCAGGTGAGTGCAGTCATTTCCCGGGGCCGGGAAGCCGGTGCATTCCTGCTGGGAGGGAAATGGAGCCTGTTGCCTCACCCAGGCGCAGCTACCAAGTTCACCGCTTTTCCCTCCAGTGTCAGAGGAAGTTTTAACATTGTGCTGAAAATAAGTTCTTTTTTTTCTTTTCTTTTTTTTTTTTTACTTATATGTATTAATTGAATAGTCCCCCCCCCGTGAGCCCATCTGACTGGTGTGCAGCTCGCGGAGCGCTTGTTGAATGACCCAGGGGAAATTGCACTCGCCTTGGGAATTGCGTGGCCATTGGAGGCTTTCCAGGCCCCTGTATTTATGCCTGTGATTCACGGTGCTTCCAGAAACAATCGGGTTCTCGTAGCCTGCGGAGGTGAAGGGCCTCGGCTGCCCCAGCGCGCGTCTGTGTTCGCAGCTTCTTGCTCAGCAGTGTCACCCACGAGGGCAGTATAAATAGAGCCTCTGCACATGGTATCGCTTTGACCTCCTTATCCTTCTGCTTCCCCACCTTTCTCCCTCCTCCCTACCTTCCCTAGCCTTTTTTTCCCCCAAATCCCGGTTTCATTTTACACTGCTAGGATTTACATCTGCCTGTGTGGATTTAAAACTGTAAGCAGGGTGTTTTATTTTAGGGGTGTGACATTTGAGGACATCTGGTCCCTGGACGTGGTACAGAAAGGTGTCTGCAGACACAAAGGAAGGGAGTTTTGAGGGCAGCAGACGAAAACAGTGCTGCTCCTAACCCCTTTTCCACCTTCCAGCACCGCGTGGCTCTGCTTGCAGTCATTGCTATAGTGCACGGGGAGGCTTGTGCTGCTCGCAGGAGAATCCRAGTGGACTCAGAATCTCTTTGCAAGTGCATAGCTGTCAAGGAAGGTGATGACTAAGCCGTTGCACAAGGTGCAGCCCTGCAGGGAGAGCGCCAGCACTGGACCTTGGGAGCGACCGATAAGGCAGCCTTTAATGTCAGTCAGCTGATACTTTTATTATCGCCGGATTAATCTCTGACCACCGTTTATGGCTGCTGTATCCTCGGCCCCTTCTTCGGCGGAGCTTTCAGTTGAAAAATGTGCGTGCTATAAGGAAAACAAACAGAAGGAGAGAAAACGCGGCCGGCCGAAGGACGCGAGCGGTTCCCGTGGCCCCGGCACCACGCGCTCCGTGGCTGATGTATTTAAAACCCCTGACTCAGCTGCCCGCGCTGCTTCCCAGAGCCGTGGCATTTCCTGCAGCAGGGACCTGCCTCCTACCTGCCTCTCGCCTGCTGCGTGTCGAGGACAGAGACGCTTCCGTCGCCGCTTCGCGGGTTGAGAAGCGGAGGTAGGAGCTGCCCACGTGCCATGCGAAAGGTCAGCGGCACCAGGGGCTCCCTCGAGCGGCTCCCGTTGGTGACCTGGCCGCTGCGGAATGCCGCCCGGGAAGCCACTTCTCCGAGGTCCGTGGCTCTGCGGGATCCTGTGTCGCTTCCAAGTTCCCCTGGAACGCGGTGCATCTTCCTGCGCTCCTTGCAAGGGCGCTCGCAGACGGAGCAACCCGGTTTAGCAGGGCTAACGGGCAGCTTTCCTGCCCCGTTAAACCCTCTTTTTCTCCAGGAAGAAGCATTTTCAAGCAGGGGGGCCGAGGTAACGTCTCCGAATCTTTGGAGCTGGTGAGGATTTGTGGAGGGCAGGGCAGGGGTTTTACGGGGTGGAATGGGGAAGCACCTGCAGCCCTCGCCCGTCACCTCCGCGTAAGGTCACTTCCATATCCATAGCCCGGGATACGCCGCTGCCAGGATTGGGTTACGTGCTAAATTTAGTAACCCTCCTTACAGCTTAGTATGCATGGGAAAACAGGTTTGTAAGAGTTGCTTCTCATGGGTTAGAGCCTCATGCAAAGTGCATGGCACAGCGAGGCTTTCTGTGGGCATGTGGCAGTATCCCGGGCCGAACAGGGGCCGCATGGACATTTTTATGTTATATTTCAGCATATGGATTCAGTAAGATGTAAAACGCTGCAAGTGGGAGGGCAGCAGAGGTACAATTACAACTTATATAATGTGCTCTGCAGTTCTGCCTTATGAAAAGTGTTAGCTGACGGGTTGTGTTACAAAGGCCTTAAACTTGCCGAAATCCCGGGTAGGATGTTTCCATTACGAGGCTGCCTTTCCCTCTTCCCCACCCCGGTTTCTTCATTTCTTCCGTGCTATTAAAGCTTTTTTTCCATGCCAACAGAAGGATTTTCCTGGTTTCAGATATGATGTGCATATTTCTAGGGTTATTTCTTAACCACCCCCATCTCCACTGCAGACTGCTGGAGAAGCAGTTAGATGTATGATCAGTAAGGAAGTTTAGATCCATGTGGTTGTAACAAAATGCTGGTTAAATTTTTGCATGCTGAAGGAGGAGCAGATTGTGGGACAGTAAAGCAAAGTGAGTGAGAACTCAGGGAAGCATGAAAGAAATGACCTAAATTATGGTGAGTTTCTATTGCCAAGCATGTTTTTAGGTTCAGATCTTAAAGAATGCTGAAACTCCAAGCTGAAGGTGCTCATTGGCAAAGCTGACTTTGTTGGACATGTGTGTGGTTTTTACYAGATAGGGGTGATTTCTGAGGGGCAAGGAAGAACTCTAGGATGTTGGGATATTGATTTGAACCCAAGTTAAAGTTTTAATAAGTGAGTTGTATGTTTTAAGTCCTTTAAGAAATACCTAGAAGGTTGGTCCCTAAGGTTACAGGTGGAAGGACTCTTAGAGATGCATTTTCTGGAGGTTCTGTGTGCAGGTACGTTATGGGTTTCCTCCTTCCCTCCCCTTTGTGAGTTGTCCTGCATTTGGGGTTGGGCAGGGAAATAAGCCCATGTGGGTACAGGCTGTTGTTGCAGGGCTGCTGGGTGCTGCTGCTCCAAGGAACATCAGGGAACCTCAGCATCCTTCGCTCCTTCTCATCATCGCTCCCCAACACGTCCATAAAGATGCTGTCCTGAAGCCAGGGGGTCCCCATGCTGCTGGTTGTGCGTTCAGAGCATCACTGTTACGTGCAAGAGCCTTTAGCAGGTTGGAAAATGAAGCACGGAGCTGAACTTGGTGCAAAGGAGCAGCCCGAGGGCAGCGTCTCGGCGGAGCCGCGGGCAGCCGGGCCCTGCTCTTGGTGTGGGCCTGGAGAGGACGTGGCCCTTAAGGCCATCCTTGCTGAACGAGCCACRTCCCGCAGGGCACGGAGCCGCCCTTCCAGCAGGGAAGCGACCGCCACAGGGCAGCGATTCCCTCGCCTTGTGCTCTCAATTAATGCTCTGCCTTGCAATGCGTTTTACACTTTGAGATAGGTGTGCTGCCAGCTTTGTGTATGTAGGAGGTGCTACTAAAGAAAAATGTGTTTTCCCAGCCTTTCTGGAACTTTTAACTAATATTTTGAAGAGCATCAACTCTACTCTTTTATAGCAGAATGCACCTAACTTGGATATGGAARTATGACCTCGTATGTGCATAGTAGAGCCTATGGGATAAATTTTAAAGGGTGATTTTGCTTCAKAGCAGTCAGACTCTAACTTGTGTGGATGTCTCGAGTGGGAATCTGCCTTCAGCTGCTGCTGATTCATGCAGGATCAGACGGTCGAATCAGCAGCATTGCAGGCAATGCACCGTCATCAGCAGGAACTGCTGCGGGAGAAGAGGGTGATTCCAGAGGCGGGGAAAGCTGCAGTATTCCCAGCTCTGGGTTTCCAGTTTGGTAGCTGTGTCGTGTGTGTTGATGTTATATCTATTTATGAGGCTGCTGTCATCTTAAAGGACTTTTGTCTGCAGACCTCCGGSAGCGTGGCCTGAGCTGAAGCTGCCCTTGTAGGTGGGGTTTAGGAAGCTGCTGTGTATCCCTRATGAGTTTTAAGCTCTTGGCATATTCTAAAATTTATTTCCACTGTGAAAAACTGAATTGCTTAAACGGTGGAAACTTTTCCTATCCCCTTCTTGCCCTTGCTGTACTGTGTGTGGGATGTGTGTGAGATCTTACCTGTTGGCTTCATTTGCCTTTTGAGCAGAAGACTTAGGAGAAGTACAGTCTGATAAGGGGATATGGCAGCCCTGTTTCAAGGGCTRCTTTCTGATGCTCTACTTTAAACGTGACACAGCCCTGCTACAGTAATTTTGATACAAAAGCCACTTTCTTTCCCTTTAAAGACACCTAAAACCACTTAAAGATTCAGTTTACTGCACAGATTGCACCTTCAAGAAGGTAGAGAAGAGYCAGGAAAGGACCTTCTGATAGATGCACCGTCACCTGAGTGTTGTGATTTCCTGGTATGAGTTGTTAACAGCTCCCCTTTCAATCGCCACCTGGTTCCTAGGTAGGTAGGTGGGATTTTCCTCTAGGAAACTGGAGGGATGAGAGTATCCGACTGCCTCAGCCTGTCCCTTTGTGCCCTGCCCACAGTGGGACAACGCGTCAGGGAGAGGTTAACGAAGCACTTCTTTTGTCAGGGGTGCAGTGCCTTTGTGTAGCTGTTCAGAGCAGCARACTGAGCAGCTAATAGGAAAATCTCCTTGCTGGGAGGACCTACCTCAGCTGCGGGCATCTAACTACGTGTGGTGTAGCTGCTTTCGGATCTCCTGGCAAGAACGATGGTCTTTGACCTCTTTTTTTAATATATATTTTTTCATTTTGTGTTTGAAAGTTGCAATTTTGGGTTTATTGCAGCAGGTTTCTATGCTGTTGCATTGAGCAAATCTGCACCTGTGGTGGCCCCCAAAGAGCCCTGAATAACAAGGACTTGCTACTGCTGGGGGCACTGAGACACCTGAGGGTCTGTCTGTGTGGCTGGTGCAGGTGGTGTGCCGAGAAACAGCAGTGAGAGGTTTGGAAGAGGGATGTTTTCCAGGCAGACAGCCTCTTTTTCACATGGAAAGGGCATCTTTCCTTTCCACAAAGGATGTGGGACGGAGCTGATCTGTTAGCTATGGCTCACTGAGTCCCTCACCTCCCGGGAAAATCCTTCTCTTTCCRTATTCATCCTCAGTCCTCTGGCGAGGGCACCCCTTTCTTGGCACTGTGGAAGCTCCTGCTGTAGCCAACAGCAGGACTTCCAGGAAAAGTCCCCTCCGCTTTATTTTCCCCATCGCTTTTCCCCCCTTTCTCTAGAACCAGGGTTATGTGGTGATTGGTGTACGAATGGAAATGCCTTCTCGTGGTGGGAATGTTAAAAATACCCTCTGCAATTTTCCTTTTCCACGTCCCCCAAAATCTCTTGCCCTGCGTTGCTTTGATTAGTCATTTCCTTTTCCTTTGTTGCTCTTGCAGCAAAGCCAGTCCTGCTGGCTGCGGGACGCGGGAGTAAAACCAGCGCCGAGAAGCCTAATGCTAAAGAGGGTCTCGTTGGTTAAAACCCAATTTTATTGGCAGAAGATGACTTCTGTTCTCCCCACCAAGCCTGTGTTTAAAAATAAATCTGGATAAAGTCACTCTTAGGGTATTCGTTGAGAATCAAGCCGTAAATGCAAAGCTGGTGGGACGTCTCGTGGGCCTGCGGTGTCTTCAGAAATAGGCCCCTGAAACCAAGTAGTATCCCTGGTGTCCTTGCTAGTCATCGGATGGGTTTTCCTGTGGTTTCTTCCCTGTATCCGTTGTCTTTAGGCTTGATTTGTGCGAGCCTGGAGCATATAACTCCTTGGGGAGACCCATCTGATGTGGGAGCATGCAGGAAGGAGTAGCTTTCACCGTGGGATGGGGGTAACTTGCTGGGATAGAAGGGTAGATAACACATGCGAGTGCTTTCCACGTCCCTCTGCAGCTCTTATACATAAAAGCCTGGGCTGAATAGTTTCTCTTTTCCCCTTTCTTTGTAAATGAGCATCAGCTTCTCTGTGCCCAAATTCCATTCATGCTTTCACAGCACTCTGCAAAGGCAAAAAAACCCCGAGCCCGGGACTGGAGTCCTTTTCCTCTTGCTTTTCTCTCCTCCTACTTTAATTTTAAAATGCAAATGAGAATATATAACACAAGAACATGTATTTAGACACAGATACAGTGTTTGTTTACTGCGTGCACTGGAAAGGGGTTTCATTCCAGCTTTTTTTCCCCCTTCTGCGGATCGCTTTGGAGGCATGAGTGGAATTTGAGTGCTGAGAAGAGTCAGCCTGTACCTGCTTTGCTSTCTGCCCTCCATCTCATGGGGAGCAAGTTGAATGCAAGGAGATGAAAGGAAYGTAGCAGCCTCCAAATTTCTCCAGAGATGAGCTTTTATATACATATATAATGTATAAAACAATATATATATGTAATATAAAATATATTTTTATATACTATATATAAAAATATATTTTTTTTGCTGGGAATTGGAGGCTCTGCCTGCTTCATGGCCAGGAGATATTCAACAGCCTAAATGCTGTGGGTTTTGCAGTACTTGCTTTAATCGAGTTAAAGGAGCAGAGCCCGGTTAGGCTAGTGCAGATGTCCCAGAATAAACAGACTTATGCCGGTACAACTTATTCCTGTGTCAGGAAGGGATTAAGCTGCCCCGGAGGAGGAGGAGGAGAGCCCGATACCGTTACAGCTGCAAGGGCCGAGCCGGCCCGATTTGGCAGGGCTGAGTTGGGAGGGTGACTGTGCCAGGGGATGAGGAAGGGACAAGGGTGCTCCTCCGTGAYCCGCTTCCGAAGGATGTGCGGCCCTGGGCCTGGGATGGCTAAAAACGGTGTCCCCAAGGCTCCCTCCTGGGTACGAGAAGTCCTTGGAAGCCCTGGGCCAGCCGGCCTTGGGGTGGGCTCCATAGCTGCCGTGTCCCCTGCGAGCTCACGGCTTCCCGGCCGTCTGAGGGGACGTTGAGCCGTGAATCCTTATGGACACAGCCGATGCGTCATGGCCTTTGTCACGGCAAAACGTGGCTTTGAACTCGTGCCAGTGGCTTTTGTGCGGAGCAGAGCCGCCCTGCTCCGCGCTGCCGCATCAGCTTGGCTTGTACAAACCTCGCCGAGCTTTCCAGGATAACGAAATCACCCGCAGGATTTCATCAGGATAACGAAAGRCGCCTGGGCCAGCACTTCCCTCCCGTCCCTGCGCCGAGGGCGGAGAGCCTGGGATACCYGCGGAACTCGCTGCGTCCGTTCGGACTGTGCTGTGCCCATGTGTGGGTGGGAGAGAGAAGCCAAGGGCGGCTTCAGGGCGAAGTCCCAACGAAGGAGCAGCCTCGTGTTTGGTTTCTGCGACGCGGCGTCGTGTCTTGGATGCGACTGCAGGCCTCTCCCGTGGAGCTCGGGCAGTGCCGGCCGGAGAACACCAGCTTATTTTGAATCATACGGAYGTGTGGGGATGGTGGGAAACGTAACCTCGATTCTCTTCCAAGTGGCATCTTGGAGGAGCCAACGTGCTGGGATCCTGATGCTTGCAGCTTCGTGGAGGCCTCATGGGGCGCGTGGAGCCTCCCACGGTGCCATGGCCTCCTGTGAGCAAGYCGGCCTCTGGAAAGGGCTGGGAATACACCAGCCTCTACCTGTCTTAGTGCCCTGGGTTTGGGATGGGAGCAAAACCTCAAACTGGGAATAACAGCATCTGTATGGAACCCCTTCCAAATTTTGCTGTTGATYGTTCCCTTGTGGCAGTTTGAAAATCTGTGAGAAATTCCTGCGTGTTTTTTTTCCCCCCAAATTTTGAGAAGTACCATTTTCCAGGAGCGCCTGTACAGAAATGGGGCTGAATGAAGAGCGGAGGATGGATTTAGCCTGGCCTTGCAAGGGGAACAGGAAAGGAAGGACAGTCACCAAAAAGGCTGCATGCTTAAACGTCTCCCCCAGCAGCTAATGCACCCATTACTCACTCACCACCAAAACAAGAGGCCTTGGGGGATGTCAGTGTTGCTATTGCCTTTCTGTCAGGTGCCGGCTCCAAAATTATCTATTAAAGCAAGGAAGGGTTTCTATAGCCGAGCTGCTCATTTRCTGGAATTTAATAAATAGCCCGTCTGCGTTAACTACCGTAGAGCAACCGAGAGGAGACGGAGCCCGACAGATGGTGGGAGCAGCGGCACGCTTGGAATGGGAAATATTTACCTAGGGGCACACGGAGGCCGGCGCCTCGGTGGTGCCGGTGCGATGGAGCGCGAGGATTTGGGATGAGCCGCCTTTTCCCTGGCCCGCGAGGGCTCATAGGGGCTGTGAGAGATGCTGGGCCCCACCTGAGCGCGTCTCAGATAAGAGCAGCTTTAATAAAGGAGTTTATAGGTCTGTTTTTGAGGTGTTTAAAGCTCTCTGGGGTTACTGTGCAAGTCGTGCTGTCAGGACGGGTGTTTTAAGTGGAAAACGCAGGATTTGAGTGCTGTTTATTTTGCTTTCCTTCAATACGCGCTTCTCAGAGGACTTGTGTGAATTTACAGCATATAAATTTTGCTCTAAAACTCAAGTTTAAAGAGTACAGGAGTAAAAGAAGGGTAAACTTTGCTGTTGGAGTGGAGACGGGCAGGGCGACTCAGCTACGCCCAGAGGACACCCCTTGTTCTTGGCAAGGCTCTAAGACTGCATTAAAAAAAAAAAAAAGGCCTAAATTATTCCAACTTTGCAATTTTTTTCCTTAATAACAGGGCAGGACTGGTTTCAGAGGAGCTGTGTCTGGGGTTTCCTGCAGCCCTCCTTCCTTTCATTCCGGCTGCCCGCATGATGAGCCAGCATGGCCAAGCTCCTGGCTGAATTTCTCATGGCACCTGTATCCGTGGTGCGTTATTCCCTCTCCCAGAGCCCAAATCACTGCACGTTCCCTCCCTAGGGAACTACCCGGGGAGATAAGTTTGGGAGCAAAGCCATGCTCAAGGTTGCCTTTGCAGCTGGCTAATACGGAGGGTGTTGCTAATTGCGCCCAGATTAATGGACGTGTTATCTGTTTGAGGAATTTATTCGATCCGGACACTCCTCCGAGGCGTTTTGCTGCCTTCCCAGGGCCGGTCACACGCYGGGGCCGCTCGGTGGCTTTCCTGCTCAAGCGACTCGTGGGGCAGCACCAGGACCCCGCGTGGAGGCCGGAGCCCTTTCCCGGCATCGTGCCGATGGGTAAGAGAAATCCAGGGAAAAACACCCTCACGAAAGGAGAGAAAATCCTTGCTCCTAAATTGCCTTGGGTAGAGGGAAATAAAAAACCCCAACCGCTCGCTCTATATATTTTTTCCCCCTTTGCTGTTAATTTTGAGAGGCGCAAATCCGGGAGGATTACACGCGTCTTGATCTAGGCATTTATAGAAGCTGCGCTGCTAACGTGCTGGGGCTAAGCTCAGGGTGACTCATTAGCCAGCTGGAGCTCGAATTTATTTCTGTCTTCAAGTCGCTTAATCCCAGAGACTTAAAAACCACATGAATATCCAGGAAAAGGTGGTATCTGCAGAGTGCGACTAGAGTTTTCAATGCAGGAAGGCTGGGTGGGGGGTGAAGCCCCACGGTGACGGGCAGAGGAGGTTGGATATGAGCAAAAATTTGCTCTTTTTCGCTCAGAACTCGYTACTTTCGGTAGCGCAGCCTCTGCTGACGGGAACAAAAGTGCAATTCTTTTGTTAGATGAGCACAGTAACGGAGTCGGCGCCGGGACAGGGACAGACGTGGCTTGTTCCCCTTTTCCCAGTGACTCAAAGGATGTGTTTGGGTCCTTGAATTTAGGAACTAAGTCCTTGAGTGGGGGCGATGACATGGGCATTGGGTGGACAGGCTGGCTTGCCTTGCCATCCTGGACATCTATAGGATGCTGCTCCTGTTGCTTTTTTCCAGGTAGATTATTTGATAAGGGTAAACAACAAGAAGTTAACTACTACTAAGCTTAAAATCTTGCTAAGTTTAAAATCTTGCTAAATTTAGAATCTTCCCTGGGGAAGAGCAGCATTACCTCCGTGAGGGCGGCCTGTGTTGCTGGAGCTGATAGGAATGGGAGGAGCAGCAAAGGGAAATCGAAGGAGGCAGGTGAAGGGTTTTAACTCAACATTCACTTTCCACTGTATTAAGAAAAGAAGCTTCCCCCTCTGCCCACGTAGGTCATTTCTTTTTCCTTTTTTTTTTTTTCTCTTAAAGTTTGGTCAACCCATAGGGAAGTAGAAAGAGGAACCGAGTTGATCGTTGYGCGTAGCCAGAGGACAGCGTGGGCCATGACAGGGATGTCCCTTATAATAGGGGACAAGGATAAGGATAAGGGCTGCCTGGTGGCGAAGGCCCTCAGGCCCCTGCTGCACTTAGGAGCCAGCACTGGGACCCTGGGGACGAAAGGGACTTTTCAATGAAGGGAATTTTAAACCCGTTGCTCGTGCAGGGCCGCGGTRGGAAACTAGCGCGTTGCCTTCAGCTCGGCGTTCCTGTTTGCAGCACGGACTTCTCAGCTCTGCTCGCATCTTTTACTTAATATTTTTGGATCCGTGCTTCCTTGCAAGAGAGTTTGGCTGGTCGTGTATCGGCTCAATTCCCTTTTGGACTTCAGGGATGGATTCTGCAGCCCTCGGTGAGGGTGTTTGTGGTGGATGCCTCGCTCTTGCTCRGGTTTTGCTCTCAGCAAGTGAGGAACAGGAGCAATAACTTAGGGAGATGAATCCCTAACTCTAAACATGTAGTATATATAGATATATCTTATTTTTTTTCTCTATGCTTGTATTCAGATATTCCAAAATTCCTAGCTTTTCCATATATATCCATTTGGCAAATAGAATGCAAGCTTTCTGGGAAGAGATATTTTAGTTCTGACTTCCGGGGGAATTTTTGAGGTCTGGTTAAAGCATTTAAGGACAGTTGAAGGCTGGTGTCCCCCTTTTCTTAAAGGGGTGATGACGAGGGGGGATCTGCAGGGCTGATGCAACCAGGAACCCGAGTGTGCCAAGCCGCCGGGCTGCATCGTTTGGGGCACTTTATTTTCCCGGTGCCAGGGAATGGCAAACGAGTCATTGCACAAGTGGAGGAAAGTGCAGGGAGGGGAGGCCCAGCAGGGACGGGAAAATGGGAGGGAGAACCAGGGGATGGAGGAGGGAGAGCAATGGGGACTGGCCTCGTGCAGGCGGAGGGGGACACGTTCCCTTAGCGGGGTCCTGTCCTAATTGGTGCAGTAATGAAGTATAGTGGGCACCTTAATGACRTGTTTACTTCGGGGATTAGCTTCTCCCCCGAGCACTCACTGTTGACTTTGGCAGAGACCGATTTCTCAAGATCTGCTTCCTTCAAGTGATAACCAGCATTAGGTCATTGAGCAGTACAGGAAGTTGGTTTTACCAAGAAGCSGTCATTAATCATTTGGAAAACTCCGCCTTTAAAGCCCTTAAGCTTTTCTCCCAAACAGACCAGCTCCATCCAGCCCTGCTAAAACCTTCTGTGCTGTGCCTAGTTCTTACCATGAGCCTTCTTGGTGAGCCCTGTATGTGCTGAAAATAAACCCAGATTGGGGGGGAGGACTTAGTGTTAAGACAACTGAATTATTAGTGTATTGATAAGTTGGTGCTTATTTTGGTAATTTAATAGCCAAAGTAGAGTTCTCACCTCTTGCTTTTGCACAATGTGTGCATTTATTATTTCAGTAATGTTTCTCTGTTAGAAGCCATTGCCTATTACAGCTTCTTCCTCTTGAGCCAGAGCTGGGCTCAGAGCCGTGACGTGTCCCGTCCTGGTTCCTGGTAGCAGGTTCTGGCCTGTCCTGGAGGTGATGTAAAAATCACACAGGTATTTGAGAGCAGTCGAAGAGTTGTGGGGAGCCTGCACCTCTGGGCACATGGATGTTCTGCTCCTGGGCTCTCCGTGGCCACATTTGGTCTGGGAGGTCTGAACTTGGCTTTTTGGGTGCAGGTTCTCTCCTTTTGGGGCACCTGCAGATAAAATGAGCTTGTTTTATCCTGCTGCAAGTGCAGCCCAAAGAGTTGGTGGCCTTCCTGGCACGTGGAGATGCAGAGGGACCACTGGAGTGCTCCCATCCTCCTGTTTAAGCTGTGGTGGGAATACTCCAAGTGATGCTGTTTTAAACTGTTTTAAACTGTTTAAAAAACTTTGAAGCCATCCCCATATCCCTGTTCCAGGCTCTTCTGGAAGCTCTTTGTGGAGCAGCAGCAGGACAAACTGATGTGTAACCATTCCTCCAGYCACTGATGCCACAAGTCATGGAGGAGCTTGTTCTTGGACACCTTCCTGCATGTTCCCAGTATTGGGGGGTGCTGTGGAAGACTCAGCTTCCCACAATCTTGAATCACAGTTATTTAATTGGAATTCTGGTCTTGATTTTCACTAGTGTGTGTTTTTTCCTTGGATCAAATGGTCTAGAGAGGATCTGAATTCTTTCCTTGCACATCTAGGTCTGTTTGTGTATTTTTCCTACGAAGGCTGTTCATAGTTGTCAGTTGTGACATTGGGAAGCTTGTCAAGTCTTGGCCCCAAAACTCTGATCCCTGCTTTTTTAGTATTTATTTTTACTGTTGTTATCTAATGCTCTAAGCTTAGTGTTTCAGCAAATTGTCCTGGTTTCATGTGGTCTCCTGGTGCCCTGAAATTATGTGCTGTTACATGCTATAAATGTATGGAATCCTCACGGTTTTAAAGTTGGGCACTGGAYTTCAAAAAAAGTTTTTGAAAACATCCAAGTCTTTAGGGCTGACTAAAATGTTGGACTCTCCTTCTTCCCTTCGTGTCACTTCTGAAACTTTTATAAATTGCGAAGCAAAAGGAAGCTGAAATTTGCCTTTCCCTTTTGCCAAGATAAAAGAATAACATCTTAATTCATGGTGTGTAATTCGTGGAACAAGGACACGATTGCAAAGYATGGACTGGTCCCTATTTCACAGCTTCCTAAAGTGCTGTCCAGTGTGTTTGTGATTTCAAAAGCAGTAACTTTATGAAATTTCCCTGGGAATTTCATAAGGAAATGTAAGGAAAGGGAGGAAAACTAGCCTCCTTCGAGACTATCAGTGTTTCAGACTACWGGTCCTTCCTATGCCCCCTAACAACTTCTACGCAAATGATAAATGGCTGCAGAAGTTATTACCTGATTGATTTAGTTAATAATWATGTTAAAGCTATTTTAAGGCTTCYCTAAAGCAGCAATGTCAAAGCCTAGTTTATTATTATAAGTGTGTGTGGGGGAGATCTTGAAAGCCTGGTCAGAAGACTAATTATTATTTTTTCTCTTTTTTCCCCCATAGTTTTTTTTTTTTTTTTTTAAAGCATAGCTAAGGAAAAAGCACAATGGAGTTTTACGAGTCTACCTACTTCATCATCCTCATCCCTTCCGTGGTGATTACAGTCATCTTCCTCTTCTTCTGGCTCTTCATGAAAGAAACGCTGTACGATGAAGTCCTCGCGAAGCAGAAACGGGACCAAAAGTTTCCACCTGCCAAGACCGATAAGAAGAAAACGGAGAAGAAGAAGAACAAGAAGAAAGAAGCTCAGAATGGGAACATCCACGAATCTGATTCTGAAAGTACTCCTCGGGACTTGAAGCTCTCTGACGCCCTGAGTACGGATGAAGAACACGTAGTTCCTGTTGCCCTGAGCGTGGCCGAAGCGTCCAGCGGCGTGAGGGAACGCAAGAAGAAGGACAAGAAACACAAGGCGCCTCAAGATGATCACGTAACGAAGGATTCGGAGGGATCCAAGTCTTCAGGCAAGAAAGTAGAACCAGTCCCTGTTACAAAACAGCCCACTCCACCAGCTGAATCAACAGCAGCTAAGAAGAAACCTGGGCAGAAGAAGCAGAAAAACGGCATGGGTATCTCCTGTTGCATACGCTTTTTGCACAGAACGCCAAAACTGTGTTCTGCTTTTGGCAAGGCCACAGAGTGTCTCTTTCTCAGAACTGTCCTACCTGAGCTGTACGGGCAAAGCTCACTTCTAACTTTTTTTTTTCTGTTTAATTACAGAGCTTTTGCTTTTTTTCCTGTCTTCATCTGGCAGCACTGTTCTGTTTTTTCCACCTCCCGTGCTTGCTTTCTTCTCCCAAAGGCTGTGGAGGGAAAGAGAGTGGCTCTTATCTCTGCTTTGCTGTGTGGTTTGTCTACTTTGCTCGCAAGCTGTCAAAGTTTTGATTACCTTGGAGAAGTCATTAACTGTTTGCTGCTTGCATTCTGACAGCAAGCCATGACAAAGTGGAGCTTGTAGGAGAACGGTTGCTCTGATAAGGAAAGACATCTAGAAAACCCTACAGCAGAGCGTGCAAAATAATTACTGTTTAAGTGCAGGTTTAATGTAAAAGGAGGTGTTTGGTGGCAGAGTGAGTGGGAAGAAGTATTTACAGTTGCTTCCCACCTACAGTACCCTTAAAATCGAATAGAAGTGATGCTAGAAAGGAACGGATGGAGCCACTGTAACTGGTTGATCCAGCCTTGCAGAGATGGCCAGTCGTGGTCAGAGTGTCATTTGGCTGTTTTGGTCGTATCCTCAGCAAAAGGGAGCATCCAGAGAAGAACAGAGAGATAACGTTTTTAACGGATATATATTCTGAAATAAAAGCAGGGTATTTACAGGTGCCCTTTCTAAGGAGCAGACACAGAGTTGCTAGAAGGAGTGAGGAAAAAGACACTGCTGCCTGATGTGGTGCATTTTTTTTTTCTCTTGAGAGAAAGACCCACCCACCACTATCAAAAGTGCCAAATCGTGGGCGTTCTCTTCAAAATCTCTGTGGCGTGGTTAAAATGTGGCCTGCAAGCCCTGCTCTGAGGGCAGCCACAACTGACTCCTCTCCTTGGATTACAGGAGCCGATGCCATAACCCTATATTGTGTGTGGTCAGCTCTGACAAGAATATTACATATTGTAATAGCGTATTATGCTATCCAAAACAATTGAAAAATCTCTGGCTGGTAACAATAACTTTTTAAAAGAACAGTTCTCGAATGGGGAACACGTATTTTCTGCTTCTCGCAGTCCCAGTATTTATTGGGGGTGTGTGCAAATTGTTCAAGTGTGTTCATGATGGGAGGGAAATACTTCCTGCAAATGAGAAACTAATGTATGTGACCCATGCTATCCACTCTGCAATAAAACCTGGATTGGATTTGTTAAATSATTAGTTTCACTGCTCTACGATCTGCTTGCATATAGAATTCCTCATCTGTCAAAACACTAACTGTAGCGGCCCTTGATCTGCTTGACCCTGCTAAACTTTTCTATTGCTTTGGGCTGCCATCTAATATGGGAAGTGTATGTGTTTGTGTGTGTGTGTGTGTTTGTACATATTTAAAATAGTGTTCTGATTAATATACACGAGATTTTTTTTTCCTCTGGGRGGGTTTTTCACTGATTATTACAAATTCGCTGCATTCTCTAACAATGATGATGAGAATATACAGCAGAGCATATTGTCTTAATTTTCTGTTACAGATGATCAAGATGCTAAGGCTGATTCCGTTCCGTCTCCTGCCAAAAAGCAAGACCCGATGCTGCTCCACCAAGAGATAAAGCAAGAAAATGTCTCGGGAAAGAAGAAAACCTCAGCAAAGAAACAGAAAATTGATAATGGTGAGAATCCTGAGAGCCATTTGTTAATTCAAACAAGCCTCTCTATTAAAGTTTTGTGCTGCCTGTACCTTGCTTTCTGTTTCTTTGGGGTGGGGAGAATATGTCRTATAAGAAAACATTTTTRATTTGAAAATGCAGGAATTTCAGGYAGGAGGGGTGTCTTAATATCTCTCTCAAAGACTGATCCACCTGAGATGCCGTTCTTTGCTTTATGAAACACTTGCTCCTATGAGTGTACGATGACCTTGTAAATCTTTCTGAGCCTTGGGGTCCAAACATCCTCGCTTGGATCAAGGCATAATATGTTGTTATGACTTGGAGCAATTTGGAGCCCGTTCAGCTTATGCTGCGAGCGGGGCACGTCTGTAAGCGCAGCAGTCATCTGCTCAAAACAAGGCTGCCCTTTCCTAGCCGGTTGCTTTGACCACGTTCCTCTCTTATTGTCCTTTTGTTTGCTCTCTGTTGCCCCAACACACACTGCTCATCTTCGCTGTCAAGGCCGTTACTGTTCCTCATCCCTCGCTCCCTGCCAAGATGTTGTTTCTCCTCTCCTCTTGGCTCACTCTGCCCCTGCGTTTCGGCCCTGCCACAATGACAGCTCTTGTCCCCCAGCGTTTGGGAAGAGCTTCACTGCGGAGCTGTCTGAGGCCACCTTGTTAACCTCTCTAAACTCAAGAAAGAAATGCAGTAATGGGGAAACTAGTTTGTAACCGTCTCTCGTGGACATCCCTGTGTTTTCCCTGATGTACCTCCTGCTGGCCTTTGACAAGGGCATATTTCTGTGTCCCTTCTTCAGGGATCATTTTGTGCACCATGGGCTTGTCAGTTTGTGGGTGACTCAAATGTTTTTACAGTGCTAAAGTTACGCTCTCAGTGCTGCACAGGAACAGCTTGTTGGTTTATTTGAATAAAATCTGCTTTGCTCTAAAGGCATTTGTCTAAATACAGAGGAAAGCTAGTTGTAGCGGACATCTGAAATAGCCAGGTGCTGCACGTCTTCCAGGTGYTACTGATACCTCTAAAGGGTCTCACTGCTACTACATGTGCTTTGGGAAACTGGAGAAAGTGAAGGTAGGGATGACACTAAGGAGAGGAGGGACAAAAGTGGGTGTGATAAGTGGAGGAGATGAAGGAAACCTCTGCTGGAGGAGAGTTCTCTGCAGCTTCTCTGCAGTTCTCTGCCAGGTGACAGCAGGTGTTTGCTGGCCACTTAAGTGTCTAGTAGGTGACATCCGAGGTCCTATGGCCTGTGGTGCTCTTTAGATCAGCTTGTAGGCAGCAAGCAGTGCAGACCAGCAGCTCGGGCAGCGCTGCCTTTCCCAGCCCTGCTGCTGCCCTGGCTCATCCCGGGCCTGCTGCTCCTTCCTCTTCCCTCCCCTGCTTTTGTCTCGGCCACAGAGGCTGAAAACCCCTTTGGACAGGGGCTGTTTCTCACCCAGTGCTTATACAGCGCGACATGAATGGAGACCCAGGACCAGTCAGTACCCGGGGGGTGTCTCTGAATGTTAATGATGCCTTAAGCKAGCTCTGATACATGAGATATCTTCATTAATGAAGTGAGCTTGACTGCTGCCTCCACCACGAGGCCAGCCTGGAACAGAAGAGTGGAAGGAGGCTTTGCTGTGCTTGTTCTTCAGAGCTGCTGCAGTTATTTCGTATGCAGCTACAAGTAAACCAGTCTTGTGGATGCTACATGCATTTCTTTTCATTAAAGTGAAATGAAAGTCAAAATGTAAAGTTTCTTCCCTGTTTCTTTTTAATATGCTGAAAGACTACTTTGAAAATGTAAGTTTAATTGAAGCTATTAAATTACTGTGCATTAGAGACCTTCATTTAATGAACTTATCTGAAGAGCTTTAATGAATTAAACTGAGAAGTATAATAAAAGTGAGTATAAAAAACTAACTACTGAGGTTAGAATGTTTTAATCCAGCTCTGATGCATTATGCAGCATTTTGAAATGTTGAGGTTAATTATTAAATAACTCTAACCCATCCTTTGGACTTTTCTGTTGCAGCTTTGGTGGATGAACCTCTTATTCAACCAACTACTTATATTCCTTTGATGGATAATTCTGATGGCAGCGCTTTGGAAAAGAGAGAAGCAGTGGAAGTAGCAAAACAAAATATAAATGAAGGGATCCAGAAGAGCAGCAGCAAGAAACTGAAGAATGAAACTGATAAAGGTAATGGATGGACAAGACACAGAGCACTTGGGATTTGTGATTTTGGGAAAACATTTATGACTGCAAGACACAGTTCTGGCTTATCTATGCTCCTTTCTCCCTTGTCACAGACACGGTGAAAAGGGCTTTGCACTTTCTGAACCCCTTTAATACTGACCGTCAGCTTCTGTGTCCTTCATTGCAGACCACGCCGATGCACGTGGGCTAGTTCACTGTAGGTAATTCAGGCATCAAGGACAGTGATAGGCTCCAAAGCAGAGGATTTTGGTGTCACAGCAGCAAAGCCCCCTTGGGCAGACCAGCTAACATGTAACCTGCATGCAGCACATGGACGTGAGGCCAGTTGCCCTTGGATGAGGACTCTGGCAGTCCCCAAGACTTTGGATGTTCCTTTTGACACAATTGGAGTTGGTTGGGACATGGCAGCTTCCTTCATATCTCATATGGAGGCCTAGATTTGTAAAATTGTAAACGTTATCAACAAAAGTGTGCCAGACTTACGAAGCCACAAGACGACCCTCACAGGTGTGGCAGTTTCGGTGGGGAGTCCAAGTCACCGACTGAAGCAGTGATTTATTCAAGTTTTTATTTTACCTTTTCCTCCAGGCTAGTGCAGAGCATTGACTTTCAAACGTCGTCTGCCTGGCTGCTCACTGCCCCATTCGGTAGAATGGTTTTTAGAGCTGTTTTCTTCTTAAATGCCCACTCAAAAGCTCCCTGGCAACTCTGTGTGGTACCTAGACTGGGCTGCCCTGCCTGAGGCCCTTCTTGTGCATCTAGCTCGCATGGCTGCGTGCAGTCAGAGCCTCCCGTGTGCACCCGTCCCTTCTCATTTGCTTTGCAAGCTGTAACCTTCTAGATGAGCTCCTAATTCTTCTGTATCAGCTGGGATTTGCCCTCCCGATATAGAAATCTTTCCCTATCCTAACTGTAAGCCTCTTGGTTGCAAGGGCAAAGTTCTTCCTGAGTTCAGGGAGCACAAAGCGCAGGTTGTTCCACGCCAGGGTCCTGTTGGCTTCTAGCTAAGTAGGATTTGGCTCAGTAGGATTTGGGCATTTTCCTGGTAACTGCATTGGTGCAGAAGTCTGTGGTCAAGACCCATTTGGGTTTGGTGCTAGGAGATGGTGCTGGAAATTCTCCCTGTCTTCCCTCCTCCCTCTTTGAACTCCATAATTCAGGGCCTCGCTCTTATGCTGGGTAGTTGCTCTTAAGGATTTAACAACACCAGCATTTCTGCTCAATTGTGCTTCGTTTGTTTTGCAAATTCTGTAGAGATTGTGGGTTTGCTTTGAGACTTGGTCTTCATGACACACATAGTGGTGAGAAAGCTTCTCTGTCATCTTCAGGATACCATTTTTTACCTGAACCAAGCACCACTGTTATGCTCAACTTCTTCTAGAAGTCTCATGGTATATTTTTTTTAGTGTGCTGGTGAGCATTTATTTGACAGAGGTAGCAGGAGTCCTGTGCTTCCATTTGCTTAAGTTAGAGGGCCACCTAATGACTTGCCTAAGTGTAGCTGTGCTTTTTTAAAGTAGGTTTTTGCTCCTGTAAGAACAAATAGTTGAGTTGATTCATGTTCAGCCTTTCGTCTTTCTAAACACTTACAGAGTCTGCAAGTAAGATGGATCCTCCTAATGAATTTGTCTACTCTAACTCCTTTGACAGCAATTAATTTCCAGCCTTAGACTGGGATATTTTTCTGTTTCCATACATCATCATTTTCAATATGTCACTTCTTAAATGCTTTCCCTTGTTATTTGCATATTGCTTATGGAGCCAGGCTTTCCTTTAAATTGGGAGCTCAGTTTAAATTATAGTCATAACTTGAAAATTTGTTCCTAATGTCTTTTCATATTCATTTTTCTAAAAAAAAAAAAAATTCTTTGTTATTCTTTGTCTTCTTGCTATTGACATTATAAATGTTACCAACTGTAAAAACAAAGTGGTGGGATTATTATTCCCGAAATTGTCAGCTGACAGTTTGTTATCAGCTTTAAATCTTAGGTTATGTTGTTTTTGCTGAATGTTCATGGCCTCTTGCTTCTTGGCATTTCAAACTAAAATGTTACACATAATGATACGCTATCACATGCTATTTTGAGGCAAAATAAATGATTCCATTTGCATTCCAATGTGAAAATCCCCGCTTTTGTTTTGCAGAAAATGCTGAAGTAAAATTTAAAGACTTTGTAATGACCATGAAGAATATGATCCTCACTGATGATGAGGCCCGTTGTGTGGTGGAGGTGCTGAAGGAAAAGTCCACTGCAATTCAAGATGTCTTACAAAAGGTGAATAACTGTGGGGAAAAGAGCGTTAAATAAGCAGAAATTGCAGGAGATGCTGTCAAATTAGCCATAGCAAAGTGTCATTGTGATTTCTGCATTCTGGCTTTGGAAGATTTCTTCCAGTTTTGTGCTTGCTTCATGTGCAGAAAACAGTTGTCACATACCTGTGTAGTGCCATCTGTCATCCCAGTGGTTGGCTAGACAAACTGATGGCCTTGCACCCTCTCAGAAGGAGTAGATGAAGCCATGGAGTGTCAGGCATGAGATGTGGCCTTCCCCTGTGTCACCGTAACGTAACACAGCCAGCCACAGTCAATCTGGTGACTTCCTTGGGAGCTGTCTTGCACAAATGTGTAAAAAGGATTAACTGTTGTAGGAATGGAGGAGAAAAAAGAACCAACTTCTTTGCGCTCTCCCAGCTAATTCTGTGTCATGCAAGAATTTCTGCCTTGTAAGACTGTAGAGTCTGGTCCTTGGCCGCGTTTGGACGTTTTTCATAGGGTCACAAGGTGACTTGGGTAGAAAGGGACCCCAAGAGAGCTCTTGTTCACCCTGCTGCTCAAAACAGGACCTGCTGTGAGGTCAGGCCAGATGGCCCAAGACCTTAAAAGTCTTTATGGGTTGAAACTGCACAAACTTTCTAGACAAACTGTCTCAATGCTTGACTTTTTATTTTTTAATTCTTATTCTTATTTTGCACTTACAGAAGAATTCTGATCACCAGTATCTTTTATAAGTCTTTCTTTCGATGGCCCCCATGTGCTTAAAACATCTTATTGGCCACACTTGAGATCTTGCGCTTTGCTCTTCTGTGGATGTGGTAGCAGAACAGAAATATAGAACAAAATATATGTTGATTTTGTGAATAGCATATTGTGTAATATGTGATAATTTAAGGGCTTCCGGATATAATTCAGCCCAACCTTTTGCTCAAAACAGTCAGTGCTGAATTCAGACTAAGTTGCTATCAGAGTTTTATTCAGGCAGATCTTGAAAACCTGCAAGGATGGAGACTTCACAGTCTCTCTGGACCCCTATTTCAGTTATTCTTATAGTGGTGCCATTGCAATTCTGTTGCCTGTTTTATTCAGAATAGCAGCCTTTGTATTTGTGTAATTAAATTAAAACTTCTGGCAAGTGCTGTCAGCATCGGCAGATGGAGGGACACACTACATCAGCACCCTTGTCTCTGTGGCAAGAGATTTCAGGAGGTTAAGTCTGTTGTTATCCAGACTGGGCCTACTTTGAGCATGGACCAGCTGATCCTGGAGGTCCCTTCTAATCTCAGTTCCTTAGTGATTCAGCACATCTCTAACTTTCCTTTTATTCCTCTTAATGGCAGTTCTCTCTTTCCCAGTGCCAACAAAATGCCCGCCTTGGAAGGCGGATGCACCTTAAGAGCTCGTTTATTCTCTTAATTGCTTTTAGAGCACTTAAAAATGGATTTCCAGACCTAATGAAATGGGCCCTGCAAGATCCATTAGCGGAATTTGGTAGCAGTGGTGCCGTGTTATGCCACGTGGGCAGACGCTCAGGGGGCAGGCGGGGGGTGTGGATCAGCTTTCCAAGTTTCCCTGCTGCCTCTTAGTGCCCTGTTTGAGTCTGTTCAGGGGACATGACCCTTTCTTTGTGCTTTTGCTGCAGGCCAGCAAGGCCGAGTCGGCTGCAGCTCTCCACCAGCTCCAGGAGAAAGAGAAAATGCTGGCTGCTGTGAAGGAGGAGGCGGCTGTTGCGAAGGAGCAGTACAAGCAGCTAACCCAGGTAAATACAAGTCTGTGTGCAGAGGGGTAGAGACGAGGGCTTTGGAGATAACAGTTGGCAAATGGGGGCTTGCTGAGACCAGTATCAATCAGAAGGGGCATCTTTTATATCGAAGGCTTACCCAGGCACCGTGTGTTTTGTTTTTTTTTTATGACACTAGTGCTATTTGCAGAGTTATATCCCAGTAGTTTTTCCAGATCATTTACTTTTAAGCTTTTAAGCTGAGACTGTTCATTTTAAAAGCTTACAAAAGCATAGCGTGTTTAAAAAACAAACACTTTATTTTTTTTTCATGAGAAGAGCATGGTTTTGTGGATGCAAATATTAAACGCCTCTTCGGAGTCCCAGTTCTGATTTGGTGCATATGCTAGCTTTCACATGCTTGTGTGCTTCTTGGCATGAAAATCAACATTTTTCTTCTAGAAAGCTATGGAAAGCTTAGATTGCCTGTGTTAGTCCCTTGAGCTGCATCACTGCTAGATTTGGACTTAAAAGGATGTTAATGTGTCATTGTCAAGACTAGTTTATGAAGCTTGATTTTTTTCCTTTTCCTTCTTTTGGTGAAGATTACAGAGGAAAGCAGCTTCTGTAGAAATAATTCTGGAGCTATTGCAGTAGATGTGTTTTGCTTATGTTTTGGCAAATCCAGAGGCAGAGATGGTTGTGTTTTAGGAGAAATGGGCGGTGGTCAGGAAGCTGGGGGTTAGTGAGGAGAGACCTAGGAACCTTAGCAGATGAGAAGGAGGTAAGTTGTGTGAGCTGCTGGCACTGCACGGGTAGGGCACTTGCAGGTGGAGTTGAGAGATCTGGAGTCAGATCAAGTCAGCACAAGTTGATGGAGAGAAGGAGGAAAGGCCTGGCTGGGATCTGCATCATGAAAGGAGGGTATGTGGCACTGCGAAGGGAATGTGTGAAGGCTGTGGAGCAAGTAGATTCAGTGGTATTAGACTGCACAGTGATTTTTGCAGAGGCAAAGAGCAGCAGGATCATCGTGAGACTGAGCTCCCCAGTGCAAGAGGGATGTGGAGCTGCTGAAGAGAGTCCAGCGCGGGGCTACGGGGATGATCAGGGACCTGGAACATCTGCCCTGTGAGCAAAGGCTGAGGGAGCTGGGCCTGTTCAGCCTGGAGAAGAGAAGGCTGAGGGGGGACCTGATCAGTGTCTATAGATACCTCAAGGGAGGCAGTGAGGAGGAGGGGGAGGCCTCTTTGCAGCCACCAATAGGACTAGAGGAAATGGCCACAAACTGAAGCACCAAAAGTTCCACAGGAACTTAAGGAAGAATTTTTGACAGTGAGGGTGCCCGAGCCCTGGCCCAGGCTGCCCAGAGAGGCTGTGGAGTCTCCTTCTCTGGAGATCTTCCCAACCCGCTGGGACGCAGCCTGTGCCCCTGCGTGTGCAGGGTGTTTGGACTAGATGATCTCTAGGGTTCCATTCCCAACCTTAAGGATTCGGTGATTCTATGATTTTGTGATTTGGATTGAGGAAAGGAAGAGAAAAGAGAAATAAAAAAATCTCCCTGAAAGCTGGGAGAAAATAGATAAAAGCTCAGTCTCTCTAGTACTAAATCATCAGAATCAAGCAAGCGTAGCAGGACTGACGAAAGCTTTTGTAACTAATGTGTTTCTCTGAAGACATCCTTAAAAGATATGGAGAAACTTTAGGGATGGGAAGGTGCAGAGATGTTCATAGAAGGATATTGCTGCAGGTGACAACTGGAGAGGATGAATGGGAGCAAGAGGTGCGTGACCTGTGAGGTATTTGGCCAAACAGAGCTAAGTGAAAGTTAATCTTTCCTGGAGCTCTGGCTCTGCCTTCGCCA
Organism: Nothoprocta perdicaria; assembly: GCF_003342845.1. Classification (NCBI taxonomy): domain Eukaryota; kingdom Metazoa; phylum Chordata; class Aves; order Tinamiformes; family Tinamidae; genus Nothoprocta; species Nothoprocta perdicaria. Next base: position 622,436 of record NW_020456043.1, on the reverse strand, counting down.
GGTAGGTGAGGTAGAACTGGTGGAGGGATTAAAGACAAGGTGTCCTAGTGCCCTTGCTCTTGGTGCAGCTACTAAGGTGCATGTATAATGATATTAACTTTGAGAAGGTTTTGTGTTGAACTATTTATGCTCTATTTTCAAAAGAGACTTAGTACTTTCAGTGTGACTTAAGTTCCTAAAGGACTTTGAGCAGAGGCTTGGGAACTCACGTCACTTATCTCATTCTGGAGGGAACAGCCTCCTGGAGGTAATAAACTGCATCTAAAAAGAATAGCTTTTATTTAAATTAAAATGAGGGGAGGGAAAAAAGCTATAATTAACTATCAAGAGATGGAAGGTGTTCAGGCTAATAATTTAGAGCACTTAAATTATCTGTCAAGGCTCCTTGTGCTGTCAGAGAGGCTGATTCCTAGTGTAGGTGATTTTGAATCTCTTCTAGAGAAATCCCTGGCAATATAAGGAGTCAGTGCTGAGGAGCTAGTGGCACCTGAAGTTCAGCTGGTACAAATATCTCACCCTGTGATAGGAGCTCACTGAAAGCTGCACTTAGTTCTTGCTTGCTGCAGCAAATGCATTTATATTGCAGAGGAGCTGTTCTGTGCGCTCCTCGAGTGTCTGGGTTGAGTTACTGGCTAATAAATGATTCATCCACACAGAAATGTGCATTTTCATTTGAAAGCTATATTATGGTGTCTTCCTAGTGGGATTCAAGGTTTCTCTTGGTTTGCCTATTGGCTCGTACTACAAAACCATTCTTGACTTTGGCTTTACAACCCCTGTGAAGTGATATTTGCTCTAAAATGCTCTGTAGTCATGTCAAAGTCCCTTACCTGAATTCTTACATTTTGCCACATCTGGGAGGAAAATCCAGATCTGCCTTGTGCAATATATCTATTGCTTTAGTTGTTAAGATTTCCTGCAAGTGGGCCAAACTCAGTAAAAATGAGACAACAAGATTGCTGTTTCATTTGGCAAATTCATTTTTTAGTAATCCCAAAGCAGTGTGACCATTACAAGGGAGTGGTGGATGACTTTTCTTTCTGTTTTTCATTTAATTTCCCAAGGAGCTGGTTGCGGAAAAGGAGAGAAACAGCTTGCTTACTGCAAAAATGAGAGAGAGGATCAACACGCTAGAAAAGGAGCACGGCACTTTTCAGAGTAAAATACATGTTAGCTACCAAGAATCTCAGCAGATGAAGATGAAGGTAAAACACTTTAACAAGCTATTTGAATTGAAACGCAGGGCAACATCCACTCTAGCAAAGGGAGCAACATTTGTGTGTTGTTTCTGTGATAATTGACTTTTGCTGTTATCCCAAACCTTGAGGTGTGCAGGGTGTTGGATGCATAGGCATGAAGATTGGAAAGTCTATGGCAATTTCTTAGCTTAAAAGGATGGTCAGGTCTTTTCACAGAGGAACGTGGCTAGGTCTGAAAGACCCATGTTAGGCAGCCTGCTCTGATGTAGTTATTTTCTTTACATGATCTTCTGCTGAAATGTTACACGATTAAAATGTGAAATCTAATTGAAATAATTTGAGAAAGACATTAGCACTGATGATTATTTATGAGTAGCTAAATCTGATTTAAAATATTAGTGCAAAGTCTCATTAGGCAATGTAGTTGCGATACAGGAAAGATCATTGAATGGAGAAGTAGCTTGAAAATATATGAAGGGCAAATGCTTGAGGCCTTTTAGATCCTGTATTCTCTATAAATTACATTATATTGGAGTGATCTCCAGAAAGTTTTAATCACATTCAAAAGTTGAGCTCCTAGCTTTCTACCAAAAATTCCTTCTCTTATAGCAACAGACTGGTGCTTAGATTTGATTTTTTTAGTCTCTTTACCTAGATAGGTGCCTCAGCATCAGACCTAGAATGTGAACTTCCAAGCTGTATCTTGTGCTATGTCCTGACACTTCAGCAAGGACTGTTTCTGTGGATTTGGAGCAGAACTACACTGTCCAGAGCAGACACTGGCCTATTTGAACCTGTACAGGAACTGCATAAGGAAGGGGGTCCAACAGCTGACTGGGACAGTTGAAGCAGATTTGGGCAGGAATGGGTGACTTTTGGAGGAACCAGTGCTCTGGTTCTGCTCCACCTGCTGATGTGTTAAAGCATCGCAGAGTGGCTGAAGCTTAAACATCGAGTTACATGGGGCTTGTGTCCCCTTTTCTCTTGGAATTAAAAGAAAACATTTTTAAAAAGTCCATCTTGGTATTATGTATGTTGGTGCTGAACTGCACGTGGTTGCCCCAGGTGCTAGTGATGCCTTCTGCTGCGTTTACCGGGCAGGTGTTTGTTGGCACTTTCTATGTACAAAATTCTCATTGAGTCAGTCCCTTGATGAAAGGAGGGCTTGGAGTTGGTGTCAGCAGTGTTCACAAATTGCTGCAGGTGGAACAAGAAAGAAGCACTGCGAGCTGCTTGCACTTGAGCACTGCTCACAGAGGCCTGCTGCGCCCAGCTGCACCGTCACCTGCACGTGCAGCCTCCCCCTTTCCTTCTGATCCAGTCTGCTCATCCTGTTCGTGTTCCCGAAGCTCCTGGGCTGCCAGGGTTTCAAACTGTGCCCCAAGTGCAACAGCAACACGTTATCCTTTAAACAAAGGATCTAATTCATAGTCCTTGCTGCGGCGTATTAGGTCAGGACTAGATTTTGGCAGTTTCCAGCCTGTAATCTGTGTGGTGTTATGTTAAACTCTTTTGTTTCATATGAAGGCTTTTTAAACTTCTAGTAATTTGATGGACTAGCTTTTTCACTAAACACTAAAAATATATTGGTATCCATTTATTGGTGACTACATAAAATTATACAGTTGAGAGAAATCGGTATCTTAATATTTTGTACTGTTTAAAAAACCTGCCACCTACATACACAGGGAGGTGAAGCTGTCCCAGAAATTCAGCTCACTGTTCATTACTTATACTTTTGTGATATCATCAGTTATTGGGACTTCTGCTTTTTGCTAGTTTAATCTTTTATGGGATTATTATTTTTTTTCCCTCCATCAGTTCCAGCAGCTTCGTGAGCAGATGGAGGCTGAAATAAGCCACCTGAAGCAGGAGAATGGTATCCTGAGAGATGCTGTCAGTACCTCTACCAATCAAATGGAAAGCAAGTATGTTAGCAGCTAACTGGAACTGTGTGTGTGTTAAACTTTCCCCAAAGAGTTGTTCTGGCTTCTGCTCCTTCTGTTTTCATCATCAGCTAAAGGGCTGTCTCTGACTTTGTGATTATCCTAGGGCTGCAGCTATCTGGGCTTGGGAGGCTTGCAGAACTGCCAGTGCCTCTTGGCACTTCAGTGGGTGCTGACGGTGCCATAAAGTGTAGAAGAGCTCAGCCAAAGTTCGTGGTTTTTCACAGCCTACGTCCCCTTCCTCTTGTGGCTTTAGGAGGGGCGCAGGTACCAGTCCCCTGGGAGGCCAACAGCTCTAAACTTAGGAATCAGTGTTGGACATTAGGTTCACAAAGTCCTGCAGGACTGGAAAGGGGCACCAGTATCTTCTGGCTGTGCTGTCCAGGTAAGGATGGTGCAGGAGCAGCCTGGCATAGCAGCCCAGAGGAGGGTACCGATACCTTCGTTTTAAAGGCTTCCCCATTTGTAGGAGTGGAGTGCCCTGATGTTAAACAATTTTCTTGGGGGAAAAACAAATCTTTAATTCAGGTGAACTTAAGAGAGCGGTTAAACTATTTAGTGTGTGTCTGTGTGTTTTAACCACAGTGTCTTCCAGTATTCCTATACAAATGTCTTCTCTCCCTAAGTGGTAGAGTGCATCATATACCTGAGTTAATAGGTGAGTCACATCCAGCTAGAGTCCAAAGAGGGATCTGCATTTAGTAAATGCAGATTTATGATACATGTAAATGATACATATTTATACATTCACTTTATATGTGTCACTTACATGCACATTTATATATTACATGGCTAGTCTGGCTTCTAGTGTTAATTTGGAACTTTGCAGGAGGAAAAAAAAAAAAAGCTGTATTTCTGTATTACAGAATTGTAGTTAGTAGTCAAGGAGGAATCAAGTCCTGAGTAAACAGTGGATTGATAATCCTTACTAGGAAAAGGAATGGGATGTGAATTTGAATGCAAAACCTTTCCTTCGGCTAAACCTCTTTATTTTTATGTAAGACTTGCCCAGGATATGCCCCTAACTTACAAACCTGTAAATGGATCTGATGCTTGTGACTTATTGCTGACCTGTGGCTCTGACCTGGACTGTAGCTGCTGTGCAGTGGTGGTGGCCAGACCTTCATCCCTTCATCCCTGTGCTAGGATGAGGCAGTATGAACAAAGCAGAGCAGACCTCTAGCTGCAGATTTAAAATTTGATGTTGCTATCGAGTGGCTGTTATTACCTTTTACTCTTCTCGTTATACTTGAGCAGTTGTAATTGAAACTGTGGAAACTTTTGTTTTTAGGCAGTCGGCTGAGCTGAACAAACTGCGCCAGGATTATGCGAGGCTGGTGAATGAGCTGGGAGAAAAGACCAGCAAACTGCAGCAGGAGGAACTGCAGAAGAAGAACGCGGAGCAGGCGGTTGCTCAGCTAAAGGTGACTTCTGTGTCCTCAGCCTTCTGAGTTGATCTTGGGGCTGTATCTGAGCCAAACTTTGTGCTGGGCAGTACTGGCTGTGAGATGAGCGAATCCCCTTAGCTGTTTCCCTGGACACTAAATCTCTTTCTTGTATTTGCACAAATACTTACTGTCAGGTAGTTGCTGTTCCCAGCCTATAGGATTCAGTACTTCTGATTCAATAGTTCATATTTTAAGTAGCTACAAATTCCCTATAAAGTAAAACTAGTTGCTCCAGAAAAAAATACCTTTGCAGAAGCTTAGTTGATGATTTGAACTTATTCTGTGAGCACAGAGTTCCAGCTGGGTTTGATACTTTGCAGTAGCTTACCTGGACAGTGTTGTCCTTGTGTGACCCTCTTTCTTCAAAATACAGTCTTGCTTCAGGTACTTTTGAATTAAAGAAAAACTTAAAGGGACTCCTGGATGCATCTCTCTCTCTCTCTTTCAGAGAAAAGGGCTCCTGTATTCAAATACAATTCAAAAGAGAAACACTGTTTTCAGATGAGAATGCCAATTCAGAGCTCATTGCTTTCTCTTTTTCCTCCTCTTTTCTTCCCCTCTTTGTTTGTAACTAAATCCTGGTTTCCAGAAGTTCTCCCTGCTCAAGCAATTGCAGATGGAGAGTTGCTATCTAGGGCTGGGACATTTTTTAGTAAATGCAGATTTATATGATACATGTAAATGATACATACTTATACATTTACACTTAGATGTGTCATTTACATGCAGATTTATGTGTTACGTGGCTAGTCTGGCTTCTGGTGTTAATTTGGAACTTTGCAAGAGAAAAAAAAGAGCTATGTTTCTGTATTTTCATATTACAGAAGCTATCCTGCCAAGAGCCTACAGTGAAATCCTGATCAAAATTTACCTTCTAAATTAATAGGCTAAATTGCTGGAGGAATAGTAGGAGGAGAGTTACAGGGCATTTGATGTCTCTGATGTGCCCTAGTGGAAATAATGAATAATTTTACTTCATTGACATATGTTTTGGGAATAGCTCAGAAGAGATGCTCCTTAACAAATTAAAGGTTGGACTTCTTTTCATCAATTGTTTTCAATATGAAGGTCCAGCAGCAGGAAGCAGAGAGAAGATGGGAAGAAATCCAGGCTTATCTCAGGAAAAGAACAGCAGAACAGGAGGCAGCACAACAAGGCATGTATGACCTGTGAAATACTATAATAATTCAACTGCAGTGATCTGGCTTTTCCCTTTTGTATTAAAAAATATATATTATTGAGTAATAATAATATTATTGGCTTCAGTCTCAGGTTGGTGCTGCTTCAACACCCTAAGGAAACACTGTGATGTTATATAAAGTATTCTGAATGCTAATACGAGAGCAGAACCTCAGCTTGCTAGAATAAGGCTTCTAATCAGCTTCCCTGTTTAAAGTTTAGAGTAAAAGTTATTCCACCCAAGTTCAAATGCTTCTGAATTAAAATCCTGACATTTCTGCTACAGATGTGCAGAATAAGCTTGTGGCCAAAGACAATGAAATCCAGAGCCTGCACAGTAAACTTACTGATACAATGGTGTCAAAGCAACAGCTGGAGCAGAGGATATTGCAGTTAATGGAGGCTGAGCAAAAGAGAGCAACTGCAGAGGACTCTATGCAGATGCAGGTGCAGGTAATGCTCAAATATCTTAAGTTTTGGGTTCTTTTTCCTTCTCCTTTGTGCCTATGGGGACTCAGCATTATCTTGAAATGCTGCTCTAAAAAACCTTGCAGATGAATAAAGAGCAAGAAAAGTGGGTGCCGATCTATCATCTGGCAGTTTATGAAACGAGGTGCTGTGCAGTGCTGCAAGGAGGTTCTGGGTGGTCTTGGACCTTTGAAATAGTCTAGACAAGTGAGGAAAATTGCCCAGCACTCAACTTGGTTGATCTTAGTGGGGAGAAAAGCAATGTCTTCACAAAGTATTTGATAGTGACTACTAAGCTGTCCTTACTAAATCCCAGCTAAGAGCTCATCCTAGGGAATATTGCCCAGCTGCTGATTTCAGCCTGCTTTTCTTTGTGCTCTTCTCCCAAGGAGCTGATAGAGCAGAACGATGCCTTGAACGCTCAGCTGCAGCAGTTCCATTCGCAGATGGCAGCCCAGGTACAGCCTGTTCCCTGCCTCTTCCCTTTCTTTTGTAGTCTTCTACATACCAACTATTTTGGTTTTTGTGCAGGGAGGGAGAAGGGGAAATCCATCTACGTGTCCCTGTGGCATTAACTCATTTTTTCATAGGGTAGATGACAGTGCCTTAAATGCTTATTTCCCATCACTTTGCATGTGGGGTAGTCTGCCATGTGTGGTTCTGTGGACTTTTTATAGTAACCACCCTATAACACCTTTCTCTTCCATGTTGGGGTTGAGAAATGCTGTCTCGTAATAACTTCTTTATAAAGCTTTATAAAGTTCATTCTGGTGTTGACTGCTGTGAAAAGTCTGCAGAATGAAGCATTTTGTCTGGAGGAGCCTGGTGCTCGTGAACCCCATTGCTTGCTTGAATTTGATAGAAAGCAAAATGGCAAATAAAATGGTTCATCTTTCTCTTCACAGTGATTACACTGGAGGGGAAGGGGCAGCCGTATGTGCTTGTCCTCTTTAAATGTTCCTTAGCCAGGAAATGTTTGGAATTTGCGTGTGACAGTTTAGAATAACTTTAGCCAAATCTTACAAATGCTATTCCAGGCTTACTGTAGAGGAGAATTCTTTACTTTCAGCAATTTATTTATTTATTTTCTTCCTGCAGACCTCAGCTTCAGTCCTGGCAGAAGAACTACACAAAGTGTGAGCATTCCTTTCCTCTTGTGTTTGAGAAGGTTTTACTGGCTTCCAGGTGTAAACCCCCTTTTCTTGATGTCGCCTATGGGAGGGACTTGTGAAGGAAATGTTATTGCCCATGCATTTAACACTGTTATGAGACCCTTATGGGGGCTGTGAAACTGCATCCTGCAGGTTTGCATTCCTTGCCTGGCTCTGGGAAGGAAGGAAGACTCAGGTTTTGAGTCTGTGTGCAGCTTTACTGGCACAGAAAGTCTCTTGTTCATCTTCTCTATATGCAGAGATCAGTGTAGTGTGTGGGAATATGCACGACCATGGGAATGTTAGTATTTTGGGTTGTATCACTGTGCCAGGAGACTTTTCCCTCTGGGAGATGGGGTAGTTGCATTTCAGAGCTAGGGAACATCCCATACATTCTTGGCAAAGGGAGCATTTCAGATGAATGGGAAGGCTTTGGGACCCAGAGTGCTGTCAATAGGAGTGCAAGTCATGAGTTGGATTTGAAGGCTGGCATGTATTTTATGTTTAGCCTGATACTTCACATATAGACTTTATACAGGACCTTTTAGTACTGCTCATCATCTCTTTATCATTTGTACAGGATTGCAGAAAAGGACAAACAGATAAAGCAGATGGAGGACTCATTAAGCAATGAACATGCCAGTTTAACCAGCAAGGAGGAGGAGCTCAAGGTATAATCAACCCCCGCCCTGATACAGGGGCACCAGATGCACATTGTAAAATGAATCCTGAAAGGCTGCTCTCTTTGCACCCAGAATCAGCTACTACGGCTATAAGTCTGTTCATGTGATTCTTCCAAGCAAGACCTGCACTTGATGCTGGGAAGCTGGAATTGGGAAAGCTTGAGGCTTTTCCTTGCTATTAATGCTAGGCTCTTGCAAAGGATGATTCACTCAGTTGTTCTCACACTCTCAGTTCTTCTCATTGAAGAATGGACTTGCTTGAAATACTGACTCTGCAAAATGCAAGTGTTTTTTTCTTTCTTCAGGTCTTGCAGAATATGAACTTATCCCTGAAATCAGAAGTACAGAAGTTACAGGCTTTAACAAATGAACAGGTAAAAAGATGGTGTTTGATTCATTAAAGATTTCATTCATCTCCTGTCATCTTTTTCCTAAGCACAGGGGCATTGGTTTCAGTCAGCTGAGCTTAAACCCATTGAGTAATGAAGTTGCAGAGCCAGGCTAATACGTGATTCCACAGAGTTTGCAGCTGGCCTGATGCCTATTTCTTACCTTCCTCATTAGCCAAATCAGTAACTTGGATAGCCAGTAAGAAACAGAAGTAAATTGTGTGTTAGGGGACCTGTTCTGGTACAGATTTGTTTAGGTTTGCAAGCATGCAGAGTGTAGGATGCTTCACAAGAGCAAACACAACTGAGATTGAACACAGAGGTCATAGCCATCCCCATCAAACACCCTAGGACACAAACATATTTTTATAACAAAAGGCAATGCAGTTCTTCTGTTACAGCTGTGTGGCCACTGTGTCACAGAATTGGAAATGCTTTATTCAAAGATACTCCTGGTTGTCAAATGCATCTTTACAAGCCCCCTCCTTACTTCTAGTTGCTTGGCTGGTATATACTGGGGCTTTATGTGTGTAAAGACAGGCTTAGCCATTTAGCTCTTGCTGATGAGTCATGTGCTGAGAGACCAAATGACTTGTTCTAGCTTTTTAATATTGTAGAATGAAGGATTGATTGAATCACATGATGCATCCTAAGTCTATGTTAATCCTCTTTATATCTAGGCTGCTGCTGCACATGAGCTAGAAAGGATGCAGAAAAGGTAAATAAATCGCTTTGGCATTTCATAAACAACTTCTGTCAGTTTGCGTATGTTCTTTTGAATCGATGCTTGTTGTAAGACTTGGCGGAGAATGTGTGTTTAACTGCTCTGCTTTCTCAGCATTCACATGAAAGATGATAAAATAAGAACTCTTGAAGAGCAGCTTCGAGAGGAACTTTCACAGATTTCAAACACAAAAGAAGAATTTAAGGTAAGACTCCTTGTGCTTATTTGCAGTAAGCTTTCTAGAATTCCGAGGTTGTGGAATAATTCATACAATTGAATGGGGATTTTTGAAATAAGATTGGCTTTCAGAAATTAGGTAATGTTTCAGTGTTGTATTTACAAGGCAAAAGCAATGTGGGATGTCAGGAGTAGGAGCAGACTGTGCAGCCGAACGTGGCAGCACAAGTCAAATGTGGTGAGGCCTTTAAAATCTGGAAGAGGAGGTGGTTTGGTAAAAGCTATTATAGTTTTCCTTGTAATGTGACTTCCAAGGCTTTGGTGTGAGCTGCTGTTGCATCACTTATCATGCTGCCAGGTCTCAGTCTTTTTATTTTGTCAAGATAGGCGTAAAATGCTTGTTTTTCTCCTGACATCTTCCATATTGGCACTCCTAAGGTAGCAGCTAAATTGCTGAAGCTTTTTGCTCTAAGATGTGCATTCTGTGCAGCAGAGCTGGTATTTGTTTCCAAATGGCATGCTCAGAGTGACGTATCCCTTCCTTCTGCTCTGCCCGACAAGGTAATAGCAGTTAGAAATGGGGACATGCTTCCTGAGAAAACTGTTTTTTCTGTCTCAGCTCCTTTAAAGCCCGTATTAAGTAATGCTGCTTTGGTGATGGTTCTGGTGGAAGGTCACTAAGTCTTGGCTACATCTTCCATGAGGCATGTGCAGGGCGATGTGTATAAATGAGCTGGAAAGGGGAGTAGGAAAAGATGTCCCTTTATTGGTGATACCCTTCAGTACCTTGAATGGGGCAGCAGCTCAAGAATTGTAGGTTTTTCAAGGTGGAGTGTGCTAGTGTTTAAAAAAATAACAAATAGGAGGAATAATCTGAAGATTCTCAGTGGTGGTCTCTGTAGTAGCTGTTACATGGGAAGAGACCTCTGAGATCTTGTGGGTGGTTAAATGCTGTACTCAGTAGTGACCCCTTGTCACTTGGAGACAGTCCTGTGGGTTGGTGGGAAGTGAGTAGGGAGCTGAACACAGATCATCATCACAGTGATGCTGTGGAAATCCGTGTGGACTCACAGCTTGAATATTGGGAGCACCTCTAGTCCCTTCCTGCTCCTGACTTTGATCCCAGACATGAGCCAGCCCAGCTCTGTGCTGAATACTTCCACCTGAGAAATTGCTTCTTTCTTTCCATACATTTGAAAGAGGGATCAAAACAGAGTCAAAACAATTTGATTCCTTTAATCCTCTCCTTTTCTATCCCTTCTTGCTTGTCTTGTTGGGCACTGGGCAACATAGATCTTATGTTTTGCTTGTTACTTTCATAATGCATCAAGTAGCTCTTCTAAAAAATTTTGGGAAATAGAAAACAATGTTAGCAGAAGATTTAAATACATGTAAGGAACCAGAAGGGCAGTGTGAGGAATTGGGTCCATTCCCTCTCCAAAATGAGGATGTGATCAAGTATGTCTAACAGGATCTAAAAGTTTCCAAGGTTGCAATTGCCAATCCTGCTAAGCTGCTCTGTTTAGAGCATCTCCTTTCTTGAGAAGAGCTTTGCAAGCAGCTGCTCCAGAGCTGGCAGCAATGTTCCTGGTCTGAGTGCTGGGCTGTTAGTGTTTAATGGCACATCATCTCCAGGTATTTTGTGTAGTGGAGGTTGCTTTTTCCCACTGGCATCTTAGCAGCTTCTGCACTCGTAACTACTGCCATGGAGCAGTGATAGCTGCTGGTTTGGTGCCAACTGGGCTGACAGCAAAGGCAGCACTGTGTTCTCTGGAGACCCCCTTTCCAAGGAGCAGCAACCCTTTCACTTGCATTGCGCTTGTACCAACCCTTTCACTTGCATTTTCCACTTGGTACTGTCTGATCCTTGCCTGGGGAATGAAGATGGCAGCAGGTGAATGTCTCATGGGAACATAAGGACAAAGATATTAATACTTGGGGGAAAAAAAAAAAAAAAAGAAAGGAGGAGAAAGGACTGTCTGTAGTCTTGCAGCTTCTGATCACTGGAACAGTTCTCTGTTGTTTAATTACCTGGTTGCCTTTATGGAAAATGCTGTAATTGGGATGTGCAATTCTGAACTGATATTATGCTTAAATTTCTTCCAGGTTCTCAAGGATCAAAACAGAACTTTGCAAGCTGAAGTTCAGAAGCTGCAGTCTCTCCTGTCCGAGCAGGTACAGCCGCTGTTCACTGAGATCCTATGCAGTATCTTACAGTCGTGTGTGGATTTTTCTCCTTCGTCTCCCTGCTTCATTTGTTTTTTCAAGTGTACATGTATATATATTTTTTTTCTTAAGGCAGCCCTAGGTAAGCTGCTTGAAAAGCTGGTGTGTGGATCTCATTGCATTTTAGGGCAGTTTCTCTTCCACAGAAGTCACTGGCAGTTATAGTTGCCTTCCAGACCTAGTCAGGGCTGTTCAAACAAATATGAAATGTTTTGGTCTCAAACTTGGTAGGTAGGTAGCAATAATGGGAGCCAAAGAAAATGCTCTCGAATTGGGAAGATTGTACGCCTTCCCTCCTCTTCCATGTTTTCCCCTGTGGTCCACTTGCTGCAGTGAATCTAGCTGGTACTCACACAGGATGTTCAGGTTCAGAGCTCTGCTGCGTCGTTTTGCCCAATCTCCCTTGCAAGCATTGCCTGGAACAACTTTGAACATCCCTGACTTCATATTACTGTAGGAGGAGAAAAAATCCTGGAGCACTGGAGAGAAGAGAGGAAAAAAAAAAGGAAAAAAACAAACAAATAAACAAAACAAAACAAAACAAAAAAAAAAACCAGAAACTTTCAGAGCAAGGGTTTTTTTTTTTTCAGTCTTGTGCTGCTAGTGAGCAGCTCTCTGTCTGGACCCATTCCCTTCTGGTGGATAACCAGATTTACAGACTTATTCCCCTGGGCCTGGCATGTCTGGCCTGGCATCCTGTCTGCAGTACTAAATGCTCCGAGAAGGCAGATTTTCCAGTTCTTGAGCTGACTGCTAGGGATTAGATGCTGCGTAGTGCTTGGCCTTCTTAGCACGGATGAGGATTGTGGAGATCCTGTGTCCCACAGCAACTCCTGAAGTCTGTCAGTCCCAAATCCTAAAGGCATTCAGGCTGTATCTGTGCCTCTCCTGAGGGTCTTGCATTTTTCCAAGATCCAGATTAGAGGCATTAGTTTCTCCCTCTTCAATTTTCCCTTCTGGATTAGTGTAGTTAAATACCTAAGCTTCTGGGCAAGTGATGTTGCCTAGACATTCCTATTGTTGAAATCCCAAACCAGCATTGATTCAATTAATGATCAACCTATATATATATTTTTTTTAATAGGCAAACAAAGACATGTTGGAGCAAATGGAAAGAAGGTAAGAAGTTTTTCTTCTGATTCAGGGGCTAAAACAAGAGACCTGATTCTGGTAGCCAGTTTACTGTTGATAGGTGAAATGCCTTCGAAGGTTAACTCTGTTTTGTGTTATTTGTGCCTTTGATTCCTCAGTATGAGAGAGAAGGATGATAAAATCAAAACGGTTGAAGAGCTGCTTGAGGCAGGACTCATACAGGTGGCTAATAAAGAGGAGGAGCTGAAGGTAAAATCTCTGACATTATTTTTGGGGGTGAAATAGAGAGCAAGTGCTCTTGTGCAAAGTGTATCTTAGGGTGCTTGCAGTGCAGTCACTCTTTTGCAGTGCAAAAGAGTCACGTCCTGGGCACAATATTAAAAACTTCAGTAAAACTGACTTGAGTATGAGCATTAATGGTGAACAGTCGGTGCTTCTATCTGTCTTTTTTAGGGAAGATACTACTAGAGTCTTTATCTGGTTTCTCTTAGAGCAAACCTAACATATCTGCAGAACCGTATCTGCTCCAATTTGGAATAAACCTCTTGTTAGAAAAGGTGCTTATGTGATAACTTGGCAGTGTGAGAATTTTGAATCATGGAAAAACTCACGAATCTTGAGTTTTGTGAGAATATAAATCCCATTGAACTGGACATAGCCAAGACAGAGTGATCTCTACCTAGTATCCCTATGTGCAAGGTGGGGAAAAGCTGGAGGTTAGCAAAATGTCAGGAAATGCACCAGCCTGGATACTAGAGAGCCATAGACCTGAGCACATCAGTCTGATGCTTCTCTGCACTTCAGCTACCTATAGATTCAAGGCCCCTTTGAGATGTCCATGGGGATATTCAGAGCTCTTCCATTACAATAACTCTTCTGTTGAGTAGTTTGGCTTCAGCTGATGATGTTTATTTCTGGGCTTTCGGATTTTACTTGTTCTAAGGGAAATGCTTTTTTCCATCAAGCTTAATACTTCTTTCCTCATGCCCGTAAATGAGTGTTTCATTATCTGTCTGTCTGTTTTCAAAGGCATTGCTAACGGAAAATTCCTCCTTGAGAAAAGAACTTCAAAGTCTGCAAATTCAGCAATCAGAGCAGGTAGTACTTTTCATCTAAAACTTTTATTACACCTAAACTACATCTAAAAGAATTTTGCTGCCATTGCAAAAGTCAAAGGAAAAGGGTGAAGATGTCTTTGAAGCATGTTGGCAAAGCATCCTGTTTTCTTCCAGCATTGGTCTGGAAGCTCCTGCTTCTGTCAGATACTTTCTTATCAAAACTGTCAAATACGGTGGATCTAAAGGTTCCAGTTTGGCTGAGATTCTGGGTTGATTTCAGTCTGCCACATGCTGCAAGGGCTGAGAGTTGCTTTTTTTGCAAAAATAACAAGCATGGCTGGTACTGAGGCTGATGCAGCATCAGCTTTCTCTGCATCCTTTAGCTTTCTGAAGTTAACTTGCATCCTTGCAGCTGTGATTTGGCCCCCTTTTGTTTACGTCTCTCTTTGCAGTGACACTACCATGTAGTATTCTTTGATGTGCACTCTGTGTCTATTGAAAAATGGCTTTTGTGACACTCAGCTCTGCTTAGACAGCTCAGGAGAGCGCTTATTTGCTAACAAAATCACCTGCAGTAGTGGAGAACCTGTATAAATAAATATTCTTAGAATGACTGTGAAGTGGAGAAGTGTACAATGCCCATCAGAGCATCTTTTATCGTCTATTCAAAGAGGAGGAACAAAAAAAGCAGTTGTGATTGTCGACTGGTTCACAGTTCAGGAGCTTCAATTCACCTTTTCCCCAGAGATTAAACAAATAGCCCTTAAGGCTGTGAGGACTTCAATGTCTGCTTATCCCTGAAAGAGTAAGTGTGCCCTGGGACCTGCAGAGAGGTTTCTCTTGCAGACACTTTAAACTATAATTTGGCCTTTGCTTGTAATGGTCTGCTTGAAACTTCAGACAGTGCTTGTGCATTAACCCTTTCAAGCCTGTTGTGTGCTAAAGCTGATTGAATGCTGGCCTTGAGCCTCAGCCTTTCCTGATGAGGATGATACAGATTTTGGTTTGTTTTCCTGGAATTTGCTGCAGACTTGGTGCTATGGTTTGCTAGGAAATAGAGACAATAAAGAAATAGTTTATATAAACTTCCAGATAGGTAAAATTTTGAGGTTGCTACACAGTCTTTGCCCACTGCTAAAGAACCTGAACACTTGCACCTTAACACTTGTAAACTGCTTGTATTGCTCTCTCCTGTTTTTCTAAGTTAAGGATTTCTTTTGTACAGGTTTCTTTCCAATCACTGGTGGAAGAACTCCAGAAAGTGTAAGTTATGGCAGCAATTTAATCTCAAATTGTTGTTCCTTCTGCCTGTCTTTTTTCTGTGGCTATGGGTGTTTTGCTTTCCTGAGATGTCTTATGATTTGCTTTCAACTGCATGAAGTGCGTGCGTGGCAGGAAATTCAGCTCTTTGGAAATGCATCAAGTTAGATCAATACCTTTGAAATCCCTTTTTAATTTTTTTTTTAAAGCTACTACTTCTAGAAGCCAGAATTTTACTAGGCAGGGAATCACTGAATTGCTAGATATTTGTTTTTCTTCAGTAAGCACTCTAAAAGTGAGCTTGTTTACTGTATTTCTATGTATGTATAAATTTCAAGTTAAAAATCCCTGTTTTGCTAAAATGCATAGTGAAGGCTAAAGTTAAATGCAAATTATTCCAAAGTTCACAGATACATTTTCTTTTGTCCTAAGATACAAATTAAGCTATCTACGTAGCATGTTCCTCTTGCTTTTTGCATCTGTTTTTGGAATTAATGAGTGATGGTACCTACAGTAGTGGCAATCTCAGTGTGGTTCTCAGAGGAACCTGCTGCTGATAGCAGAATTTATTATATATATTTATAAAAGCTTTTTATAAAAGCTAATTTATTAACTCCTGGGTAGCTCATTTGTTCAGCCGTTTAACGAGGTTCCTCTGCTCTTCCTAAGAATCCATGAGAAGGATGGAAAAATAAAATCAGTGGAAGAACTCCTGCAAGCTGAAATCCTCAAAGTTGCCAGCAAGGAGAAAACTGTTCAGGTACTCACCTTGAGCAATACTGTTTCCTTTCTGTGTCTATGCCATTGACTACCATTTATTTGTTACTGCACTGCATTCTGTAATAACAAATTTGTAGCATCCATTTTTGTGGTGTTTTTTTGTGTTTCCATTGTCCAACCCTGTCTGTTTTGTCATTGAAAAGGCTTTGACACAGGAAATAGAGGCTCTGAAAGAAGAAGTAGGAAATTCCCAGCTTGAGATGGAAAAACAGGTAAAATTACTCAGTGCCAAAAGTGTGAAACGGCCTTGCCTTGGATGCGCTGCTCACTCGTTTCTGTTCTAGTATCTTGTCACTAGTGAATGTCCTTTGATAAGAGAATTTTTTAATGGTACAGCTACACTGCACTTGCATATAAAGTTATATATATTTAGTATAATTACTGCTGCCCTTCAGAAACCCCTTCCCCTGGATGCCCAAGTTTGGAATTCTTAGTTTGGAAGACTTAGCAGGAATTGCTGCTGCTGCAGCATTGGCCCTCAGATACTGAAGTTGTCTCCCCATTTGTTGGTGCTTCTCTCCTTGCTCAGAATGCATTCAGTTTCTGCATTCAGTAGAACAAAGTCCATTCGCTTTCCCGTGTCCCAGGAAAGCTGATCCTGGCAGGGTGGGCTGCTCCCCGCTCTCAGGAATGCCAAAGTGGAGGAGCACTGGGTTTTGCAGCATGCCTGCTGCTGTCTAGCTGCTAAAACATGGGAACTCCCATGTTCCTAGGGAGCCTGGAGTGCAAGCAGCTTAATCAACTGCTGTCAGGAAACTCGCTTGCTTGTTTGTGTGGATTTCTTTTTGTCTACCCTTTTTTCTGTCTTTCTAGTTATGTTCTAACATGCTACTGATTTTACTTCTCTCCTTAGTGTTTAAGCTTTTGTCCTTTTTAGACAAAGCTTCACAGGATGTGTTTCTGTCTTGGGGTTTCCTCTAAGGCAGATTCCCGGGAACTGGAGGAAGTATTTTTATTTTCCTTCCCAGGAACTGCTACAGAGCTTGCAGCAAAGTGTGGTTTGGAGTTGCAAGGCTCTGAAAAGCTGCTTTTGAGACCCTTGCTCCAGAGATGGTGCATGTGCACTCATTGGTCTTCTGCAAGCAAAACCAGAGGTTACTGGGGATGTTGCAAGTTCCTGCCATGCAGTGGGGCAAGAATAACTGGACTGAGCTGCTCTGGAGATCCATCACTGCTGCACTGTTGCATTGCTGCAATCTGCTCTAATGGCAGCTAGATGCTCTGTGGCCTCTGTCAGGCTTTGATAGAAAATTCAAGGGAAATGTTCCCCTTTAAATCTTGTTTTTCTCATTCATGTCCCTTAGTAAAAGGAGTATCAAAAAAACCCTTCCCTGTGCAAGGGCTAGAGACAGTCGCTCTGATTTGAGCTCTGCGTGGCTAGTGACGTGACTACCACTGGTCTCCCGTTTTCTCTCAGTCTCCTGTGCTGGAGCAGTGCACTGCTGGCTCTGCTTGTGTGCCCATTCACATTGTTCCCCTTCTTGCTGGGGAAGAAATCTTTTAAATGGGGAGAGAGTAAATGGTAGAGATAGATTCCTTCATAATTTATTCTCCCTCAAAAAGTCATGTTTATGCTCACACTACTGTAGCAAATAGTGCCTGTTGGAATAATTTCCAATTGTCTTTTTCTCTGTTTTTCCCTAAAGCATTTTTTGGTGTTGCTATGGCTATTGAACTGAAGTGGTGCTTGTTTTCTTTAGGTGTCGATCACTTCACAAGTCAAAGAACTCCAGACACTGTAAGTAAAGTTGTTAACACGTCTGAATACCTCAGGGGAGGATGTTGGGAGGAAGGGGCCAAACTCTGCTGGGTGGTGGCCAGTGCCAGGACAAGGGGCAGTGGGGACAAGGTGAAGCCCAGGCAGCTCCGTGTGGCCGTGAGGAAGAACTTGTTTGGTGTGAGGGTGCCCAAGCCCTGGCCCAGGCTGCCCAGGGAGGCTGCGGAGGCTCCTGCTCTGCAGATCTTCCCAAGGCGCCGGGATGCGCCCGGGTGCCCCGTGCTCTGGGTGTCCCTGCTGGAGCAGGGGCTGCGCTGGGGGATCCCTGGGGGTCCCTTCCAACCTCGGCCATGCTGGGGTTCTGTGTGATCTGCCCTGTAGAGTCCTCACTGCCCCACTCCAGGCACTCCTAGGTCAAGATTTTCCTGCCCAATGTCTCTATCATCAAGTGAGCTAGTGTGAGCTCTAGTGTCAAGTGAGCTAGGTTATTATCAAGTTTCCTAGTATATAAACTTCCTTATTACACAAGCCATCGCCCTTCTGGTCCTGTCTTTTGAAACCACAAAGTTAAGCACTGCGTGGCCTCAAGGGTCTCTGCTCACCTATATGGCATTCAGTTGAAGTAGGGATGGAAGCATGTAGGCAAGGCACGATGGGCAGATCACTTTGCAGTGTAGCTGGATAGATAAATGAGACTTGAGTTATGGTAATTGTCAGTCCCTCATCCTCCCTGCACTGGGAAGAGGGAGGAAGTACGTTTAGATAAGGGGAGCACCCAGGTATGGAATCAGTGCAGCACATGTTGGAGCAGAACTTGCATGCTTTCATTTGATACCATTGATTAAGGGAATCTTTCAGGCCTGCTGACTCAGGCTGAAGTGAGAGTGTTCACACGTTTATATTTAGCAGATAAATTTTGGTGGTGCCTTTCATCACACAGGCTGCATTTGTTGCTTATAAGCACCAAGGTCTAGGATTCTGTGTTTACTTTTTTCCTTTTTTTTTTTTTGCACGTGAATAAGAGTGGGTCTCTGTCTGTCTCCGTATAATGTTACAGGTTGAAGGGAAAGGAAAAGCAGGTGAAAACCATGGAGGCCTTATTGGAAGAGAAAGAAAAAGAGATTGCCAAGAAAGGAGAATGTCTGCAGGTAAACTTCCTTGTGATTCTAAAGGGCAATACAAGTTCTGTTGCAGTATTTCTGAATGCAGAAAAGTTGCACTTGCAGCTCTAAATTCACCATTTATTTGTTTATTCAAAGGGTCAGCAAGATACAATTGCACAGCTAACCAGTAAAGTTCAGGAGTTAGAACAACAGAACCTGCAACAGCTCCAACAGGTATGGCCTGCTGAGCACATGCAGCGCAGAAACAGGGCTGCGTAGCTGAACTGGAGGGTGGTGGTTGTTTATCCCCCAGCCCTCTCAAAGGCTTTGCCTTGGCTTCAACCTACACAGTAATTTTTAAGATCCTCCTGACTAGATTGATAGTCTACAGTGCAAAGAGCCCATTAGTTCAGCTGTCTTTATCCAAAGCAGATGTTAGGCATATAACACGTTCTGGGAGCTGTTCTTTACCTTGGACGATGCTGTTGTTGATGAGTGGCTTCAGTGGCCTGACAGTTTGAAGCTCATAGTCCAAAACACAGTTGTGCTCTGGGTGCCTCTGTGCCAAACCACTATACTGTCCCGAAAGGACTCTGGACCCTGGGATACCTCCTATAGATCCTGAATATAACCTCTTCCCTGGGCGAGATCAGACTTTTGCTTTGTTTTCTGCCTTGATCTGTTAAATTTGCAACTGCCTGGAGTATTTTGGCTCTAGGTTTTCTGTACTGAACTTGAAAGCAAGCAACTGGAAATCCTAGCTTGGATAACAACCAATCCAAGTTGGTTGTTAACTTTGTGGAATGTTTTCCTCCTATCAGATGGTATTTTAGCTCACTTGAGAATTTTCTCAACGAAAGAGATGAGAAGCAGAGGTGCATTCTTACTCTGGGTGGAGTATTTGTCCCAGGGGGAAAGTGGGAGGGAGAGAAACTGCCTGTTATGAAGTTCAGAATATGTAGTGGGAGTCACATAGAAAAATACCAAGACCAAAAGTTTTCTTTCAACCTGTGTCGTGTCCCTGATTGTGCAAAGCCTTGTTAACTTGATGACTTTACTGTGCCATCAAGTGAGGTTGGGAATTCTTTGTTTGCCAGGTACCTGCTGCATCCCAAGTCCAGGACCTGGAGAGCCTGTGAGTATGCTTAGCTGCTCTTTGCCAAGCGCCTGCTGATAAGGTGCTCAGTGCTGGCCTTTTGCTTAAATTGGAACGTAGGGCTTGGTTTAAGGAATTTTACAGGCTTTGCTAAAGCAAACTGCTGGTGTGATGGACGTGCAGCAGCCTGCATGTCTGCTGCTCTGTGTAATCACAGTCTGGTGCTTGCATGAGAAAGCAGTCACCCGGGCTCTGCTATCGAGTGAAGCTGCTGCTCGTGTTTAGTGATATTTCCTCCTTTCCTCCTTCTGCTTAGCTTGTTTAGAGTGTGTTTTGGAGTGCCCAGGGCACATTCTGCATGATGGAGCCAGTGAAGCGGTGAACAGATACAGTTGGCTGGTTTGGGTCTGTGAGGAGCAATAGTCAGTTCTCCCGCTCCTGCTTTGTGAGAAAACATTGCTTTGCTTTCCTCTGCTTTTGGCTCTGCTCTATCTGACTGCCCAGCTGCCCTAAATCATAGAAGAGACCTGTGATGGTGTCAGAAAAGGCCCTCAGCCCTTATCGTAATGTGCTGCCTGCCCAAAGGGGCTCCAGTGTAGCCAGGCTGTGACACCTCGAGTATCGTCACCTTTGGGAGGTTGTGTCCCTGGCACGTGCCCCAGATCAGGGTGGTTTGGCAGATCAGTGACATCTCTCCCACTTCTGCTCTGGATCTGATGAGTCAGTTGTGGCTAACGGCATTTGCTAAGATGTGAAATGCCTGGCTTGTCCCAGACCAGTTCTCAACAGGTAAGTGTTTGCACTGCACGTTCCCGCAGCTGACTTGTATTTTTGGTTAGTTTTCTTGGTTTAAAGCCGTAGCATGATGGCTTCTTTTTGCAGTGTGTGTGCTTTCTGTGTGCCCGATGATTGTGGATAGCATACAAAGCTGAGCTGCTTGCTGCAGCTGAAAGCTCTGTGCCAGCTAGAGCATCTGTCCCTCTTTTTAGCCTCAATTCTTATTTTTATTCTGTATTATTTTCAAAACTAATTCTGCAGGTTGAAAGGCAAAGAAGAACAGATGAACAACTTGAAAGCTGTACTGGAAGAGAAGGAGAGAGAAATTGCAAACCAAGTAAAACAGTTGCAGGTAAAGTTTTGATAGATCTGGCTTGTGCTGCAAGTAGGGATGTACATGTTATTACTTTTTAAAAATAGAATTATTTAATAATATTTATGAAAGTATTGCTTCTTTTCTTTAAATAGGATGTGGAAAAGGAAAATGAATCATTTAAAGTTCAAATTCAAGAATTAAAACAGGAGAACTGCCAACAGGTACAGTGACTGAGCCAGGCTAAAGGGTTGGCAAGATGGATGCATGGAAGACTAATAGTTGTGTTGCCTGTGGCCATCCAGGAAGAACTCAGGGTTGAATGGCTTTAAGACAGCTTTCCTGACTGCTGGATATCTGTTCCTGCTTCCCTTTAGTGTGTGGATTTGCAGCCTTGTGTTATATCTTATGCTTGTTGTGTTTCCATCCTTATCTTTAAAGTCAGTGCATCCCCGTGGGGCTTTTCTGCCCCTTCCCTTAAAGGGGGCCAGCACTGCACTTAGTGTTGCAGCAATGATGGATTAACCATATAGATAACTCTTTGCTGATGTGCTCCTAATGAGTTTCTGATCTGTTTGTAGGCATCCCTGGCTGTCCAAAGGGAGGAGCTTCTGCAAGTGTAAGTACTGCTATAAGTCGAACACAATAGACGAACGTCCCATTTTTACTTATTGCTTGGAAAGCTTAAATGAATTTCAAAACAAAACAGAAACTTTGGTACCTAATAAAACCTGGGTGTACAGGTTCTGCTCATGCTAATAACCATCAGCTGCGGTCATCAGCAGACAATACTTGCTCTATATTTCATACTCGCTGTGTAAGCGAGCCGTGTTGGGTTTAATTTTAGGTGCATGTCAGCTCAGCTGTCTGAAGAGTCAGATATTAGAGTTCAAAACGAATCTAAGAAGCTCTTTTCCTAGAACCACAGCCTGGTAGAGGATTTTTGTTCATACCACAGAACTGACTGGTGGGAATCTCTTCCCAAGGCTTTCCTTGGGAGTAGAAGTGGGGTACAATGCAGAACTGAACTGCAGCACAGATCTGTGTGGCAGCTTGTAGCCTGCCAGCTTACACTGTGCTGCACAAATAGCCACTGTCATGCGTTTTGCCCACCTGGGTTATTTTCTTGTAGCTTAAAAGTGATTTAGGAATTGTGACCTAGGTACAAGAAAACGAATGCTCTCATCCAGTGAGCAGTGCTCATCCTGAGACTTCATGCTAGTTTGGACTGGCTGATTTAAGGAATGTAGTGCCTTTCCATGGCCTTGATAAATGTGTGCGGACGCCTGTTGTGGGCAAACAGCAGGTTTACAACAGCCTTTGTGCTGTCAGCCTGTGATTTGGGGTGGTGGGAAGCAAGCAGTGCTCTCAGGTCTGCAAGAAGAGTCTTTTGAGCAGGATGTGTTGCTAGAAGAGAAAATGCCCAAGCCTGGGCCAAGGGGGAGGGAATCGCTGCTTCTTTTGCAATGTCCTAAATGTCTCCTCACTTGTTTGTGATTCTCTTTGGTAATTCAGTATTGCAGGGAAGGAGAAAGAAATCACCAGTCTCCAAAGCGAGCTCGCCTCTCAGAGAAATGCTTTTGAGCAACAGAGGAAAAAGAACAACGTAAGGACCCCCCGCCACTACCCCTCACTGACAAAAAAAACACCACAAATTATCTGTGTGTGCAGCCCTGCTAGATGCCTAGGGCATTTTTCTAAGAAAACACTTTTCTGATAACTGTCTGCCACATTGTGTGCCCTGAACACTCTGCTTTCTCTCTGGGGTGTAAATAAGCATCTCCTACCTCCTGCTCCAAGTTTTACCAGCTTTTTCCCTGGCTGCTTAACCTGAGAGTGAGGAGACTTGCTGGAAGACGCATCTCACAGCAGATTCTCACAACTTAATTCAGCCTTGTGAGCCCTGTTTGATAATATGCCCATTCCCTGGGAAAGAGGGGCAGATTTGGGGGGTAGAAGGAGGTTGTTCTGAGTTTTGTGATCAGTGTGTGCAGACATGGGAGGAGGTGTTGCCTTCAGGCCTCTCAGATCTGGCTCTTCCCATTATGAAGAATAAGAACTAGGCACTTTCAGGAAAAGGACAAGGACAGTCAGTGTTCATTTTATGGTGGCCACTGCCAGTGCAATACAGGTTGTTTGAAGCTGGAAGCAAAATATGTATCTTCCAACAGAGAGTTGTGATATTACCTCCCCTGAATGCATTACCCGTGCTGGGTGAGAGAATGGCATCCTTAAATCATTTAAGAGGAGATTATTAAAATAGAGAGAGTTTAGCTCATTTTTCTTTTCTTGATAGCCTACAAAAGCCAGCAAATACCACACAAAAAGCCACATTGACTTAAAAAAAAACGACCCACTGTGTAAGAAACACAGAAGGAAAATATTGAGAGTGTGTTGCTCTTGGATTTTGAGCAAATAATGTAGCTTAAGAGCTGAATCAGAGTAGAGGGAAAGTGGTTAGGTAGTCTTGGAAGATTGATGAGCTGGGCAGACAGACTCTGTACGTGCCCTTCCCATGGGCTCGTTTCCCAGGGAACTGCAAGGTTTAAGTGCCCTTCATCGTGCAGGCAGAAATCTGGTCACCGCTAAAGGCAGAACATGCCTGTAAATCCCGGCTTTCCATGGGGTGGTTTTTAAGCATTTTTCCCCAGTGGAACAACTCATAGTTTAGGCAGGAGAAAAAGTGGTGAGGCAGAACTGGTGTAGGTACGTGCTTGGATTTGGATGCCTGGTGTGTGAATAAAAAGATGCAGCCGTTTCCAAGTAGTCCTTTCCTGAACCTGGCTCCGAGTTGAGGGGAGAGAGAAAAAAAAAAATCAAAGTCCCGTTATCTCCTCCACACAAGGCCACCATCCTTCCTAGATAACAGCTCTGAGGCAGTTCCTTCATTTATTTATTTATTCTAAAGAGTTTTCAGCCTGAAGGCGCTCAGGCCAGTAACTGGGAGCTTGCATGATGGCATCTTGTGGCGTACACGTTTGATGACCTTGCCAAGAAAGACATGGGAGCACAGCCCGGCACGACGGCGTCCCGCGCGCCGCGCTCGTCGCTGCCAACATCCCCCAGCCTTCCAGGCGCTGCCCAGGGAGCCGGCGCTTTAATTCTGGGAGGGGTTAAACACTGAAAAACACGGCCCCCAACTTGGCTTTTCCCCAGGCAGTCCTGGCTTAGCAGGGCTGAGCTGAGGCACGAGGAGCCTCCACAGCTGGATCCAGGACGGAAGCGTAAATGTTGTCCGCTGCCATGTGCACTTGGGGCCATTCTAGGTTCTGCAACGCGACATGCCTAACACTCTGTTGTGCAATCTGTGGTTTGGTGTCTGTGTTCCTCACTACTTTTTGAACACTTCCCTCTTTTCTTCTCACAAGTGCAGTCAAAGTGTGGGGTTGCGAGCGCCGCTCCGACGCGCTCGGCAGTTCCGTGGCCCTTGGATCGGTTTTGGATACGGGGAACAGTTGGGCAGAAATTGGCACTTCTCCTTTTTTTTCATTCAAACTCTTGAGCATCGCTCTTGTTTTTGCTAGTGTACGTCCTCTTGCCCAGCAAAATCACCTTGCAGTAACCAGCATTTAAACGCAAATGATGGGATGGAATGCAAAATATATCTCTGAAGTAAAAGCGGAAACAGTTTGAATATTGGCTGAACTGAAATCATTTTTTCTAAAAATGATTAGGAGCTTCGGGAGAAAAACTGGGAAGCCATGGAAGCATTGGCATCAACTGAAAAAATGCTGCAGGACAAAGTGAACAAGACTGCCAAGGTTGTAATGCTAACCGCTAGAAATGATGCGTTAAGCTAGAAGCAGATCTGCAGCTGTTTTATTTTTTAAATCAAATGGAGGCATTTTAACTTTTACTGCAGTTTAAATATAGTCTGTTCTGAGTGATCGTTCATATACTCTCACCTCTGCTTCTTCCTGTTGTCTTTAGGTTTCTTTTGTTTTTCCTTGATTTGTGGGCCTGCTGATTTGATTTCCGTTTGCATAATTGTTAGAGCTGTCGTGAATCTCTTCTCTTTGTGGGGAGCTCTAGGAAGGAGCTGTGCTGGTGAGCCGCCTGCTTTCACCTGCCAGGCTTTCTCTGGTCTTGAATAAATGTAGTGGACCCATGAGGAATTGGGACGAGATCATTATTTAAGAACCAAGGAACTTCTCAGTAAAGTAAAGGAACTTCACGGCAGTGATTTTCCTCCTTGGAAGTATCCAGACCACCTGTCAGACCCGGTGGTTAAAATGACACGGGGAGCGAGTTGTTCACAAAGTGCTTGTCTTTGTTATGAGCCTGATCTGGTGCTAATTGTCATCGTGCAAAATTCAAAAAGCATCAAAATAACCTTAAAATGCAAGTTGTGTAGCCAGGAGCAGAGGGGCGCTGCCTTGGACTTAAGTGTTGGTGTTTTCAAGGCTCTTGATCTTTCCAAGACTCCACTCTCGGCCCAGGCCAGTGGTTGGAAAATTTGTCTAACTGCTTTTGCTGTGTCTTAAGTGCTTGTCTGTTTTCTCTTGCAGTCTAAAGCTTTTGATTAAACAGCCCCTTGCTGGCAGCTCCTGAATTGCCCCAAACTAACACACGTAGCCCAGTTCTGCAGCCTGATGTCTCCTGTCTGATTCTATCTCTGCACCTCAACCTACTAATGCCACTGTGGACTCTTGCAGTAGAGGAACTCAGAGCAACAAGGCTCAGTAAATCTGACATTAAGTAAAAAGCAAATCAAATACGAGCGAGGGATGTAGCTTGAGGGTTGCCTTACACATATGGGCTCCCAGCTCTCTATATTTAAACGTAGAGCCTGAGTGTAACATGCGTGGAGGGATCTAAGTCTCTCTGCCACAAGCACAGCAAACAAACGTCCCTGGGCTGCTTGCCTTTTAATGCTAAATAAATTTCAAAGTAACTAGAGATCTGTGGTGTCTCGTGGCTCTCTGGATCTTTTTTTAGCTTGCAGAGCGATGACAAAGCAAAGCTGGAGATTGTCACACAGCTCTAATAATTACTACCCATTCCATCTGAGCTTGGGGAAGGAGGATGTGAGGGTCTCCCTGTTAAGCACTTAAAAGTAATATTTATAAGATGCAATATTGCTTTCTTGGCCTGGTTCAAATGTGCATTGACACAAATTTTCCTTTTGACTTTAATTCTGTTCTAATGTAGTGATGTTGATGTATAATGATTCTTTTTTCTACCAGAAATTTGTTTAGAAAAAGTATATATTCTTTAAATGTTAATCAGTCCAACTTCTTGGTTTTGAGATATTGCTCAGTGTATTTGAGTGCAAGGGTTGGTGTGATCTGTGAATGCAGCTACTCGGCACTGGTTAGTTTGCATTGTAAACGGTGGTGTAAATCCTGTAGGAACAGGCTAGCTTGGAGGTGATAGCTAAAAAAGCATGAAAAAAATGTGGAGGCCAAAATCTGAAACCATTTAATGTCGTTTCTTGAAGCAAGTTACTGGTAAATGTAGAGAAGGTGGAACCTTTCTCCCTCAAAAAAGACTTTTTTAGGTTGAACCTCAGGCCTAGAGGAGGGTGTTGCCGGGTGCAGTGTGTTTCCCAGCTTCATGAGAGCCATTCTCTTGCTTTAGGAGAGGCAGCAGCATTTGGAAGCTGCCGAGATGGAGACGCGAGAACTGCTCCAGAAGCTCTTCCCGAAAATGTCCCTTCCTTCGAACGTGGTAAGAGAAGCAGCCCTCTGGCTCCTGATGCACTGGACATCCGCAGCACTAAACCAGTCCCTTTTTGCCCCAAGATATTTACAGAGGGAAATGATTGTATTTTCCTGGCTCCATGTGTACTTGGCAGCAGCAAAATTTCACTCTGAGAACAGACAATTACATTAAGGAAAGTGTTAAAAACAACAACCACCCCTATCTTACCATGTTATCATTATCTTGTTTTTTACCTTGCTATCATCTCTTGTCATCTGCCCATGTTATCTTGCCTCTAAGGCAATAAACTTTCAAGAACAGATAGTCTGCTGGGTGTTTATTCCCTGTCCAGGCACAATGGGAATCTCCTGTCCCAGTATCTGCTGAGCTGCCTTTCCAGGGGGGCCCTGCGCCTCTGGGCAGTTAATGTAGCTCAGAAGTGTGAATTTTGTCCCAGAGTCTCTTTGAAGATCCCTGACTTCCAGTTTGGGGTTCTCGGTGACTTGTGAAGGGAAACTCGTGTTTGCCTGGCTTGGGTTGTGACTGTTGTGAGCAGGGCCTAGAAATCCAGCTCCAGAGTTGATTTATAACATGCCCTAAAGAACTTCAGAATATTCTGCTTAAATATTCTCTGTGTTCTGAAGTTAGTGTCATGATGTCTCGAAAAATGACTTTTCTTTTTAATCAATCCATCCTCCTCGTGAAGTCCCTGAAATCCCCCTGAAAGAGTCCGCTTAAACTATTCATGGATTTTTGGAAAACATTTCTCTAAGTCTTCAAATATTTGTTGTAGAGCCCCGGCACTTGCAGATGGACCTGTGTGACCCAGCTGTATTTCAGTAGCTCCAAGCCCCTGCAAACTGTGTCTCTCCTGTACTTTGTATTCCTGGATTGCTGCCCGTGGGCTGTCAGCTCCATTTGGCCTTGTTTGTTGCTAGATGAACAACTCTTGGAGTGCGTTAGCTCAGGGAATTCGAGTGCTGAAATGCTCTCCGTAATCCTGCAGTTGGGAGACAGATGTGCTGAGGATAAATTCATTGAGGTTACTTGTAACAGTTTATTTCCCAACAGAGTCATAATGAATGGATGTGTGGGTTTGAAAAAATGGCTAAGGAATATCTGAGAGGAGCCTCAGGATCCGAAGAGGTCAAGGTAAGCACGAGTAATGAAAAGATTTCTGTACATGGCATAATTTCCAAGATTTATGCATGATTTCCAAGATTTATAGCATTAAACGTGCTCTGCGTTGTAAGCTTTGCATGAGTTAACAAGTGATAAGAAAACTTCTATAAATATTTGCATCTTGTAAGGAAGGAAGGCATTTGAAAATGCTAGAAGGACCTTGTGGAGTTGTGAAAACATTAATGAAATAAAAATTACCGATCCCTTTCCAAGTATATGGTTTGTTGTCAGGCAGTCATCAAGGGACTGCAGTAACTTGTGAGACAGCCGTGACTGGGTAGTGCAAAGTTGCACTTGATATTGGAGTCTTTGCGTGGGATGGATAGGAAAACCTGCTGATGTAAATAATAACAGCTTGTGACTATAAGCTAGAGTGTAGAGCTCAAATCGGACAGCTGAGCTGTAACTTTGCTGGTCTCTTTTCTCCTTTGGCAGGTGCTGGAGCAGAAGTTGAAGGAGGCTGAGGGACTCAACGCACTCTTGCAACTGGACTGTGAGAAGTACAAGTCGGTGCTGGCAGAGACGGTAAGCAGCACACATTCTCACTCCTTCTCTGCAAGGCTGCCCAATGCCTTTCTTCTGATGTGAGTGTTCAAACTGCACCTTCTCCCTAGGAGGGGATTTTGCAAAGGCTACAGAGGAGCGTGGAAGAGGAAGAGAGTAAATGGAAAATAAAAGTGGAGGAGTCACAAAAGGAACTGAAGCAGGTATTTCTGGAGAAATGTCTTTGGGATGGCCAAGCCACTTCCACTTGAGGTCAGAGGGTGTTTGGGTGGATGAAAAGGTGAAGTCAGTCAGCAGTGGGTAAAATATTCGTTTTTGTAGCAGTAGGACTTTGTGCTGAGATGCTTAATTTCATGCTGAGCAGTGATTTTTGCTCTTTTTTGAGATAAATCTTTCTATATATTAAACTCTAAGAAGTGAGGGAATGGTTACGTTTGGATTTGTGGGTAATTTCAGCTGCCAGCTTCAGAGAAGTGAGAACAAGCAGCATGGGTCTGAGGTCTTTAACTGCTCTGTTAAGTCCTTGGTGATGCAAGAAGCAGGCAAATAGTGCATGATAATAATGCCAGGTGGGATAGGAAGTCCGAGAGTCAGGATAATAGGTGTGTTCCATTACTGTGCCCAGGAGTACAAATATTTCTGATCCTGGCAACTCAAATTGTGTTTGTTAGCCAGCCCTTTTTAAAAAGTCAATTTGTGAAGAGATAAAGGCTGTTCTGCAGTAAGGTTTAAATATCCTATAATCATAAGCAGTTTTTTTGAAGATGCTAAACTAGCACTTAAAATCCATTATGGTCAACTAATTACACTTGAAATTGCCTGCAGAGCTTTTCTTTTTGGGAAGGCTCTGTTGTTAGCAAAAGTGGCAGGAGAAAAGCCTTTTACGTTTCTTTCCCAATGTGGAGTTAAAGTAGGTCAAACTGATTTGTATGTTTGTTTTAAAAGAAATTTCTTAACTAATTCTGCTTTGCAAATTTGGGTGCCGGGGTATGAGCCTGAAACAAACATATAGATGAATTAAAAACCTTTTGTTTTGAGGAGCTTTATAACAGGCTGTCAGCTCTTGAACTATATATATGCTACCATCTGCTACCCTTATGTAGTCTTTAATGTGGCTAAATATGCTGGGTTTAGCTATGTATAGCTTGTGAATGCAGACTGTCTTCACTGTAAAGTGACTAGAAAGGATATTTCCCTTGCTGCAAATAACAGACAAGTAGCTTAGTCTCATATGTCAAATAGTTGTCATCTAGCTCCCAATAAATGTTAAAGAACTCTATACTGGGGGAAAGACAGAAAAGATGCGAGTATGTTATGATGAGGACTCAATATATTGAGTTATTTGAAGGTCTTGTTTTATTTGCAGACACTGTGGTTTTGTTGTGCTTAATGTTTTAAAGGCATAGAAGTTAGTGTACGTGCATTAGGAGAGTTTGACTTAGACCAGTCTCATTAAATGATGTGTTTTTCTTTCTTAAACTGCAGTTACGCTCTTCGGTCATTCCTTTGGAGCACGAGGTAGAGAGGTTAAAGGAAGAAATCAAAGAAGTTGAAACTGTACGTGCAGGTGTTGCTTTCCTTTGAAACTCAGAACACAAATTTAAAGCCTGTTTTACAATTTGTACATATTGGGACCTCTCTCTTGCATGTAGCACAGTTTCTAGTTTAATTGAAACTTCCTTTGGTGTGTTTCAAGAAGCAGCTGGATAAAGCTGAGCCCTAGGAAGTTGGGGTTTTTTTTTTTCTTTTTTTTTTTTGTTTAATTCTTTAGTTTATTTTAACATTTCACTACTTGTCCACTGGAGGCTGAGGCCCTGCAAAGAGGGACCTTTTGTTTGGGAGGCCAAGCAGTTTACTTTGATGTATCTGCTTTTTGATAATCTTGGGCTTGATTCTTTAATGTTCGAAAATCATGTTACTTTTGAAGTGCTACCAGTTTAAATCTGTGTGTTGTGCAATTGCCAGGTTTGAAATGCTCTCTAAATGTCACGGAGTATCTGGTACAAACTTGTAGCTAATAATAAATTAAGAAACGATACTGTAAGGTAAAGACTTTGAAAATGTCTTTTTTAACTCTGTTTTTCTGTTTCTAGCTTAAAAAAGAGAGAGAACATTTGGAAAGTGAACTAGAAAAGGCAGAAATAGAACGATCTACTTATGTTTCAGAAGTCAGAGAGGTAAACATGATTGACCAAACCTGTCCTTTTTCTTTTGGTTATCAGTCAGCTGGCAAACTAATCAGTGCTTAGCCCCTGTGGCTGAGGGGTTTGAATGCTTGTGACCTCAGGGTAGGCTGACACACTAAAATCTGAGCAGAAAAAAAGGTGGGCATCCTAAGGAGACAAATCCTAAAACTCTAAACTTCATTTCAGCTCAAAGATCTGTTGACTGAATTGCAGAAAAAACTTGATGATTCATATTCTGAAGCAGTAAGACAGAATGAAGAGTTAAATTTGGTAAGAAGCTTGTTCTCCGCTGGGCACACACCAGGCTCCCAGCATACTTACGAAGCGGAGACTTATTTCAAATCCTGTCTGTTCTGCTAACCTCTTCAGCTTGATATTTTTGTCCATTGCAATCATTTATGTAGTCTGACTTTTACAATTTGTCTCTCTCTGCTCCTAACAATAGCATGTCTGGTTCTTGAGTTTTTTTCCCCCAAAAGGACTTTAGGACTTTCATCCCTGAAACTTCTTCAAAATCAATGTTTTCTACAGTGTAGACAAGTGTGGCTGCAAATATAATGTCCTTGGGGCAATAGAAGTTGTACTCTCATCAGCTCAATTTGAGGATTATCCTCTGTGCTCTCAAAGCTTTTGAGGATACAACTTTGATGTCCATGTAAGCCTGACAGCAGAGAGCCTCTTCTGGCTGCTCTGTACATACAGAAATCAGCCAAAACAACGTTAAGTTTGTTCAGAGTGTCCAGCCACTGAGCAGTCGTCATCCTGAGGTGACAGAACGACTGTTCTGGGTTGCAGCATGCACCACACAGGGTGTATTTTGGCTGGATATGCTCTTTAGCATTTAATGTTCCTAAATCAAGCTTCTCAAGAAGAAGCTCAGTTAAGTGTTGCCAGCCCCAAAGATGCATGAGTTTACAGTCTGAGTCCTTTCAATTCTCATGTTTCCAGAATAACATGGGGGTTTTTTTGAGGCTGCAGGAACAATCTGGTCCTTCCTCTGCTTGGGTTGAGTCAAGCTCGCTTCGTGCTTTTGAGCCAGAATCAGGGAAGGCTCTTTTATTTTGCCGCCACATCCTTGCTGATGGGACAACCTGTCACTGCTGGCTGAACTGCTGGCCTTGCCAGGGAACCACTGCTAATTAACTGCATTAAAATAGTTGATTTAAACTTGGGTCGATTGTGACCTTTTTTTAGTATGCTTGGTAAGTCTAGTATAGCAATGCTTAGCATCCTGTCTCAGCGACTGAAGCCTCTTGTTCTGAGAGCAAGGGAAATGGGAATTGAACACATATCTTGGAGTTAATCAGCAAATGCCAACCTCTTGAATATAAGAGCAATGCTCTATTATATCTGTAATAACAAAAGCTTGAAAAGCTCCCTAGCAGGGCAGCTTGACTGCATGGTCTGATGGTGCTGTGCTGGTGGGAATGTGAGCCTGAAAACTGCTTGGGAATGCTGGCAAGTTTACATGACTGGTCTGTGATAGGCAGGAGGTTGAGAAAGGGATTTCAAAATTGTGATAGGCTGAGGAAGGGATTTCAGAATTTCCCTCTAATTTGTAAGGTGAATGGGGAGGGAAGACAGAGCAGCAGAGAAGTGCTTTCCTGAGCTGCAGAAAACCAGCACACAGTAGCTCAGGTGCTGCAATGGGGGAAACCTTCCAAGTCCAAGACAACTATAGTGCAAGGGGGTGGAATTAGTGGGAAGTCAGCACTCTGAGTAGCTTATTGTTCACTTCTTTAATCCCCTGCTGGTTCCCAAGCAGATTGACAGCAGAGGAAGAGTGAACATGAGCACGGCGCACTTCAGAGTCACAAATCCAACAAAACTGGCACTCAGGCTTCTTGTTAATGTCCTTGTTTGGGGCTCGAACTTTAAGTGCTGTGGCTGGTTCTGTGTACTGTGTTGAAGAGCCCTCAAAATATTCTTACAAAATGTTTATATCCTTTCTTTGGAAGGCTGTATTTTAAGGGCAGCCAGTAGGAAGGATTCACATCTCTTGCCTGAAATAGTTTCACTTTTTGGAGTGAGTCTAAACACAATCGGCAATTTAATATATCCCTGTCAGTGATTCATTCCTTGATGTGACATTAGCAGACTGGTTAAGTCAACGTTGTAACAAATGGTGCTTTATTAAGATGACAAGTAGAATTTTTAGTTTATTCCGCAGTAAAGTGACTATTTAGCCTGAATTAGGAAGATGCCGGTTTACATTTTTGCATATTTGTTATGAATTAAGTTGAAATCTGGACTGACTTGTGATAGGAATGCTAGAGAGGCTTAAGAATATTCAGAATTGCTTATATTTTTTTCTGGCAATAGTTGAAAAGTTGAAAATCCTGGTAGTCAAGTTGATGCTAACCCTGTCTTTTTTTTCTGTAGTTTCCTTTCTTTACATTTACTTTTACAGATGGAGTCTCTCTCTTCCTTGACTGTCCTTGTAAACCTCATCATACCTGTTGACTAATCCAGTGTGTGTAGTTGTTAATAATTGTAGTCCCTCTGCAGTCAGTGTGCACTGGGTTAATCGCAAGGGAGATGGATTAAAGTGGGCGGGGGGGGAACTGATCTTCTTTTACTGTTTTACAGCTGAAAACACAGTTAAATGAAACACTATCGAAACTCA
This sequence comes from Nothoprocta perdicaria, assembly GCF_003342845.1. Lineage (NCBI taxonomy): Eukaryota > Metazoa > Chordata > Aves > Tinamiformes > Tinamidae > Nothoprocta > Nothoprocta perdicaria. Next base: position 589,509 of record NW_020456043.1, on the reverse strand, counting down.
AAATTGATCAAAACGAGAGGCAGAAGGTTGCTGGTGACTTGCCCAAGGTAAACACAGTCTTTTAACAGTCACAGACTTAGATATGGTAGAAGCTGTTGGGGTTTAGCAGTCCTGGTTTAGCAGTGTGGGATAATGGGGTCCAGCAGTTTGAGCAAACTGCCCTGTGGGTTTTTTGCTCCACTTAACTGCCCCAGGTGACTGGAGCTGTGGATGGAAGAGCTGATGTGAGATACTTGTGTCTGCCCAAATAATAAAATGTCTCAAACAGCTCTTTTTATCCTTCTTGAAACCGTCTTTTTCATGGTAATTTTGTGCCAGTGAGAGTAAGTGATGATTTAGGGCTGACCGAGCATTTCTTAAATAGAGCAACCTAACAAGAAAAAAAAAGCATCCCAGGGTCTCCGTGTCACTGCACACTGGAACATTTAAATCCATTCTCAAACCAGTGGTTGCAGTTTGGGTTACAAGCTGCCAGCCTGCTTGCAAGTGATTACTATTTGGCTCTAACGTAGGATACTGCAGGTCTTTGCAGTTAGCTCGACTCAGCTGTGCTGAGGCAGGCAGGCGAGTTACCTCTACTGTTCCTCAGTGTCTGCTTCGAGGGAAATCTTCAAGCTGGAGAGATCTTAGGAGTGAGTACCTATCATGGGAGGACTGATAAACATAGATAAGAATCTGCAGAGGAGCTGTGGCCTGGCTCCAAATGATTTAACGCCTCCTTGTTCCTTCTGCAATGCTGTTTTCTTGGCCATGAACACAGCAGTGTTGGAAGCAACATGTGAAACATGGGTCTGGTTGGGTGGTTTTACTAAAACAGGCTGTTAGTGCTTTGGTTTTAACAGCAACTTTTAGTTGGCTTTTAGCTAGTCTGTCTCTCGGGTTACTCCAAGACCTGTCAATGGTGAATAAATGGACTTGCTGACTAGATTGGTTCTGGCCTTGGTGGCATTTTGCCTGCCTTGAAGGGTGATCCCTGAGGCTGAACTGTTTTCTTCCAGAGCAGAAGCTGAGACAGAAAGTCACCGATGTAGCTCTAGAAGGAAAAGTGGCAGAAAGGGGCAGGTGAGGAGGAGGTCAGCTTGAGTTCCTGCAGGATGGGAAGGAGTGCATGCCAAGAGAGAGCTGTGACTGGGGTAGGAGGCAGCCTTGTCCTGGGTCAGGGACAAATGGTCCCAGAAGCACTGGGAAAGGGTGAAAAGATGAAAGGAGACCTGTTGGGATAAGGTGTTTACAGCACTTTGCTCATATGTCATCCTCCAACTGCTCTGAGCTGTGAAGTGAGCTGTGCTGATGTCTCTGCTTCGTGCAGATCTGTGTAAATGCAAATTTGTAATCAGGATTTTGGAGACCCGCCTGTGCTACACTCTAACATGGAAAAAAATGCTGTGCAATTTTTACCTAATAGCGTGATTATTAAAGCATCCCCCTGGAATCGCTTTCAGATGCGGCAAGCTGACATGCAACATGCAGGTTGTACGCAGACGTGTCAATCTCAGGAAAAATGCGTCGGTCCCCTGAGTGAGCCTGGCGTAAAACAGATTTCCTCCCAGAACAATGATTTCCTCTGCCTCTAGTGCTCGTAAAGAGATAGGAATTTGCTTTTTCAGCCTTTGCTAGTTGTCTTCTCTGTGTTCCTCCTCTACAGGCCCAGGAGTCCTTGGCATCTCTTGAGAGAGAAATTGGAAAGGCTGCTGGGGATGCCAATGTTATTGAGAACAGCGATGTTTGCACGCAGTCGGTGAGTTTTTCCTTGGAATCCTTCCCTGGGGACATGCAAATCTCATGTGCGTTATGAGCTTCGGGAAGCAAGCTGCAGCAGAGGAGCAGGACATGTGCTGCTGGCAGTAAATTAAGGCTTGATGAAGTTTCCTCGTTTACAGCTTGTCCGTGTGGTGTTTTGTAGCTGTATCCTGGGATGCAGATGCTTTTCTAAGTGTTGGGAATTCTGCTCTTGTCTGGATCGTGAGCTCTGTCCCATGTCTCATGTTTGCAATGAGGGAAGGGATTCACTGCATGGGAGCTGGGCTTCCAAAGGCTTGTTGGCTTGGTCTAGGCAAAAGTGGGGAGAATGTGGGGAAGAGCCCCAGACTTGTTTGCTCATCACAGGAGGTTAAAAATAAATCTGCTCATTACTAAAATAGCTTAAAATAGTAGGTGCTGGAGTGGCACTTGCTGATGTCTCATGCCAGAGGAAGATGTCTTGGGGTGCATTGGTATTGTAGGCCATGCAGTCTGTGGTCAAAAACTGCAGTATGGGCAAGAGCTCGTTCCTAGCATTAGGTAGATGCCCAAATTGAGGTTCAGCTGACCCAAATTCCTAGGAATTCTTTTGCTGACCATGATCTGGTCCGGCAGGAAGATGCTGCTAGTCTGAGCTGTAGCAAGCAGCAGAAACGAGCAGTGCCTGGTGCAGCGGGTGCTTGACTCTCCAGAGCAAGGGAGGTTTTTTATATCCTCCAGCAAAGGGGTTGCACTTGTTGGGTCCGGAGCTGTGTGGGCTCTGTGTGGCATGGTCTGCTCACCTGTGAAGCCTTTGGTTACTTGAGTGCTTAACTGCTTGTGTCGCCAGTGCTTTGAGCATTGGCCCTAGAAAGGCACCACCTGTGAGAACCACTGAGTCCTGGGTTCAGACATTGGGCTTCCCTGTCTCTGGAAAGCAGAGCTTTGGCATCAGCTTCAGATTAGCTTTCCAGGAGGTAGCTGAGGAGCAGAAGACTAAAATGGGGTCTCTTTGCAGCACATTTGAAACAGCTAAGTGGTGTCAATGGAACTCGTTACCCATTTTCTTTGGATGGATTGAGTGGAAGGAAATGCTGTAGTCCGAGGGGGAGAGGAGCTCTTGCTTATAGGACAAATAATTTATATCGACTCCTTTTAGCAGCTGAAAATAAGCAGCTTCATCAGCTGCAAGAGGAGGCTTGGGGTTCTCTAAGGAGCATTGTAGAAGAGTCTTGGTCTCTGTAGCCATTAGCAGAAGTGAAATGGCTTTTCTGCAGAGGGACATTCAGGGAGGCCCTTGGCTGCTGTGCAATGGGCTAACCATGCTGAGAGCTGGATGTGCAGCTGGGCCTCGGGGACCACTCATGTTTCATGGTCCTGTTTCATCCCTGAGCTGGTTTCCTGAGAGGGTGTTTGATCTGTTGAGCCCTGCCTTGTGCCGCCAGCAGGAGAGGCAGCGGCTGGTGACCGTGAGTGGCACTGGGTGCTCCATGTCCCCACCTGCAGCAGATGGAGAGGAAGAGTCCTCCTAAAGCCCAAGCCAACCTGCTTGCCCTCTGCTGTGCCCTCGTCTTGAGCTGTTTTGGCTTGATGGATGGGGACTGACCAGCGAGCAGCAGGGAGAGCTCACGGAGGCTTCGAGATGCTCTCCCACCTTGACCAAACCTGGGGCAGGGCTGATAGCACGGGCTGGGTAGGAAAGAGCCCTCACCCTGCCCGCTCGCCCTCCTCTTGGGGCTCTGCATCTCCTCAGTCTGCAGATGTGACAGCAGCACAGGCTTGTCCTAACTGCTGCTCTGCAAATAGGTGCAAATAGGTGCTCGGAGCGTAGGTGCTGCCTGCCCTGCTGTTCCTGTAGCATCATCCGTGGAGCTTCCCGCCTGGCAACACTGGTGAGTGCTCCCAAACCAGGTGTCCTTAGATGTGCCCTGCTGTGGCCAAGGGACATTACTCTGATTTTAACTCCTTAGCCACACCGGACACGTGTTGCTCCGTTATAGGTGCATGGGTACATTGGAAGTCCATCCAGGTTTTCTCAAGAAAGTCATTTCCTCTTTTCTCAAGAGGAATAGGGAAGAACAGCCCCAATAAACCTGTAATTAAATCTTCATTAGTAGAAAACGTTAATTGTCTGCTCACTGCTTTAAATAGGTAGCCATTGCCAGAGATAAAATTAGACTATCTCTGTCGTCTTCCCATTTTGCTTCCTCATTTTTTTTCTTTTTTTTTTCTCTTTTTTAAATAGCTGTCTCCCCAGAAGCCTAAAAACCCAGCTTAAAATAGCTCTCAGACTAAAAAAGAAAGTCTTCCAGCTACTTTTACCTAGCAACAGTCTCTTCCCCTTTTAAAGGGATGTGAAAACGCTTGCTTGAAGATGAGCATATCTGTTCCTTCTGGGTATGGGAAGCAACCCACAAAACTGTGGAATGAGGTCTGCAAAAGCTCCCAAACACAGCCTGGGTATTTTCTTTTAGACTGCTTCTCTCTCTGCTTAAAAATGGATCATTTGGGTTTTCTAATCAGCTTCCTTGTCACTTACGGAGCTAAATGATGCTGAAGGTGCCTTTTAGTGCACTTTAAGGAAGTCATTTATATTCAGCAGCTTTCCTAGGCACTAAACTTATTTTGAGGCTTATGTGCAGTGTAATGTTTTTCATTTTTTTCCCCCCAAATCCCTGCGTAAAACGCTCCATCACTGGAAACACAGCGCCCTACGTCAGGTAAAGCCTGCTGGAGGTGAACGTGTCCATTCAGTGGGAGGGAGGACCAAATTGCAGATGTTCCTGCAGCTCTGGCTGCCCACTGGGATTTTTAGGGAGCATCCTTGACCCTCGGGAAGCTTAATTGTAGAGAGGGTAAAAGGGCCTTCACCAGCCCCAAAGTGTGGGCTGCTGGGCTTGTGGTTTCCCTCTCCTTGTCCTGCTGCTCCCACCCTGTGCCATGGGCTCTACCTGTCCCCAGGATATGCCCTCCCATGCGTTGGACATGTGTGTATAATTCACGAGTGGTCAATGAGTGACATGAGCCATAAATACAGGGCAGGAAGCTAAATGGAAGAGAGGAGGGCTGTTTTTGTGCAGGAGGGCTGGGAGGGAACCGAAGGCTCCTTCTGCTTGTGATGGTTTCAGTGCTAATGCCCTGGCAATAAAGCTACTTCTGTACGAGTTTCCAATGATTATTCACAGTAGAAAAGATGTTCAGCAGTTGCTCTTAACTGAGAGCTTTGCCGTGTCTTGCTCTGTCCTCTTGCCCGAGCCCAGACTAGTTCCTGTAACGGTGCAGGTGGTTGAGCTTCATTGACTGCCCTCCCTGCCTTAGAGGAAGGTCCAATTCTGATGCCACCGCAATTCACTGTGAAAGCCCCTTTCAGTTGGATGGGCTTGACTGTTGGGTGGTTGTCTAGCACAGCTACCAAGCTCAACTGGCTCGTTTTTTAGCAGCTGAATTTTGCAGGGGAGGTTCTTAGGTCTACCTGTGTGTCTGCCTTTGGAAATGAATAAGGAAGAGGCCTCTGTGTTTTGGATGGGGAGTCCTTTGTATGTCTGTCGAGGCAGCAATCAATAAAAGTAGTAAAACCAACAGCCTTTGGGAGAGCAGGGCAAGAAGGAGTCCACCCGGGTTGTAACACCTCCCTGTTCGTGCAGAACTGTTGAACTCCCGAAGAAATTGCTTAGTTTCTATGGTTTATTTTTTAAGAAAAGAATCAGAGCTCCTTGTACGAATCTGTGGTGTCCAGCAGCCCTGTTGTTGCCTCCTAAATTAAACTTGAAGCCTAGTCAGCGTGGACTTCTTGTAGGGCTTGTAGGGAACACTTTGAAACCGCCTTCTGAGGCCAGATGAGCTGTGGCCACGAGCACAAGTCCTGGTAATCCAAATCCTGGGCCAAGGGCACCGGGAGCTGGTCATGTCCTTGCTGGTGCTCAGCACGTGTTCAGCAGAAAGCGGCTTGGTGACATGGAACAACGTTCTCTTTAAATGTGGCTGTAACCCTCTGATTTACAAGGATTGCTCCCATCTGTGCAAGAGGCCGTAATTTTATATGGAGAATCTAATTCTAGACTTTCTTGATAATTAGACTGTAAATGAGTTTTTAATGACTTTTTTTTTTCTCTCCCTCCTTCCAGGAATTGACTGACAAAAGACTAAACGTGGCGGTGAATCTTAACCAGGATGTAGGTCATCTCAAGAAGCTGCTTGTGTCAGTAAGCCAAATGCTCTCAAAGGGACGAGAACACTACCAGTTAGTAGGTAGGAAGGGCCACGGGTCGGTTTGGTAGGAGGGATGGGGGGACCCTGTTGAGATTTAACACATCTAGTGTTACCATCTGCAACTTCCTACATGGAATCCAGAGCTTCCAGGAGATGCGTTTCTCTCTGGGTATCTGCTTCAGTGGGCTGGAGCTGATCTCATTTCCCTGTGCTCCTGGACACAGTGTTTTTTATCCTTGTGTCTTGCTCCTTATGTCTCCACTCAACAAGTTTCCTCGTTTTTCCTCAAGAATCCATGCTTTTGGTCCCTCCTACCAGTAACGTGGACAAAAATGTGAGTGCTCCCTGCTCGGATTGCCCTGGGGCAGAGCATGGAGAGTAACCACGGGGCTCTCGCCGCGCTTGCCGTGACGGCTCGCTGGGGCCATGGCGATGGGAATATCTGAAGCACGAGCCTGGCACAGGCTCCCCATCCGATTATAGGCACCACGAGCAAGGCTTTTATTTTAATATATGGCCAGCTTTGAAACGGGGACTTTTGTAGCTCACTCGTCATGCTGGAAACCTCCAAAATGACCCAAAGTTGCGTGGCTCAACTCGAGACACCAGACCATGACCCTGGGCGAGCCAAACGTGGCCTCCAATGGGTGCTACAGCCTTTAGCCTCAGCCTCCCATCAGAGAGGCCTCCCCATCCCTGCTCCTTCCTTTGGGCTCGGCACCGGGGCTAGCGGAGCCGCTGGGAGGAGCCGCCCGCAGCCAGCGGGGCCTTAATGTGGTGCTCTGTGTTTCTCTTGCAGAGTGAAGTCACGGCGGAACCGTTAATTTGAGGAGAGCAGAAGGCATTGTATTATATTTTGCCAAATTAAAGCCTTATTTATGTTTTCACCCTTTCTACTTCGTCAGAAACACTGAACAGTTTTGTCTTTTCTAATCCTTGTTAGACTACTGATTTAAAGAGAAAAAAACAGCTCTGTAGACACCTCCAGAGTTTAGTTTTATAATAAAAAGGAAAAAAAAACTGTTTGGATAATTAGACCTTTACATTCCTGGAGAGACAGTAAACACGTAATCTTTTATTTTGCTCAGTAAAACTTGTTCAGAAAACGCCAATGTGGCAAAGTCACCAACGGAACATAACATTTTAATACTGATGTTGTACACGGTTTTACTTAAAATACATTTTGGGATTAGCTGCCTCTGACTTCAACCTCAAGTAAACACTCCTTTTTTTTTTTTTTTTTTTTTTTTTTTTTTTTTTTTTT
>NW_020456043.1:363975-582291 GCF_003342845.1 Nothoprocta perdicaria | reverse complement strand
AAATATTACAACTTTTTTTTTTTTTTTTTTTTTTTTGGGTTGCTAATGTAATCAGTTTTTGTAATGGTGTCAGCAAATAAAGGGATGCTATTATTCCAAGTGTTTCCGTGCTCTTCTTTCAGCTGCAGTTTGCTGAGGGCTCCTCAGGTGAGACCTGCACCTTTCCCCTCCCCGAAATGAGCGTCAAGCTGTGCTTGGTGTTGCGGGCTCCAGCACAGAGGGCACAAGCTTGAAAAGAGGCAGACCGGGGCGCTTCAAAGCAAGGCTTGCTCTGAAGTTTGCAGAGAAAGGTGAAGTTTGCCGAGAAAGGTTTATAAAGAAAACAAAACCAGCAGCAAATCCCTGTGCGCGCTCTCTGCGGCTCAGCACCATGTATTTCTTTTGGCAGACTCGAGTGTAAAGCAGCTGGCCTTGCTGTCCGCCGAGTTTTTCAGCCAGCACTTGTGGAAGTGTCTCGTTGAAGCCACGCGGCTGTTGCCAGCGTGCAGGAGATCTCCTCTGGCCCAGGACCTGCCTCCTGCATGTCTGCAGTGGAAGCTGCATAGGTGGGGACAGATTTTGGACGCTCTGCTCCGACTGCTTTGCTGAGCCCAAAGCCCAAACCGCAAACCCCAGCAAGGTGCCCGTGAGGGGACAGGGACAAGGCAGGGAGGTATGTTGGCCTTCCCCTCTTTGGTTTTTTGAGTGTGCATGCTGAAGGAGTCCTTCAGTTCTGCGTGAGGATCTCAAGCGACATGAGATGTTGTTGCTGAGCTTTTGATAGCACTCGAGGATGTGATTATCTGAGAGAAGGCAACAAAGCAGCTGGGGGCCACAGTTAATTAATTGTAAGGTTAGAGATGGTTCCAGCTGCTCCGTGTGAGCTGTACGTACTCCCGCCTTCGGGTTTTTATATTCTTTTGTTAACTTTTTTGTCCTTTCAGCACCTTAACCAGGCAGAAGTCCAAGAAGGTGCTTCCTTGCATGGAGTCAATAATATCCTGGATGATGCGGGCAGAAAACTACATTCTACATGCCTCAAGGTCAATGCTCCTCTTCGGCTCCTCCTGGAGCTCTGGTTCTCCTTTCCCCATGTGTGAAGGGCAATGGACAGCAGGGAAATGTCACAAGGAGCTGTTTCTCATCCTTCCTTGTCTCACCAGATCCCAGTTTTCTGATTATACCTGGGTAACTGGGCTAGGGGTGCTCATGCTCAGGGCTTTCCTGAGCCGCGTCTCATGTGTTGCTGGTCTAAAAGCGTGTGGATGGGCACGGGCAAGTTGCCCCAATCCCTCCTTCCCTGCCTTTAGGTTGGAACAGTTGCTTTGAGGAAGCCCTTCTGGATGTGCTGCAGATAGTGGTAATGGAGAAGCAGGGAGTTGCACAGGGACTGAGTGGAGCTGGGCTCCTTCACCTGCATTTGGAGCCACTGTCCTTCTCCCAGACATGCCGCATGGACAGAGCAGGCTGTGGAGCCTGCTCAGATGCTGCCTCCCTCCAGCAGTGGGGCTAGAAGTGGGCTTGTTTCTTGGCTAGCTTTTTTTGTGGGCAAATCCAGAAGAAGCCTGAGGCCTCCAGGTAAGGCGATGCTCCTTTTCCCTCAGGATGTTGTGGAAAGCGCCGACTGCCTTGTCTGCTCCTGGGGTGCTTCAGGAGCCTTTGCAGGGGCAGCGTTTGGAGATGCCAAGACCTCCTGTGGGTGAGGTTGGAAATCTGCTGGTCCCTTCAGGCTCCTGGCGTTTCTGCAGGGCAGAGCGGAGGGGACGGTCCTGCTGCAGATCCCAGTGTAAGAGTTGGACAATTGCAGTGTCCTTCACTCCTCCTGGCACAGGTCCTCACAGGAGAGGACACGAGACCTTTCTTGTGAAGTCTCCCTGCAGTGGTGGGTGGTTCTTGTTTGCCCGAGCTGTAAACACTTGGCTGCCTTTCCAGAGGGGTTAAAGGCAGCTGGAAGAAGATGCTCCAAAACCCCAGCTGAGTAAACGCTGAGCCCTGCTCTGAGTGGGGGAGAGGTTTACACAATTTCGCAGGATCCATGGGAAGGTTGATGGATCACACAGGATCTCCCTGTTCTCCCCAGCTTTGCATTAAAATGCAGCCGATAGCCAAATTCGAGAGTCACCAGCTTTAGCTTGGGGGCTTCAGCAGGAAAACGGTGACACTCCAGGTGTCTTCTAAGGTAAAATGCAATGACCAAACAGAAGAAAAATCCCCAAGCCCTTGGAGCAACGTGAAGGCCATGCAGTTGTTTCCCATGTTGGCTCGGACCGTTCTCCCTAGGGAGAACTTGAGCCCGTTTGTCCCCACGCGAGGCCGGGAGTCTCATCCTGCAACCCCGCGGGCCGCGCTGAGCCTCTGCTCGCGCTAGAGGGAGACAATAGCTAGAGGATACAATAGCTAGTGGCTACTCGGAAGCTTTTGTTGGAAAAAAACCCACAAGCGAGACTGTTTGGGCATGGCGAGTTTTAATTGAAGCGCCGGACTGCTTTGTGGAGGCTGCGTGCAGGCACTGCGGTGCTGAGCGTCGTCCAGCCGCCTGGCGAGGGTTGGAGCTTCATCACCTACCAGGGACATCCCTCTCTTGCTGCTCTTATCAGGCACGTTAGAAACGGAGATGAGAAGGGAAGCTTGGGAGCTGCTGCTGTGCTCCTGTGGCCTCCAGCAGTGCTGCCGCCTCGTCCCTAATTGATCCCTAACTCATCCCTGACTTCCAGGCCTCCGCATCCTCTCTTTTCCCAGTTTTATTCAAACATTAGCAGTGAGCTTTGAACCAGTTGTACGTATTTTGGTGGCTACTCTTGGGTTTTCAATGACTCACTTTTTAAAAAATGTTAACAGCAGCATCAACTAATTACGTCACGTGACTTTAATTCAACCCCAAATAATTCAGAAAGTTTTGCAACAAAACCATGTGTAGGTGACACTGATGCTTCTTCCCCCATGTGGCCTCTGCTGTTGTGGGCGCTGTGGTGGCCGTCACTGCTGCACCGTGTCCCTGTGTCCTCCTTGCTTGGTGACCTTGGCGCTTCTTGGCTGCGCTCTTTGCAGTCAGCTCTGAATTTCCACGTGTTTTTTGCTGCACTAGGCTCTTCTGCAGAGAGCTCTGGCCTCTTGCTTGCCTTATCGTACGAGGAGAGACTGAGCGAGTTGGACCTGTTCAGCATGGAGGAGAGAAGGGGGAGAGGGATCTGATCAACATGGACAAACACCTGAGGGGAGGATGGAGGGAGGAAGGGGCCAAACTCCTCTGGGTGGTGGCCAGTGCCAGGACAAGGGGCAGTGGGGACAAGGTGAAGCCCAGGCAGCTCCGTGTGGCCGTGAGGAAGAACTTGTTTGGTGTGAGGGTGCCCGAGCCCTGGCCCAGGCTGCCCAGGGAGGCTGCGGAGGCTCCTGCTCTGCAGATCTTCCCAAGGCGCCTGGATGCGCCCGGGTGCCCCGTGCTCCGGGTGTCCCTGCTGGAGCAGGGGCTGCGCTGGGGGATCCCTAGGGATCCCTTCCAACCTCAACCATTCTGGGGTTCTGTGGTGTAGGGACCCTGTGGGTTTGCGCTCAGGGTCCTGTTGGGTTTGGGGTTGGTGGAGCTCGTCTGAACTTCGAGGCTGTTGCACCGAAGCAGGTGAGTTTGGGCTTGGGCTGCCTGGCTCCTGGCCCAAGCCCAGCTGAAGAACTTGCGCTTGAGTTTGTATTGGGGTGAGACACCTTTACTTGAGCAATCGGCGAACTGAATGCAATTGCAAATGAAAAATAGCCCTGGCAGAAAGCCCAAACAGCAGCCCAAACCCTCCAAGCTTTCAGTTGCAAGAGAAAAAAAAATGTGTATATATATATTTATATTCATGTATTTCTGTCATTTTTGAAAGTAATGTTCATTTTTGAGTAATGTTCTTCCTAAGAAAGAAACTAAAACGTCTCCCCTCCTAAAAATACCCCATGACACTTCCTGACAACCGGAACGCTGTTGTTCAACAACCTCCACCTTTTAGTGCTGTGCGCTTTTCCCTCATTTCTCCTTTCCCATCTCCATCACTTGCAGAGATGGTGGATGTCTCTGCTAGGAGCCGTCGAGGTGGCCACATCTGCCAGTTTTACTGTGGAGGTGGTCAAGGAACTGTCCCCATCACCGAGCCACCAGCATGGCCCTCTAATGCCCTCCATTAGCCTCTTCTTGCGCTTGGATTCCTGAGACTGCCGTTTGGTGCAAATTTCTGGTAATCTTGGTGGTTTTGGGAAAATCCCCATCTCCAGAGCTGTGTGGCCAAGGTCTTTGGCTGCTTGCTGAAGTAGCATCCAAAAAACCACGAGTCCTATAGGACCAAAAGCAGAGCAGGGTCCCCCCGTTGCTGCCTTCAAGCGCATCTTGTCTCGACTGCAGCTCGAATCTGATCTAATATATATATGTGTGTGTGTGTGTGTGTGTGTATACATATATGTATATACACACAAACTGAACTGCTCAGGCTAGCAACATTAAGCTCCCAACTTGAGGGTAACGTTCACTCAAGGATGGGCCCAGCTTTGCCCAGGATCTCAGTCCTTGGCAGCGGTTCAGGCCCGGGCCCTTCCTCCTCCCCGGAGCTGCTTCCTATGGCGGTGCCTCAACAAAAGGCGGCTCCGGAGGGGCCACCTCGCTAATCAGCAGCAGGTGCCCAACAAGGGGGGGATATTGATGTATTTTTAATAACCGCCTCTTGCAGGGGGGCCCTTATTGACCCTGTGCTCATCCGTTCCCTCCGTGGAGCACGGCTCAGCCCTCCAGCCGTAGGGAAGGTGGCTCCATATTCCTCCCTGGATTTGTTTATTTATTCCCTGGATTTGTTTGTTTGTTTTGCTTCCCTTTTGGCTCTCCCTGAAGTGGAGCTGGGGCTGAAGAGGCGCCCGTGGCGCGGGGGAGGCTGCGCGCGCGGCCTCCGGAGCGGAGGCCTCTTGTCCCGTCGCCCCGGCAACGGCGTCCGCGCCGGGAGCAGCCGCCGCTTCCAAGGCCTCGCTTGTGCCCGGGCGTCGGTCCCGGCAGCGCTGACACCCCCTGTTCCCGCCCTGTCCCCTTCCCGGTGCCCTCTGCCACGCGGGAGATGCCAGCGCCGATGAAGGCGGAAGAGGGAAGGGGGCCATTGGCTTTGGCTGCATGGATGGGTGGGATATTTATCTATGGATCCCGTGGGGCTCTCGAGCCCAGGCCGTGCCGTCCCCGGGGGCTCCGCGTGTCCCCAGCGCAGCTGAGATGCCCCCTTGTTGTGCCCTGAGACGGGGGCTTTGTGCCAAGCGGATCCTGCTCCGGCCCCTCTCACAAGGAGCCTTTCTCTGCGCTCCGCGTTTTGTTCTCTTAAAGCAGGGAAAGGCTGAGGCGTTCCGCCTGGAGGGGCTGCTCCGGGCTTGGGACCAAGGGGAAAAAAGGCAGATTTGTGGAAAACTGTCCGCTTTTTGCATGTATGCTCCAAGACTGCGAAACAAAAAAAAAAAGGGAATGGGAGGCTAACTGTTTTAAAGGCTGTGAAACGTTAATGGTGGTGGAGATGTTATTCCTTCAACATGGTGGTTTTGTGTCTCTGAGCTTCAAGGGGGAGATCAGGATTCATATAGTCACTTTTCAGACCCAGATGCCAAATTTTGCAGCTCTTTTGTTCCCTGGTCCTGCAGGGAGCTGGTGCTAGTTTCCTTCCAGAAGGGAATCCCAGACCCTTCCAGGTTGGAAGGGATCCCTAGGGATCCCCCAGCGCAGCCCCTGCTCCAGCAGGGACACCCAGAGCACGGGGCACCCGGGCGCATCCAGGCGCCTTGGGAAGATCTGCAGAGCAGGAGCCTCCGCAGCCTCCCTGGGCAGCCTGGGCCAGGGCTCGGGCACCCTCACACCAAACAAGTTCTTCCTCACGGSCRCACGGAGCTGCCTGGGCTTCACCTTGTCCCCACTGCCCCTTGTCCTGGCACCGGCCACCACCCAGAAGAGTCTGGTCCCTCTTTACATCCACCCCTCAGGTATTCAGACATGTAAACAACTTTACTTACAGTGTCTGGAGTTCTTTGACTTGTGAAGTGATTGACACCTAAAGAAAACAAGCCGTGATTGCCCCTGAGACCAGCGGGAGCTGCTGCAAGAAGCTGGAGCTGCCACTGGTTTGGGGGTTTCACCTGAACCAGGGGGCTGGAGAAGATGGGTTTGTTGAAGTCAGACCCCTGGTTCTGGGTCTGTCTGCCCTTGGCTGCTCCAAGGAAACTGGTGCCTTTGCTGCACTGGGCTCTGTGGTGAGTTGGCCGCGGTTTGGGTCTAGACGGTGCGATTTTGGGGTGGGTTGTGGGGAGGTGTCTCTGTTTCCCACTTGTGCCTGTTCTGCACAGAGCCGCTAGCGCCCGAGCAAGCGCTCGGCAATTAAAGGCTCAGCTAAGCGAGACACTTAATTAACCCTGGCTTTTTAGGCTTGCATCCATATTCGCACATCTTGCAGTCGGTTCTTTCATTCTGGGGCTGGAGCCCAGGCAGGGCAATGGGAGATTCCTCAGGGATTTGCTTGGTTCCCTGCAAGGTCTTGCTTGCTTTGTGGATCCAGGTGCCCTCGTGGCGGCAGGTTCAGGGTCTTGCTCTTCTGCTCAATCTTTTCCAAGTGACACCACGGGTCACCCCGGTCCCCATGAGCCTTTCTAGCACGGTGCATCCTGTGCAATCCCCCCATCCACGATGAGCCCACGTGTTTCTGCTCCGAGCAGCGAGCTGGTTTGAGTTATCGGGTCCGCAAAGCTGTGCTGGAGGATATATGGCTTTTATGCGCTTTCGCGGCACCCAATAATTCAGTGCGCTTAGTTAAAGGTAATCCCTGTTTTTCTCCTTCTGGCTGCTTCGTGTGACGGTGGGGAGGTTTTTCTGTCTGAAATGGATACCCTTGGGAAGAGCTGCAGCCTCCTGACCCGCGGGGAGGCCGCTGACGGGCGTGCAGGGCCCCCGCCGCGCCAGGAGGTAACGGGGGTCAAAAGCAATTGTTTTTTTTTCCCCAGCTGATAAAGGAGGAGGAAATTGGAATTTATGTTCCTGCAATGGGCTTGTTCAATAGGAAAATAACACATGGAAAAATCGTACGTTTCCAAAGGTATCGCTCCTGGTGAAGCTACAAAATAATCTCCTTTATGGCCTCTCTTCTCCCGTGCAGGAGCACACGCTGCTCGCTGCTCACCCTGCCCTTGCTTTTGCCACCCGGTGCGTATTTGCTCTAGCCACGTGGGGTGGGCTTCGGATTGACCCCTTCTCCTTGCCCCAGCTGGATGTGGCCTGGCTGCCATGGCCTGTCCCGTGCTCCCTTCCCACCCTTCCTTCAGGCCCAGCCGGATTGCTGGGCTGCTCTTCCCTCCTCCAGTGCCACCAAAGTCTGCTGGTGGGTAGAAGGTTGGAAGCGCACACGGTTGTCGTTGTGGTTTCATTGAGTGAGATGAAAGCGTAAGAATTGCGGATGTCCTGGGAGCCGGGGGGACGTTTGGCCAAGGGGCTCCTGGCTGCATCAGGAGGACGTGGCCAGCGGGACAGGGAGGGGATCCTGATCCTGCCCCTCTGCTCCGCTCTGGGGAGGCCAAACCTGGAGCACTGGGGGCAGCTCTGGGCTCCCCGGGACAAGGGGGACGTGGAGCTGCTGGAGAGGGGCCAGCGCAGAGCGACAGGGATGGGGAAGGGGCTGGAGCAGCTCGTGTGAGGAGAGACCGAGCGAGCGGGGCCTGTTGAGCCTGGAGGAGAGAAGGGTGAGAGGGATCTGATCAACATGGACAAACACCTGAGGGGAGGATGGAGGGAGGAAGGGGCCAAACTCTTCTGGGTGGTGGCCAGTGCCAGGACAAGGGGCAGTGGGGACAAGGTGAAGCCCAGGCAGCTCCGTGTGGCCGTGAGGAAGAACTTGTTTGGTGTGAGGGTGCCCGAGCCCTGGCCCAGGCTGCCCAGGGAGGCTGCGGAGGCTCCTGCTCTGCAGATCTTCCCAAGGCGCCTGGATGCGCCTGCGTGCCCCGTGCTCTGGGTATCCCTGCTGGAGCAGGGGCTGCGCTGGGAGATCCCTGGGGGTCCCTTCCAACCTCAGCCATCCTGTGGGTCTGTTTCCACTGTGCTGTTGCGTTGTGCTGTGCTGCAGGATGCTGTCAGAGGGACCCTTTGGTGAGGGTCATTGGAGCTGTTGACCCAGTACCTCTAGAACAAGCCATGGGTCTGGAACAGGGTCATATCCTGGTGGGCTCAGCCTGGGGCTGGTCTATGAGCTCCTCCACAAGACAGCACCTTTTATACCTAATAATTGCACCGTGGCTGAATAAGGAATGAAAACTCATATGGATGTGGAGGCCAATAGCACCCTTGCCCCAGGAGCTGTTTCTTCCAGCCAGCCACCTGGTCAACCCTGTAATATCTGCACGTTGGAGATAAATGAGCGTTTCTAGCTGGAAATAGGCAGTATTGATCGGGGCTGGTCGATGCTGTGCTGGATGAACTCGGGTCTGCGCTGAGGATGGCTCCTCCGTGTTGTGTCTGCAGTCTTGGGGACAGAAGGATGCTGCTGGCAGTTGGGCCTTTCCTCAACCATGATTTATCCAACAGAAGATGAGGGATCCTGCAGAAGGGTTGGTCAAAAAGCTCGATTCGGAGACACTCATGGTCTCCCTGTTCCTTCCGTGGGAGGAATGGGAATGTTCAACCCTCTGGATGCAACAGACAGTTGGTCTCGCTGTCCATCCCCAGGCCTGAGGCCACCGTCAACCCAAGTCCCCATCGCAGCGTGGAGCACAGCGGTGGTGCCAACAGCCTGGCATAAAAGTACCCTTTTCTAGTCATTAACAGTCACATGTGCCTGGACAACGGGCCCTATTGTGTTGCCTTAATCCGGGGCTGATCCTGCAATGAGTCGGGATCTCCAGAAGCACCTTAGCTGCTGCTACAACGGCCTGAGGTTCCTCTCCTGATCTCCCCAGCCCTTGGGGTGTTTGGTTTTGGGCCCCTGTGTGTCAGCTGGTGGCTGGTGAGTGATTCTGCTCGGGCTGAACCAGCCTTTGTTAGGGCTTGGTGCCATTTTGAGTTCTGCTCCTCGCCTGTTCCTTGAGCAAAGGAAGGGTTTGAACAACAACAGGCTTCGGGTTTGGGGTCTCGGGGCTGCACTGGTTCCCAGGCCCAATTCTCACCCTCTTGCATTTCATCTTCTGCTCCTCGCCTGAGAAAACATCTCCTCCCTTTGCTTCCCTCGGCCACGGCGCCGTTACGGTGGATGGTTATGGCAGGAAGCTTCTATTTGCAGGAAAACGCCGTGGCTTTCAGGAGAGCCCAAGTGGCTCTGCATAAACAAAGCCATAAATACCGCCTGCCGGGGAAGTATCACCCAGGGCTCCTTCCCTCTCCAGGGGATTTATTGCCCGGTGCACAGATTGGAGCTGCAAAACGGTGCCTTTTGGTCCTGCACAACTTCACTTCCATGGAGCCTCCCGGGTTGAACGTGAGGGTTGAACATCCACCCAATGTGTGGGCAATGTCCTGGCGCTGAGGACATTGGGATGACTCTAAGGCCAAACTTTGCTCTCATTTTGCCCCAGAACTGGCGAAACGTGACTGAGCCTTCTGCTAGGAGGGGATTGCACATGCTCTGCTGCTCTGAAGCCACCTCTGGCCACAGATGCCGAGAGAAATTGGCCTGGGAAGGGAAAAAAAGCAAAAATAAAAACAACTTCTGCCCCCAACATGAGGCTTGTGCACAACGCGGCTGGGTGCAGAGGATGAGGGTCCTGCAGCTGGGAGGATGCAGGGGGAATCCATAGATGTGCCTGGCTCCCTCCGACCCGGTGCCAACAGGACCCGGAGTGCCAGCCGGGCAGCACCGTGAGCCCGGCTCCCATCTGGGCCTCCTTATCGAGGCCGGCACAGCCTCGCGTGTCACATTGGCATGGAAATCCCATTAATTGCATTCGCTCCGGCTGCGCTTTTGGGAGCAGACAGCGACCGAGTGGCGAGGAAAAGAATCTCATTTGCATGCTGATAAGACACAGCTGAAAAACGATGCCTCCTAATGAATAAAATGTGTGTAACTGGTCCGGCTTGATATTAGCATTAAAGTGTTAATCACTTTGGCATACAAGTTTATAGTGCTGAGTAAATTTGTCTTCAAAGGGTCTTGAAACAGAAATCGATGCTTCTGGACTGCCATAGCAACACGGAGACGTCTTCATTGTGTTTCTTGGTCAGAAAGCAGGTGCCAGCTTCTAATTAAAGCCTAATTTGCAATTTGTGCCTCATTCATTGTTTTCTGGGCAACTTTGATGGCTGATACGGTGGTGACCAATAACCGGCAACGGGACTTGAAAGCCCTCATGGAAATTCATCCTCCCCAGGGGCTAAGTGAGGCCGGGCACGGGAAGGAACCAGGGACATGTTGTGATTTGTGTGTGTGTCATCCAAGGGGTTGTTCACAGCAAGGGAGGAGGAAAGTCCTTGTGAGAGAGCGGCCGTCGGCCTTGGTTGGGTTGGGTTGGGTTGGAGCTCTGCTCTGGCCCAGCGAAAAGCTCCTGTGAGCTGCTGCTTTGAGGGTTCGTGGAGCAGGGACTGGTCGGTGGAGGTCTCCTCCTGCAAGTGCTCCCGCTTGGTGGGCTCTTGATGTCGTTGCCCACCCAAATGAGCTGAGTTGTCTCCGTTTCTGGTCTTTCTGCTTCCCTCTCCATCGCGCTGCACCGATGCCGGCTGTGTGTCCGGAGCAGGAGGGATCTGTTCCTGCTGGAGCTGAGCCGGGCTCCGGCTGTGGTAAATGAGCCAGGCTCAGCCCAAGCTGCCACCTTCCCCTCGGTACTGAATCCTGCTGCCCCTTGCCCCCAAATCCCTTTGCCAACCATTCCCAGTGCAGGGATCCAGCCATGGAAAGGCAGATTGCCAAATTCCCGCAGGTCCCTCCCTGCTCATTGCCTTCCACAGGGATTGGGGTCCCTCTGGTTGGGCTGCAATTTGTGGCAGGTAAATTCCTAGTGATAGAGCAGGAGCAGCGTGTGCATCGTTGCCAGTGCAAAACCTGTGTCCTGCTCTTTCCTTTGCCCTGTGGATCCCTGTGGATCTCCTTGGTGTGGAGCCTTCCTGACCGTCACACGCATCTCCAGTGGTGCAAATGTCTTCCTAGACCAGTAAGAAGAAGGCAGAAATAGGCATTATGTGCTCGGAGCCTGGAGCAACTGGCTGGACCTGGAATACCCAGCACAAATGGAAAAATATAAAGAAACCCACCTAAATCATGGTGCACATAACAGGAAAGGAGCAGCCTGCGTCTTTGTCCACCTATTCCTATTGCCGAGTGGAAAATCCCGGGCTGCAGGATCCCACCTCCTTCCTGTCCCTGCAGGATGCCCTGCTGGGCTTATCCTGTTTACGCCAAGCTCAGCTCTCCCTCCGGTCTAGCCTAGTGGCGATAGTCAGGGAGATGAAGAACTGGTGAATGTTGGGCTTTGGGAGCAGATTCTGGTGGTGTAAGAAGTTCAGGAAGCTACAGCAGCAGCGAGAGGCCTCGTATCCCGTGGGATGCTCCGTGCCACCTCCCGTGCCTCCCCGTGATGGCTTTGCACCGAGAGGAGCAATTCCGCTTCTGGGGTTGCTGCCAGCTGGAGCTACGGGTTGTTCGAGCCCAAACATCCCCAGCCACACGATGAATATTACCGGTGTTATTAAAACCTACGGCTGGCGCCAGAAATGTTGGGAAAACTGTCAGGGCATTAGGCTAAGCGCTTTAGTGCGGCACTGGGGACAGGGCGCCCTGGTCCTGCCGCGGCCGGCGGGATTCCCGCTCCGGAGCCCCGGCTGCTGCAGCCGGTGGGACGTGCGCGGGAGCTGGCGCGGGGTCCGGCTGGGACCCCTTTGCACGGGCAGCTTTTTTAGCGCCCATTTTTATTAAAATATTTCATATAAATATTTTTATATAAATATAATATGAAATATAAAATTGAAGGAGTAAAACGTGGTGTTTCCTTTCGGTCTGCAAGAACAAGAGCAGGACATTTCCCATGGCCAGGGCAGTCACTCAAAGTCCCTTGGGCAGCACCAACCCCCTGAACACCAATTGCCACAGAGGCATGGGAGAAATGGGCATAACCGGCCATTTCTGATGACTTTCCCAGACCCAGGGTGTTTTTCTCCCGACACAGATGTCCCCCTGTGCTGAGCCCCCCAATGAAATCCTCCTGTTCTTTTTTATTATTATTTATTATTATTATTATTTAAAGTGCATTAAAACACTTTTTTTCATGCCTGATGCTCCTCCAGCTGCCTTTTTTTAGCAAGAAAATGCAGCCCATAAATCCCTGCTTAACTTCTCGTTGACCTCAGCTTTACGGTTCCTCCTTTACGCGCGGAAGGGTGATATCCATAACCTCGCCGAGGTTAATGCAGCCTGGGGCAGAGGGCTACAACCCAGGGCAGCGAAAGTCCTGTCAAGCTGAGTGAAAATTATTTCTAAGCTCAGCTGCTTTTAAATTAAACCGGGAAGCCGTATCCTCATTTGGTGTCTTTGAGAAAGACACAGAGATTTCCAGTTTTGATGCTTGCGGGGCAGCGAGAGCAGATGGGAACTGTGAAACCTGATGGAGCAAATGCCTCTCCCTGCAGGCTCCATATCCCGATTTGGAGGATCTCTGCGTGAGTGGGATGGAGAAGCCCCCAGTATTTCTGAGCTGGGAGAGCTTGATCCTCCATGGTCTCATCACGTCCGTGCCAGGGTTGCAAACCATCCTTGGGCACCCTGCCTTGGCCTGGGCTGCAGAGGGTCATGGAAACCCATCGTGTCTCTAAATGCTGTAAAACTAAATTCTACTCAACTCAGAACTGCTCATTCCAAAGGGAAGGGCTGATATAGGAGAGATTTTAGCAGAAGGATTTATCTGACCATGGGGCCACAGCGAAGAGGTTAGTTCTTGTGCCCAGCTGTCCCTAGACCATAGCTGGGTTTGAACCTGGAGTTCATGCTAATGTCTCATCTGAACTCTGGCTTTTAGGAGCCAGGTTCTGACTCAGGTTAGTCTGCAATGTGGGTAAATATTTCTATTTCTGGCTTATTTCCAGTTCCAATCGCTGTATTACCTGGAGAAGAACTAAGGCCCTGCTGAAGACTTGGAGGAAGCTGGGAATCGATGGCCTACCCAAAACTTGGCAAGGAGATGAGAGACATTGCAGTCATGTTCAGGAGACTCCAAAGGCAGCTGTGATCATTCTAGACACCTTTTTTAGGCATTTATATTGTCATCTTGGTGTCTTATTCAATGCTGCCACACCAAAACTGTCTCCCAAGTCATGAGGGGAGGCTCGAGCCAAAGGGCTAATTGACTCCGCTGGAGAAAGACACTTTTATGGCTCGTTTTTTGCTCCTATAAAACCAGTCTGAAATAATGAGCCTCGTGAAAGGATAAGACCTAAGCTATAAAATGCCCTGATTAAAGTTGTATGATAAATCAGGGCAGGACATGCTTCCTTTTTCCTAAGGATCTGCATGCGGTCAGGTAGGGAATTAAGGTGAGACAAAATGATTTGTGGAGGGGTAAGGAATGAGCTTGAATCAGCGCTCTATTACACAACATATACTTGTGTCCAGGCCAAATGTCAGGCACAAAATACGCTGAGGGAGAAGAGAAAACCTGAGCTCTGCAGCCCGGCTGCATCACAGCGTGGGTCGCTCCGGGAGGGATAAAACTCTCTTTGCTCTTCTATCTGGATGCTGAATTTTCACCCTCTTTTTTCCCCCTAATCCACAAAAGTGCAGGGTCTCCAGCAAGATGGGAGTGCCCCGACGCTGCATTAGGTGCCTGAAGCCCAAGTGTTCAGAAGTCCATGGAAACACATGGGATGGGATGCAATTTGATTTTTGCCTAGGCTGAAAAAAAAATAAAAAACAAAGAGAACTTTCATTTTGCCGAGAAATTGTCCTCATTCTTTGAATGCTTGAGAGCCTTTCTGAGCCCACTCAAGTGATTTATTCTTCTGCAGAAGGTCTGGCTGGAGGCTCCAGAATAGCTCCCACCAACAGCGAGCTGCAACGTGGAGCAGAGCAAGGAACCCCGCTGTGGGGCTGCAGGACATTGCAGGCTCTGCGAGCGAGGGAGAAACGGGGTGGAATTAGAGCCTTGTTCATGAAACTCCTGGATCCAGGTGCGTCCGGCAGCTCCTGCTCAAATCCAAGCCCCTAGAGAATCCAACCAGCCCTGGAATGACCTCACGTGGGGTCACCTGTGTTGAGGACTCCTGTCTCAGGAGGGCTTATGTCAGGGTTGGTTAAAGCCCAGGAGAGGTGTCTTCTCCTCGCAATCCCTTATGGCACTAAGCAGCCTTGGCTCTTAGCTGCCAAGTCATTCTCTTTTGGGTAATGCCACGGTGCAAGAAGAGCCTATCATTTGCTGGCAGCAAGAGACTCAGCAAACACTAATTGGACAAATGAGGCTCCGGGGATTTGCAGACTAAGCAGCTGAATTTGCAATTGGAGTAGAAAGGCAAACGAGGCTCCAGGGCACCTGGAGGGACACACGGCACCTGAGGGCCAAGGGCCATGTGCTGCCCTGGCACCCGCTGCAGGAGCCTTTTTCCTCTTTGGAAAACGGCCTTTCCCCCCAGGCTAAATCGCTTCCCACCACCGCGTGCCCCCGTGCTTTGGTGGAGTTGTTTCCCTCTGGGAATCCATGGACTGCGGCAGGTATTTGAAAATATTTTCCCTGCTTTTGGCCTCTTTCCCAGCTCACGTTATAAAACAGGGAGGGGAGGCCGGGCCGCTGTCAGCACTGGTGTTGGTTGAGTCTAAGTGAGGCTCTCTGGAGTCCTGCTTTTTGGCAGATCTGAGGTCTTGGCAGGGCATGTGCCTGGTGAGGTGGCCTTAGCTCAAGTCAGTGTTTCGCTGGAGTGTCCAGAGGGCCCCAACACAGAAGATCTGGGGGATCCTTGGCCTGTGGGGGATCCTTGGTCTGTGGGAGATCCTTGGCCTGTGGCATCAGTTCTGCTCAAGTCCTGGGGCTGGTGTGTGATGAGACCTGGACCACCTCCAGGCCAGGTGAGATGAGGCTTGGGCCCCAGTTCCTGTCTGTGGGGTGAGCATGTAGGACTTCTTGAAGCACTGGTGACCTGACGAAGGTCAAAAATTGTAGTTTCCAACACTCACGGCACAAGGCAGGGGAATGGCTTTAAAAATTGCCTTTGGACCATTTGCAGCCTTAAATCTTCATGGCTTCTCTGTTCCTTGGCCCGCCTAGCAGTAGGAAAACCGGAACATTTATTGTACAGCCATCAAAGTCCAACATCACCTCCAATCACGAAACCTCCAGAGCAAAGTCTTCTGCTCTGTTACAGCCCTTCCATGGCTGGGACTTGCTCCATACCCGGGGTTCAAGCTCCTGCATGTTGTGTCAAATCAGCATCTGAGTCTGAATGCTCTGCCTGGTCCTGCACTTGGCCGTATCACCACGAAAGCCTCTGAGAAGGTTGCCAAGAAATGACTGATGGTCTCGAGTAAGTTATTGCAAGCCCTCTCCTAGGAAAAAAGTGGACTTTGCTGGAGTTCGGATGATAAATCACTGCATATTTCTGTAGTGCATTAGCACTTGATCTCAGAGGTCAGGCCAGAGAATAACCTTCTCCCTCTAATTGACATGCAGAGCTACTGCTGTGTATTAATTTGGCTCCGGGCTGAACTTGGAGCACCAGCATTGATATCAGACAAATGGAGAGTGGTAAATCTCCAGTAAATTGCTTGGATATTTATAGGCTTTCGTATGTGAAACATTTAGTATTTTTTTGTATTAAATGTGCTGTAGCCTGTATGATGGTCTGGCTTTCTGCCAGTGGCCCAGGTCAAAAAGTCCATGGCACCGTCTGGCAGGAGGAGGAAATACAGCATGACTTCTAACCACGGCAAGAACTTACCAAGATGGGAGAGGAGCCTGTCACCTGCATTCTCATGGCTGCTATCATTAAAAATAAATGGGGTTGTTTCACTGGGAGTACACTCAGCCAGGAGCAGAAACGCTGGAGCTACAGCGCGTGGGGAACGGGTGACCACGATGCTTTCTACTTTCTTGTGGTTACAAGGCAGAAATTAGCCAGCTGAGAAACTGCTTTTAAAGTCTTAGAAAAAAATAGAGCAATCAAGGTGCTCTTCTTTTTCTGCTGTTGGAGCTTCGGGTGCGTTCAGCTCGTGCTCTCACACATGTCCTCTGTTGTCCTCACGGCCACAAGTGTCTTTAAATGGAAGGTATCATCTTGACATGACTCCAGGTGCCACAGAGGAGAACAGCTCCAAATATGCATGAAGAAACCGTGGATATTGGCTTGGCATTTGACAGGTGTATGGATACCTCGCTTTAACTTTGGGAAGCATTTGCTTGTTTTCATGGTGCAGCAGGATTGCAGGTGCTATGGACCAAAGAAAACTCTCCAGCTTGGGAGAAGGGGTGTCATTGGTACCTTCTGCCTTGAGTTTTCATGGTTTGATGTGAGCCATCTACCAATGCACAGTGCAAAACACCTTGCTGAAGGCAGGAGAAGTGTGCACAGGGCAAGGCGATGGTGCTTTCACCCCTTTGCTCCACTCCTTCTCCTTCAAAAGTGCTGGTAGCCTTGCAAAGAAAAACCTCCCAGCTCTTGTGCAAGCCGTAAGATCAGGGAACTGCCTGCCTTAATCTTGGCGTTACTGAAAGCAGCTCTTCATTATGTCTTCTGGAGTAATTGGAGAAGTCAAAATGAGAAAAACATTATGTAAAAAGGCTAATGCAAATAGAGCTGTGTCTCCTGCAAGGGCGGTCATGGGCTGCTGTCATTAATTACTGCCGTATCCAGGGGTCTATGGCTTCCAGCAATTAGACTCTCTGCACTCTTCTCTTGGAGAGAGGGTCACTGCTAATGGGCATGTGAGTTTGTGATTGCTCCGTGGCCGAGAGGGGTTAACGGGTCAGGCTGGAAGCTGATCCGCGTTGCTGCAACCGGGTTGGGAAAGCCCTTGGCTGCTGGACCTGCTTGAATCAGCACACGGGGGCTTTGCAGCATTACGGGGGGCGCGTGCACTGAGCCACTCGCAAGAGGCAGGTGTCCTGGGCCCACATTCTCTGCCAGAAACCCCCTTTCCATCCAGGACATCTTGTCCGCATCTCCCGTGGTTCTTTGAGCCCCAGGCACTCGAACCTGCAATGGCTGCACGGCCAACACGGCCTTGTAATGGGCTGCTCCCTTCACTCCCCTCTTTTTGACCAGGCGAGCAAACAAGGAGGCTGCCAGCAGGTTTCCCAGGGGACATTCAGGGCAGAAACAGCAGCCCGGGCCTGCCTGGCGCCAACACGTGCAGTGCAGGGACTGGGTTTCGGGCAGCCCCAGCGAGGCTACCGGGCCTATATTCCATTATATACCTATTATTCTATTATTATTCTGTTACTATTATTCTATCATTATTATTACTATTGCTATTGCCATAGCTATTGCTATTGCCATAGCTATTGCCATTGCCATAGCTATTGCCAATGCCATAGCTATTGCCAATGCCATAGCTATTGCTATTATTATATTCCGGACCCCGGGAGGAGCTGCGGCTCGCGGCAGATGCTGGGGCTGCCGTGGGGGCAGCGGGGCCGCGCGCTCCCCTCGGAGACCCGCCACGGAGCCGGGCCCCGGCGCGGGTGATTTATGAGGCTGGATGTCACGGCGGCTGCGCAGTGTCCTGCAGGCTGCCTCGTCTCCGCAGGAGCCCCGAGAGCGACTTTTCAAGGTGACTTGTTCCATTTTTCTATTTCGGTCCTTTTTTTGGGGGTGCTTGGGGCCACCTATATTCATACACCATCATATACACACACATAAATATATAATATATATATTTTGCTTTCCTTTTTTAGGGTGATGCTCCTGAAAAGGTCCTTCTTTTAAATATTCTCTGATCCCTGCCAGCTCCTGCTGGGTTCATCCCCAGCCTGGCGATTGCTTCCGATCTGAATGAACGTCCAGTTTGTGGGGGATTTGCATACTGCCTTTCTGTCGTTGTTTTACTTAAAGCACCCGGAATATGGATTGCTTTTGCTTCCTCAGTCCTGCTGGGACTGGACAGAGCATTTTTAAGAGAAAGTGTTTAATTAAAATGCCGACAACTGGATTTTCTGGGAAAACGTCAGAGGTTCTCATAAATAAATGATCCCACTCTGCTGTGTCTCATGCTCGTGAGCGTCTACCTTTTGTTTAGTCTGTGTTATTTGGGAGCCTGTTTCAGAGGAACACTTAAGGGTGAAGCATGCTCCAAGCGAAGATTGGCTTGCTTACAAATTACCCTTTAATCAACAGATTTAATAATAATTAATAATTCATAGACTGCTCTTAGGATAAAATTGCATAATAATGTCCTTGATGTGGCCCAGAGTGTCCATTGTAGATCATATAAAATGGTAATTAGAAGCAAAGCGCAGTTAGGAGAAAACTCTTTTAATTATGTAATAGGCCTCATTACAATGGGTAATCAACAGTGCTTCCAAATTAGCCCACTGACAGTATTTATCTATATATAGCAAATAAAGTTTTGTTTGCAGAAAATGCGCTGGAATAGACAGCTTCTTAATTTCTCTCCCTGGCTGCTCTTAAGCAGGCGCAATCCCCAGGGACATTTTGAAGCAGATCCAGCTTCCCAGCCACACAGGCTATATGCAAAGCTGGGAGAATAATGGGGGAAACGGCTCGCAAATATTTGTCCAAATACGACAGCAAATTTCAATTTGACCTTCGCAGGACCCTCCTTTCAGCACCGTGCAGTAGCGAGAGCAAAACTTTGTCCATATTGTCCAACAGACGGACACGTGAATATTAGATTTGCTCTCGCAGGCACCTCCCTTTATTGGCCAAATGTGATTTACGGGCTTTAAAAACTGCAGACACAAATTTTTGCCTCCTTCAGTGCCTGGTCATTTCGTTCACTCCATCTCTGGTATCTAATGCAATAAAATTATGAAAGGCTCTAACTCCTCTACATTTAATCAGCTTACAGAGTTACAGCAGTGGCCCTTAGGTGTCCTTTATCCTGTGAGGGAAATCTCCCATTAGGAGGCAATTCCATTATTTTGACTACTAGGAGCCACATGAATTTCTGAAGAACTGACAGTGATACAGAAGTGCCGAGGCTGGGAGACCAAGAGCAGGCGGATTTGGGGGATTTGGCAGGAATTTCATCTCCTTGGGATGCCCCTTGCAGTTACTTCAATGCTTATTTGTGTTTATTCACTGTTATCCCACCAGATTTTACCCACTGGGAAGGTGTGGGAGGGATGGGGACGGATTAAGTGACATGCCAGGGTTACCCTCAACACGGTGGCAACGGGCCACGGGCTGAGCCAGCCCTTACGGGCCACGTCACCACGAAGCCACCGCTTGTCCTGCGCCTGCTCCCCCGGCCCGCCCCGCGTGTGGTTGAAATTGGGCAAAAACAGGATTTCCGCGACTATTTCTGGCGCATCCAGATGCAGGCTTGGCTGAGAGCGGAGGTGGAAGGAGAGGAAGGGAGCTGCTCCGTGCGGCTCCCCGGGCACTTTCGCTCGCGGGAACGCCGAGGTTGGCCAGGGTTGTCCAGACCTGCTCCCCTGTGCCACGGTGCTCCTTGCCTGGCCAGGGGAGTTAATTTTTTTGTTTTGCAGCCCAGGCTGCCCTGGCCAAGCCCGGCCCCTCTAAGCATAGTCTGGGTGTTTATTTTTGTCCTCCAGACTTTTTCTTTTTGAGGCATTTCTGGGGGTTGTTTGTCTGGTTCCTGCTGGAAGGGAGGGATTGCGATAAAAATAGAGAGCAGTCACGGGCTTCGGGTTTGGCTCCCTTCGAGTGAACGTTAACGCAAGGCCTGGGATTTGGGATCGTGCGCCTGGAGCAGGGCGGACGCAGTGTCACACACACCGATCCGCACGTGTGCTCCTTCCCAAGGGATCCCACACGATTAAAAATAATGTCACCCCCCGCAAATAACAGCCGGACACCATCGGGGCGGGAAGATGGAGCCGAATGGCTGCTGGCTCTGCAGCATCTCAGCGCCTTCCAGGTGGCCGGCATCTGCCAGGGCTTCCCCTGGCCATCCCGGGCAGGACCAACAGCCGCTCGTGCTGCTTTGTCTCCATCAGTGTGAGTGTTGTCTGGTGCCCTGGTGGCAGCGCAGAGCCCTGGGCACGCGGTGGGGAGGTTTTTGGGTCTCCTGCAGGCCCTGGTGCCCCTTAACTCGCCCTAATGCACAGCTGAGCTCGGCTCTTCTGGCAGAGCAGAGCGTGGGCAGCACGTTTCCCTCGGCCCTGGGCTGTTCAGCTGGTCTTCGGAGATGAAGGGAGCGGGGAGAGGGGCGGACAGCTCTGCCGTGATTGAAGACACGAGCTGAAATGTCCTCTGCTCCCCGGGGAGAACAAATGGACCAGCTGGGCCCAGGGCTCTCGTGCAGCTGCAATTCAGCCATGGGCAATCAAAAAGCACCCCGAAGGCCAGGTCACCGGGGGGTTTTCCAGCTTGGGATGAAGGGAGCTGTTTGTCTCCCCGTTTCTACCTGGAAGTCTTGTTTTAGCAGATTTTGAGCATTTCTCCACACACAACTATCAGCATTAGCATTTGTTTGGTAGTAGTTATGTTCATGCCATTGGAGATGTTGTATCTGCCCCACTTTGGCCACGCAGGGCGCATGTTCTGCAGATAACCAGGAGCACAAAGTGTCTCAGTTCCTTGGTTTCACCTTCAAGCAGCAATTCTTCACCCAGGAACTGTTCTTACCTAAGTGCTCGATGTCGCAGGGACATTGGCAGGAGTGATGAGCAGGTCAAAGGCAGGAGGTAGGTTGAGAACAACCTCTGGAAGCACTGAAATACTTAGAGAAATACTAAAAACAAGCAAGCAAACAGACAGAGAAACAAAACATCGGGCCACCTAAAGCTGCTTTGACACGGAGAAGGAGATTTCTCTCCCCCAGGGCAGGAAGCAGCCACGGCGCAGCCGGTTGCATCTCTTGGCACCTCTGGAGAAAGCCCTTGGGAGGCAAGTTTGGGGCATTTGCCTCTGGGCTCCTTGGGACCTTGTCCTTCATGCAGGGCTCTGCTGATCTTAATGCATCTCCATTATAGCCCAGCTTTGCAGGGCTGTAATTCAACCACAGTCTGCTGGCTGTTGCCTACAGCGTTATTTCCTCCTGGAACCTGCAGCACAGCCCTGTTGTCATTACTCTTGAATGTCCTTTGAGCAGAGCTGTTCACACCTCTTGATTCAATTCTCCAAGAGTCTCTTAGCATTCCCATCGCTTATCTAAACATATCGTATTTCAAAGTTTATTTTGCGGTCGTAAAAATTCGCTGTTGGCACTGCAAATAAAAGTCTCTGCTGGATCTAAGCCTAGTAACAAATGTGTTGGAATGGGTTAGGCTGGAGGAAAAGGGGCTTTAAGCGTTTCTGAGAAATAGGCCCCAAAACTGGAATGTTTTAATCCGATCTCCCTGCTCTCAGGCTAATGGGTTCAGACAAAACAAACCGAACCTACAGCGTTCTCCCTGGCAAACTTTGCTTGGTAGCTGGCAAGGTCTTTAAATAATCTCTGAGGTTACTTGAGGCACTAGTTCGAAGTTAGTCTCTGTTCAGCTCCACAAATGGGGGATGATGCCAACGGCATAGGGACATGGGCCCCATCCAGCCGCATCCAGCAATCCTTAGGCAGAACCGTCTGTGGCCTCAGGAAACCTTCCCGATCTGGGCTGGAAACCCTCCAAGCTTTTCATGAAGAGTAGGCTGAAAATAGGGAAACAGAGCAAATTTGAGAGTGGGTTGAATAGAAAAGCAGGATGCCAGGTATGGACGTGGCTCATGGCTGGAGAAAATGAGTCTCCAAAGGCACAAGAAAACCCCAAAACAAAAATTCAGGTTGCTGGAGACCATGTGTGTTCAATCCTGCTTCATGCAGCACCAATGTGGTCTTCAGGAAACCACCACAAAACCCTCCTGGTCCCCTGGTATAATGTGACACACACCGGGGTGGCCTGTGCTGACGCAGCACCTCTGGCCCTTGGGACATGTCTACTGGACGACGTTCCACTGGTGACCACGCTGGGGACAGCAGAGGGTGGACAGATGTCAGGCAGGAGCCAGGCTGGGGACATGACATCTTCCAATGGACAGGACCCAAAAGCCAAACTTGGCCTCTGTCACTGCGTCAACAAACAGAAGCATTTCACTGTTTTCCAGGAAAATCTCTTGGAGCCTGTAGCCATGGGAGCCTATCTCCTGTCTGATCAGCACTGTTCAAGCAAAACCGACTCTCAGACGAGAACAGCAAATACATAAACATCAGAGCAGGCTTAGGAGCATCGGGCGGCTTTGCTTGGCGCCGGCGCCAGGGAACTGAGCGCTATGTCCTGGTGGGATGCAGGGTGGGAGGACAGGGGCCACCCAAGGACATAGCAGCCCCCAGCCATTGGTTTTGGTTACAGGCTTTGAGCTGCAGAAACCAAGGGAAACTTTGCAAAGGGAGCAGGAAAAGTGCTTTGGAGAGAGGTGGAAGAAGCTACAGGTATGACAAGGTGATCGTCCTTACTTCACAAATGCTTCTTTTAGTGATCTGCAAAAAAATGAGCACTGATTTCCTCTACTTGTATGGCATGAAGTAGGCTCGAGGACCGCAGGATCCGTTATCATTCTGCATGGATTTGCATTTCTGGGACACTTGGCAGGAGGAAAACACAGCGCCAGCATGAAGGGGCTGGATAAAAATGAAAGAAGCCTCCGGAATAGGTGTTCTCAGAGCAACGAAAGCCATAGGCTGTAGCAAGGGCACCTTCTCCCTCTTTTATCAATGCAGACTTTAGGCTGCACAGGAGCTTGGTAGTGTGGAGCCAGGAGGCTGTGAACCCCAGCCCAGGTTCAGACCGTGCCCCTCGCACGCAAATCCTGCTATGGCTGCAGGTAAATCAGGTTTTCTACAGGCTTTCAAGGCAGCCCTGCGTGAAGCACAGCCATTGCTGCACCCTTTTATTCCTCACCCATTCCTAGAGGGATCAGAGCGCGGAGAAGACCTTTCTCTCCCAGCTAAGGCAGGGCACTCACACCAGAGACACTTCCCGTCTAGGCTCTTTTCCACCCATGAAATCTCTGCTTTGGGCTCGCTGGTGGAGCTGTCTGACAGCCGCCCTGCTTGTCATTTAAGGGCCTCGTGACTTTTCCCTGTCTCTCATATTTTTTGCCATCCCAGCTGCGCTCTCTGACTCAGCCTGGCTGCGTGCGACACTTCTGCATCCGCGTTTTCATTCTGTGCCACCTCTCAGCCTTGTGCACCCTAAAAAGCGAGGTCTATCATCTTTAAACCTTTCAACTGGTGGCAGAAACAACATTTCTGCTCAGGTCCTGCCCATTGCTTCTGCCTCTGGGAGCATTTGTGCTGTGTGGGGATGGTCTCTGTACATGACTGCGGTCGACAGGGGCAAAAGGGGTTGGAGCAGAGGAGAGGGAATGGAGCTGCCATTCGAAACCTGTTTCGGGGGTAGGACTGCGTTAATATTTGCAATATTTCTGCCTGCCCATGTGCGAAACTGCCCTGTTTCTGCCTCTAAGGAAGTGAGGCTCACTCTGCTCCTGGAGCTCCAGACCAGGGAAAGGGCAGGAGGCGCAAGGCCCATTCATGGCCCTCAAGCCCCTTCCATGGCACCAACAACTGCAGCGAGCAGCTCATGCACCCTGTTGATCACAGGCGTTTGCACTGCAGATGTTTTGGCAGTATCTGCGGTCAAAGCCGTGGATTTCACGTGGCTCTGCCAAGGGGGAGGTGCAAGAGGGGTACTTTTTCTCCCTGCATATATCTCCTCTACTCTGGGCCTTTTCTCCTGGCTTCCCTTTGCAGGTGCTGCTCCCGCTAAAGCCATCTTGGACTTTTTTGGGGAAAGATGTTGCTCTGTGTGAATGTTACGTGTGTGCTCAGCTGCAAACTGAGCAGTGGTTCCCTGTCCTGGATGCAGGAGAGCTGGATCTGGAGACCTGTATCTGATCGCCTGTGGTGGCCTGACATCCCCATGTGCTTCCAACACTGGCATCCATCACGTACAGCCCCAAAATGAGTTATTTAAGCCCTGGCTCTGTCAACCAGCTTAGCCCTTCAGTGGTGCTTGGTTAATCATCACCCCAAGGTAACACGAGGTCTCCCCATGGCCATGAGCTCAGCTCCAGCCCAGTGGACATGCAGAGGTATCAGAATGGGTCAGGAGGAGACCAGATCTCTTTTTTGCACTTGTGCTTTGTGCATTTTGCAAAGATGCTTTCTTTTTTTCTTGCCTGCAAAGGATTGTTGCTCACATGAGCCAAGCACACACTGTCTTAGCAAGGTTGAGTTTGCAGCTGTATCCTGACGTAGCCTCTGGACGGTGACACTGTGATGCAGGAGACATTTCTGCTGCCTGTGTCAGTGACTCAGGGATTTCTTTTTTTTTTTTTTTTTCCTTGCTTTTCCCGTTTGAAAAGATGGGGGGTTGTACTGAACTGCTTTGTATAATACTCTGTGATCTTTGCATGAAAACAAGCGTGCTTTGAAGTGCAAAATATGCCAGTTTGCTAAATTGTCCCTCGATTCCTGCAAACTTTCAGGTGAGACATGATAAAGGCTCGTTGTTTCCTGGGTTTGCATGATGCAATGCTGATACAAAGCTGAAAATATAAGAAAGGAACCAAATAAAAGGAGTTACCTGGAAAGAGCTTGGAGGTAAGACAGTGCAGGGAGGCTTAATGGGTGAATTATGCCAAACCCTGGTTCCCAGAGCAGGGTTTCTTTTCCCTAAATTGTTCCTGATGGTGAAGCTGTATTTGCTACCATGATATTGTTTTGCACAAGCAAAATTTTAGAGGAAGTAACGTCCTGGGCAGCTGCCGCATTGACCATCATTATCTTTGCTACCTTCTCATGTAGAAAATACACTGTTTTGGTCAGATGGGATAGTAGCTTTACTCCAGAAACCCTGTGGTGTGTTGTGGAGGAGGGAGGAGGAAGGCAAGGCAAAGCTGGAGGCAGAGTTTCACAGCAACCCCTTTTGTGAGATGGCTGCAGCCCAAGGAGAGCATCTTCCCTGCGCTCCCCAGCTGAGAACAAGCAGTGTGTGCAAATGTTCCCATCCCGCTCGGATGCCTGGAGACACCCAC
Source organism: Nothoprocta perdicaria (assembly GCF_003342845.1). Classification (NCBI taxonomy): domain Eukaryota; kingdom Metazoa; phylum Chordata; class Aves; order Tinamiformes; family Tinamidae; genus Nothoprocta; species Nothoprocta perdicaria. Next base: position 557,225 of record NW_020456043.1, on the reverse strand, counting down.
GGCTGAGGAAAGATCCGTGCCAAACTCCAGCCGACTCGCTGTGTGCCACGGCGTCCGGAGCGAGAGAAATGTGTTTCTGCTCCCGGTCCCTGGCACAAGCAGGAAGGACCATTCATGCACAGGAGAAGTGGGAGGTATGAGCCTCGTTAGTGCTGGTGTCATTGGGAGAAGGTGGGCAGCACACAGAATCCTTATCATAGAGTCCTTATGGTTGGAAAAGACCTTCCAGATCATTGAGCCCAACCGTAAGCCAATATCTAGCAGGTGGATATGGGCGCGGGAGCGTCTATGGAGTGCCCAGGCAGATGGGTCTCGGTGGTGGGGTCAGTTTCCCTGTGGAGGATGGCACAGGTGGCTCCTCTTCATCCTTCGGGAGATGCTGAGCTGGGCCAAATGGGCTCCTCTTCTGCCTGGCCACCCTTGAGAGCTGATTGGGGTCATCTCCTCTGCTTGTGTCCTCAGGGTGCTTCCAAAAGGATCTCTGCAAGACTCCCAGCCTGCTCTGTCTCTGATTCTTGAGTGGACCCATAACCAGGAGAGATGCTATTTCAGCACTTTCTGGACTGAAATTTAGACATTTCATTTAATATGGGGGAGAGGCAAACTAAAGTTGAAGGAAACCTAACTGAGCAAAACCCCGGTGTTGCAGCAACATTCTCCTCAAATGACACATTCGCACACAAATGCTGTTTTGCGTCAAGAAAATAGACAACTCCAGTGAGCAGCTGCTTGCAAGAGGAGTTCCGTGCTAATTACAGCTGTGTTGACAACGAAAAGAGTGGGGGGAGATCAAGAGCGTGATGGAGAGTGATTTTCCAAGCCAGGTAGTGTCGGGTAGGTCCAAGAGGACCCAAGTGGTCCTCTTGTGTTGGCTTGGTGTTGCTGATACGGGAGGTGAACAGGGCCCCATCACTTCTGCTGTTCTCGGTAGCCTTTGAAACTGCAGCCTCTTGATGAGCTCCCAGCAGCCTCATCCCATCAGCTCTATTTAAGGCTTGGGAAGTGATATGTTTATCCAGACACTGGGAGCAAAACATGCTCTTTTTTTTTTTTTTCAGTCTAGGACAACTTATTTTAGCTTAGGGAAAACAGCAGAGAAAGTAAGAACAAATATAACTCCCGAGGACACAGCGAACCCACTGTGTTTGTGCTGGGAGGACCTTCATCCTGAACGCCTGTCGGAATTTGAACCACCTGTGTCCTGCTGAGGGGTGAAGACAGCAGCTATGCTGGTCATGGAACCCACCAAGGGAGAAAATTCAGAAAAGGCACCAACCCCAAAGAAGTTTCTGGGCTGGCAGGCAGGGGACCCAGCTCCACGTCACCAGGATGAGCTGGACCGAGCTGCAGGGTCACTTGGAACGGGCCCATTTCCCTCCAGGTGCTTCTGTTCCCCATTCTGCTCTTTGGCTGCTTAAAGCGGACGCTCTCCTGCGCTGGCACCAGCTCCACAAACGCATCTCCACGTGTGTCTGCGATGTGAAAACCAGACCCAGGCATTTCCGTTCGCTGGGCTGTAATGCGAGCTCCTGCTAGGGAAGCCCCTCTGCTCGGTCCACAATTTCAGGGGCTGTTCCCAGAGCCGCAGCCTCTTGGACTGTGGCCAAGCAGTGAAAAAAAAATCAAAAAAACCCTCAAAAACCTATTTTTCTCTGAAATCAGGTGGTTGTCTCATTTATCCCTAATGAGATAAGGCTGATGAGAGTTTGGGTAGTGATGGAGATTCATGTGTGGGTGAAGCTGTAGTGAGGTCCCTTCCCTTGCCCCAAAGTGAAGAGCATGGGACCTTGCTCTGTAGATACAGAAAAACAGGAGCTCACTGAGTGCTAAGGAGAGGAGCCAGGAAGGAGGAGAAAGGACCACATACAAATGTTCAAGGCTGTGTTACGTTTGAGAATGCTCATTTATCAAGGTTAATACACCGGAACGCACGGATTATCATGGCATTTAATTTGGGAGTGTGACAACCGTCTCTGCCTCCCTGCTGCCACCTGGGAGGGCCGGCGACACGTCTGTCCTCACGGAGCCACCAGCCGTGGCCCTGCTCGAGCAAGGCTTGCGGTGCAGCAGGAGCAGAGGACAAGCCGCCGGGCAGCCGGAGCCAGTCCCGCTGCAGAGGGACCCGCTACCTGGCTGCTGCAGCTGAGTCCGTGTGGTGGCATCAGTCCATGGCACCACGGGCTGCATTGCGATGTCCCCAGCGCAGCCAGCTCAGCAGAAAGGCTTTGCAATGCGGGGGCTGGAGGATTGAGACGGTGTGGTTCTTCTGGCTAGCAGGAACAAGCTCAGAGCTGCCAGGGGCTGTCGTCCAGAGAACAACGATTTTCTCTTTGTAAGGAAAAGGCAGAAGGCTCCTCTCTCTGCGGTGGGGAGGCTTCTGTTCCTTCTCATGCAAAGAAACGCTGGGAAAGTGGGACTTGCCAGCTGGATCGCAGCGTCTTCGGCGTGCAAGGAGTTTCTGCTTGTGTTTCAGTTTTCCCAAACAATGAGATTCGGGATCGGGGCTGGAGCTTTGGCTGTTTGTGGGAGAGCGTAAGCGGGGAAAGCGAGAAGATGCCAACGCTGAGCTGGATCAGAGCGGGGCCACCCACGCCACGTGGGAGCTCTGCTCTGCTGCACGGCTTGGGACGGTGTCAGCGCCCGGAGCCAACTGCGCTTTGATCCTAGTGCCAGATGAAATGGGAAGCAGGAGGAAGAGCAGCAGTTGGGGTATGAAGTAAGAGCTGGGAAAGCCTGGATTCAAGTCCCTGCTGTGGTCTTAGGGGAGACTTCAGTTGTCCAACGTGACCCAGGGAAGGGTTTGGCAGCTGATCCCCAACTGACTTGCACCTTGTGCTCCCATGGAGCACAGAGCCCGTGGAAAGGGGGTGTGTGGAATGCTGCGGCACACTCGTCACTGGTCAGCGCTGGTGCAAGAGGGACAACCAGACCTCAGGGACAAGCTGGTTGCCTTGGGACCTTCCTCGGAGGAGAACAACTGCGCAGAGAGCTGCGTGTTCCCCATGATGGTTCCTGGGATCCTGGTGTCTTTCTGGTGCTCTCCGCTGTACTTAGAGATGGAGGAGCAGCTCCACAGCGTCCTACTCATTGACATGGTGAGACTTCTCACCCCTCTGCGAATTCTCAGCACCTTTGCTGGCCAGGAGCCTGCTGGCCATATGACTCCTGCTGTGCTCCTGTCCACCCCATCCTTGCGCTACTCCCTTTGGCCTCTCAAAATGCTGCACAAGCTCATCAGTTTCTTCTTTCCAGCCGTTCCAACATCTCCTCCCTGGGAAAACCCTATTCTGAGGTTGAACCCACAGCTTGTCTTAGTCATGCCAGCCTTGCTCCCGTGCCCACAGCACCTCCAAGGTTAACCTTGCACCACATAGGGCATCACAGAGAAGTTCGTAGCGCTGCTCTCTTCCTCTCCATCCTTCACTGAGATCCGGTTCTGCTGCTGGGAATCACTGGCTCTGGCAGTGTTGGTTGGCTCTGAGTGGTGTTGGCGGGGAAGGCACTGACTTTGTATTTACATAACGAAGGCCACTGCTAACTTTGGCACCCGCCTCCGCCCGCGCCGCTTCCCTCCACCCTGCCCAGCTTTGCTGCTCGTTGCGCAAGGCTGGGAATCGCCCGAGGCCACGGCTGCTGCACGTCCCCGTGTTCGTACAATGTCTAATGCAATCAGCAAGATTTTCAGGACACTGCAAGGCCGGATTTTCAAGTGCTTGGTGCTTGCTGACACGTTCAGGAGTGTTTCGGCCAAGGGAGTCCATCAGCTTGTGGTGCCTGGTTTCCTTTGCCCTGTCTATGGGCTCGTGTTGTCTCACAGTACAAAGATGCTGCTGCATGTGTCTTTTCCTGCAGGAATGTCCTTCATTTACAGGATTTGGTGCTGTCCCACCACGAGCAAGACGCTGCTAATGCTGTAGCTGTCCCCATGCTGGACCTCATCCCACCTGCAGGTCTTCTCTTCAGGCCACTTCCATGGGAAAACAGAGAAGTAATATATATGTGCCATCAGAAATATGAAAGCAAGAAACTCTTATTTCATGAGCTAAAGTGAGACATTTAACCATTTGGGGCTCACAACCAAGTCCTGAGAAAAAGATTAGGCATTATGCAAATAAGAACAGGAAATTCCTTTTACCTGCACTTACATCTGATTAACGTCCCACTAATCTGAGGCATTCTCCTCCCCGTCGGATATGCTTGAAGTGGGTTGACAGGCACACACTTAGGGAGGAGACCTAACCACAAACACACCTTGTAGCTTTGGAAAGTAGCCTGAATTCTTCAGGGCTGGCTGAGTGGGGAAGGCGGCCGTAATTCGTCAGGCCCAAACTGGTAATAAGGAAACTTTAGAGCGTTTTCCAGAAGTAGCCGAAACCAATTTGTTTGAGTGTTGGCTCATTAATCCGAGCGTGTCCGCGCCGCATTTCATGCAGCTTCAGCATCTGTCAGTCCCTGCGTGCTGAAGGGAGAATGCAGAGCCCGGTGCTCCCTATGTTGGTATCCGTGTGAGCAGCGACACAGGATGCCTTTGGAGTTCCATTGGAAAAGGGGATGACCCCCATGGCTTCCCCCCTTGCTGATCCTCGAGGGGGTTTTGCTGGGTTGGAAGCAGAAGTGGGAATAGAGTCCTTCTTGGTGGGCTGGTGGTTGGAAGAGGTGCATGGCCACCAAATATTCGCTGTAATGGCTGGTTTATGGAGTGTGGCAGCAGTCTGAAAAATGCTCCATTTGCAAGTGAGCTGCTGGAGCTGGAGGAACGTGCTAGCTGTGAGATATGAGGGGAAAGTCAACGGAGCAGGGAGGAACCCAGCCCTGGAGATGGGAAGGGCCGAAACTTGGCTCTTGAGGTGCAGGAAGGAGAAAAAGAGGCATGGGGAAAGGGAAGGTGCAGGCTGCAATTGATTTGGAGCAAGATCTGCAGGAATCCCTGCTCCAGTGTATTTGTAAATATTGGTGTGGAGGCATCAAAGTCTACCATGTTTGGAAATGCTTTGAGGGAGAAAGAGTTTCTTGGCAAGACGTTGCAGCAAGGGCCTGTTGGCTGTGATTGCCAGTCTGGCACTTGAGTTATGTTCATTTTGCTCCTAGTGACAATGCATGACTGTGCATTAAGTGCACGGATGTCATAGCTGGTGGCCTTGACCGCCATGTGGCGAGGGATATTCTTGTTAGGCCAGATGCGGGTGAAGACGTGCCAGCTGACCTGCTCCTCCAAGCGTGTTCCTCTGCTGCACCTAAAAGAAATCATTTCAGCACTGCAGTTTCCCTCATGACCTTTACAGCTGCTCGTTTGATATGATTTCTGGCTTCTCGTACTGGAAGGGATTTGATGTCAGAGATGAATTGTCTGAATATTTAACCCCTGGTCTCCACCTCCTTCTTCTCCTGTCCTTTCCCTGAGAGGACTTCCCCACGGCTGCTGTCCTTATGTGAGCAGTTCATCCCTGAGTTTTGCTTTGTGCATTTATGTGCTCCATGAACAGGGTCAGATATAGCCTCTTGGAAGCTGAGGAACCTCAAGAGACCTCTGCAGTGATGAATAACCTGAGTTAAAGTCCCCAGATGGCCACTGTGAAACTCCAAAAGTGCATTTGAGGTGGATTTGTCTACGTGAGTAATGGTACTTATCCTTGACCTTTGTGAAGTCCTTGAATTTGTCTTGTGTGTGCACATGGAAATATCTCTCAAACATGTTACTTGAGGTTCACCTTTGGGCTCCAACCCAACTGGTTTCTGCTTGCTTTGAGCTATGGCTCCCGAGCATTTCTTCTTGTCCTGTATGGGTGGTACAATCCCTGAGAAGAGGCACCTTTCAGCTGGAGCTGCTATATGCATGTGCAAGTCCAGGGAGAAGGCCCAAACAAGGAGAAAACTCTCTTCCTTCAAGCATCCTCTTCCTCCCATATGCTCTGCCCTTCACTTCCAGAAGCTTTCCAGAGTTCTGTAGTTGCTGGAGCATCTTGACCTTCGTTCCCTATGTTCAAAACTGATCATAACAATGCAAAGGATGTTTTTAAGACAGCAATTTCTTCCTGGAAAGTAGAGAGCCGCTCTCTGGCCATGGGAAACACAGAAAATGTGTACCGATATGTGGAAAGACACAATTTCAAGCCGTGAATTCTGCACCAGTGCAGGGAACTAACACGTTTAGGAAGGTATTGTTGTGCAATTGCAAGTCCCAGATGCAACAAGAGTGATCAGTGATGTTAACAGAGGATTACAGAAATCTGAAGTGTGGTTTTTGAAGCCTTTGAATGATGCAGCAAAAAACGCAATATAAAAAATTTCTTATGCTCAAAGCGAGAAGAGACAGGAAAGGCTGCACAATGTAGGAAGTTAGTCACAGGGGATTTGAAGGAGTTATGTGAATTGGGCAGGAAGTCAGACAAGTGGTGACTGTTTCACAATGGTGACGATGCTGCTTTTGCTGCGTGTAATTAACACCATGAATATGTAGGTTGAAAACTGGTGATCTGCGGTAAAACCGCCTGCTGTGTTGGACAGGCGGGATTTGGGATAAACCGTAGGTGTGAATGTGAATTCGGCGTGCTTGCGAATGGAAAAGGAGCCTGAAAGCTTGCTTGCGTGTCTGTGCATCCCTGCGTGCTTGTGCTTCCTTTGAGTCTGACCTGCTCTCATAGACGTCTTTGCCACCACAGGAACACAACGGACTTGGTTCCTGCTCCCAGACCAAGCCTTGAGTTCACTGAGGTCCTGGAGGATTTGTTTTTGTTGGATTCAATGGGAATTCCACTTTGCCTATGTTTTTTAACCTGGCTGTTTCCCAGGGAGCTATGTAGGTGACTGTGCTCCTGAAGACTTGCCTATGAAAGAAGCCCCTATCCATCTTGTTGATGAACAAGACCTTGAGGGGACCTTGGGTGCCTACCTTGCTAGGTAGACACCAAACATAGTGAAAAGGAGCTGAAAAATGATGTAAAATAAGTATTAGCATTGTGTTGAGGTAGTGAAAACAGACTTGGTCTGACACCTCTGAGTTTTATGTGTCTCCCCTGTGCTGGAGTGCCTCGGAGATCTTATCACTCCACCAGTGCAGACAACCCTTGCAACGGGGTGCAGTGGGCCTAGTGGACTTACCCATTTCAGGATGAAAGAAATCATGAGTGTTTTTTTCCCTTAGATTGCTTCAAAGGGAGCTCGATGACCCCAGGACAGTTCTTGTGGAGGACACGGCCCACTCCCCGCTTCTGGTCTTTGCTTCCCATCTAGTTTGCTGCATGTTGTGGTTGTTCAGCTCATGAGTCCTTTAGAAAATGCTTTTTTTTCTGGATGGGAGGACTGGATTTACACAGTTTGTACTACAGGGTAGCTGGGGTGAGGACAGACCTCGATAGGATCAATGGCTAGTGCAGAATATCTCTGATAACGTGAACGTGTACAATATGAAACACGGAGGGGTCAGGGAGCATGCTAGCATAGCACATCTATGATATTAATATTAAGAACCCGTGATCAGGATAGTAATAAAAACAGCAATAAAGGCAGCAGTGCAAGATGCAGGACACATCTTCTAGGGAAACGTGGACAGCGAGCAGACGGATGGAGAAAAGGGGAAGATCCAAATGCTGATTTTGGAGGGCTGTCCCTGAAAGCACCTTTCTTACACTATTTCCCAGCTGATGGTTGTAGAAGGATTAACAATATTAAGGCTAACAACACGCTGAGGGTGTGAAAGTAACAGGGCAGCCTTTCATTTAGATTTCCGTGGTTTTTTTTTCCTCTTTTTTTTTTTTCCCCGAGCAATGGAGGTGATAGAAAGAAGCATCTTGGAGCAGCCACTTTTCTTCCTCCTTGTTTTTGCAAGGCAGCCTGCAACAGTTTGCTCCTGGTCCTGCATATTGCATTACTGTAGCTTTTTGTGCACGGAAGATAAAATGCCCACTGTCTAGCGACTCATTAGCTCTCCTGCAGCAGCATTAGTGGTTAACAGCGTAATTAGTTTCAGTGGTAAAGGGAGATTTTGAAGGCCCAGGAGAGAGAGGCTGTTAATCTTGGGGCAGTTCAGACAAACAGGAGAAGTAGCAAGCTGGCTTTTAGAAACAACTGCGGAAATATTGCGGGTTGTAAAGCACCTTATAACTAAAACACTCTCCTCAGATGGCTTTGCCTTGCTCCTGAGACATGTTAGAGAAGCAGAGTGATTTTAGTCTCATGCAGGATCTCGTAATCTCAGTCAGCAGACAGCAAGATGTCTACCAGCATCCCCGTGTTCATGACTGTTTCTGGGGAGTTTGTTATGCTGGGAATATCTGCAAAATTCTGTGTTCAGGCTCAGCATCTGACTCATATCCCTGCTGCGGGAAGGAGACAGATTTTATAATGAGGATGAGAGTGTGCCACTGTCCTTTACGATATATGTGCACAGCATTTAGCAGATTGGGCCTTAAATCAGGGCAGGAAATCTCAGGAACTGCAGAATAAGGGTGATAGAGATAATGGTGAGCATTTGTGATTTCTGTGCATTCCTCCAACGTGAGGTGATGGTCATCCTTGCCTTAGAGATGGCAAATCTGAATTTAGGGGCGGTGGCTTCTGCTCAGTGAGGAAATCTTCCTCCCTGGTTCCTGGGTCTTACATCTCAAGGGAGTCTCACATGAAGGGAATGGGTGGAGGAACCTCTGAAGGCCATGTCCATCCCATTGGAGATTGTCTGGAAGCTGTCCAAAGCTTCGCTCTTCGTCCAAAGCTGTGACCCATAGCTGAGACCCCTAGTCCTGGCCAGCAGCTGAAGCCAAGGAGCAAACATTCTAGGAAAAAAATTTTCCTCTCGTGATGCTACAGTCTTTGCTAGATTCGCGAAGTGCCAGTAATCTCTTGAGGAACACCGGCTTCCTTACATTTCCAGGCCAAGGAAGGCCACACAAAGTTCAGGCGAGCTTTAGGAAAATATTTGAACTTTGGGATGTTTGCATGAACTCCACCTCTGACCTCCGGGGCCTCATATCTGACCGTTTCGTAAGTGCTCAGGGAGCAGCCATCCCTGTAGATATGCCTGTGTCTTGTGGAAAGATGACTGAATCGCGGTAGGAAGGTGTAAGCCAGCAGTAATCTGAGCACATCGATCCAGCGTGTTGAGTCCCAGCACTTGGCAGCAGGAGAAGAAATGTATTTCATCTAGATAACACCTCCAGAAACATCTCCATGATGGAGCAAAATGTCTCCTTTCACTGCTAGCATCCAGAAACTGTTGTACACCTTGGAGGAAATGGTCCTTTGTGCAAGGACCCCCTTGACCAGCTTAGGAACTGCCTGTAGCAGGTCAGGTATTTCTCCCAAGAGCATTTGGGAGAGTGGCCCCTTGCTTGGAAGGGAAGGTGAAGTCTGTTGTAGTAGGTGCAACCGCCCACGTGAAATTGGGGTCTCGTGGCAGAAGGCAGGACCCTGCTTGATGCAGAGCTATTTGCTCTTGAAGGGTTGAAAGAGGTGGTAGGCAGCACAGGATGGAGACAAGAAGAGCCTGGATCTTGTTTGTCTTTTTTCTTTATTTGTTGTTCCTTTTTCTCCCATTTTGAAGGCTGGAGTCCCTTAAAAATCAGAAAGTATTTAAAGGTATTTAAAGTATATCTGCCACATACTCATGAACATGCCCTCCATGGCAGACTTAAAGGCAAGCTACAGTCCTTGGTTTTCAGTGCCTGAATTCCCATTTTTCTCCAAGTTTTTGGTTACCTTGGAGGATCCACTCCATGGATCCAACTCAACTATTAAGCACAGAGGGTTCAGGCTGTGGCTTGGGCTGACTGTGGAGGTACCTTGGTACCTTGCTGGGTACCAGCTCTTGAGAGCCTGGGGGATAGTCAAAAGTGAAAGGAGGAGGAGGAAGCCCCATGTCCTGCAGTGGCTGCAAGGCTTCTGTCATGATTTCCAAGGTTGTTTTAAATTGCTGAAGAATTTATGGAGACAAGGAAAGAGAGGGTAAGTGGGACAGGGTTTGAGGAGCACCACCAGCACCCAGCCAAGCGTGCCCGTGTCCCACCAGCAACAGGGCTGGAGAGGACAGGGGAAGGATCCTTGAATCAGGGAGGTCCAAAAGCCTCCCGGATGAATCACATTTCCTCCTTTTCCACTCCAAAACGGTGTGTGGGGAGGCATGCAGCAGCTCCTCCCAGCACAGCTCACTGCTGGTAGCTATAGAAACTTAAGACTCAGCTTAAAAAAATACTTCTCTTCTCCAGAGCTGCCTTCTCTTGTGGGGCGCAGGTTTTCTCTGGCACGAGCCATCCCAGCAAGACCCAGGGGAGCCTCAGCCTGGGCTTTTACACGTTTTTGGCCAGCTGGAAGTCAGGAGGGTAATTTTTGTGAGCTGTAAGGGGAGGGATGCGGCGGCAGAGCGGAGCATCCGGGGAGGCGCTGACCCAGAGCCGTGATGCTCTCCAAAATGTTGCTCTCCGTGAGGATTTGCAGCCGCATCAGGGCAGTTGTGAGGTTGCCACCGGAGCGCCCGCTCCGTGGGGCTTCATCCCGGAGCGGGAAGCGCTGGAGGGCGGTGACGCCGGGTGCAGGAGAGCCCGGAGGCTGCCAGGAGGTGGCCAGTGACCCGGCCGCATCCTCCGCCTGCAGCTCTGCAAATCCATGCTCCGCATCCGCAGTGCGGGCCCTGGCAGTGCTCAGCCATGCCCTTGATGCCTCGTGTGGAGGAGCTCAGGCAGGCGGGTCCCTCCACCGCACCTGACCTGTGGGTTGCTCCGTGGAGGTCGTTAGCAAGCGCACAGAAGGCTTTTCTTCTCAATTCTCCAGCTTTTTAGGAAACGCTCTCTGAGGTGCCTCCTATGCTGCTGGATGGTGCTGGTGCAAGTAGCAGTGATGCAGGTCCGTGCTGGGCTCCACAGAGATTCCCAGCTCCTCTTTCCATGCTCAGATGTGCTCAGCATCTCAGTTTTGACCCCAGTTAGGCTGTTTTGGGGCTATACGACCCAACAGATCCCATTGGAAACAGGTCTTTTGGTGAGCCTGGCTCTACAGGCTGTGGGGAGAACTTGCGTACCACTGTCTCTGAGGGACATGCTGCCCTGGCAGACTGGACCAGGAAAGGATGCAGCTCCTCTCCAGCCCCTGCTTCCAATCTTGGATGGGATAGAGAAGATGTGGGGTAGAAAGACACCTAAAAAGGCCACCGGGTGCCAACTGGACACCACGTCCGCTTGCTCAACTTTGGAGCAAATCAGTAAGTAAGCAAAGTTACCAGACCTGTGATTTTTGAGGCATCCTAACGCAGCCAAGCAGGTTATTCTCCTCCTGATCTCGCTCGCTGATCCGTGCCAAGCGGTGGCAGCACTTTCGCAGCCTCCTCCATGAGAGCTGCTTTGGCTGCTCCACTTTGCTCTCCCATGGAAGCTGCTGGCAGGGAGGTGACCAGCACAGCACCCTGTTTTCTCCCCCTGTATTTTGCTTAGAGGGAGTAATTTGGTTAAAAGCGGGGGTTGTGACATCCTGATTGCTCTGCTGGAGCTAACAGGAGAAAAAGAAAAAGGACTTTATCTTTTTTTTGTCCTTGCAGGATAGCATGTGGCTTTTCCATTACCATGGACTCGCTGCACCTCAGTGAAGCAGGATGGGCTCCAAAGCAGATCTGGAAAGCTGTTTTCCTCCTCTTTTACCAGCAGTGAATGTGAAGAACCGAGGGTATCATGCTTGTTAGAACCACCTTTTAAATCCACTGTCACTGTCTTCCTTATTGCCTATGTCCAGACCTGAACCGGGAATAGAGCGAAGTCAAGGAATCCACTCCAGGGAGACAAACCACTCCAAAGAAGTGACTTTTAAATGAACTTTACAGCAAATAGTAATCATGGAAGGCAACAGCTGAAGTAAGAATAATGTAATACAGATGTTCCAGGGACGATGAAGATATATAGAGAGAAATAAACATCTGCATACATATTGCACAACAATACAGCATTGATAAAATGAACAGTAATAAGGCAATCTCATCACTGAATTTCCTGCAAGTCTTTACAAAATAAATAAAAATATCTATATATATAGGTATACATGTGAAGTTTTGTCCCAGTTGTGGCTTCCCCCCATCAGCAGGGTCAGTTTTCGGAATTTATTCCCAACAAATCCCTGTTGGCAATTTGTCTTCCCCTTCTTTTCCTCTGATCTGCTCCTTACAAATCCCTAACTGGCTCATAATACAAATCCCTTCCTGGTGATCCCTTGGGAGTGTTCCCAGTGCCATGACCCACGGAGGGAATTGCTTCCCGCTGGGTGGCTGCTGTTGGCTCAAGGCTACAGCACGGATGCTCCAAGCACTGCCTGGATAAGTATCCCAGGTCTTTGCCATGGAGGTTGGAGTGTCTTCGGGAGAAGAGGCCCCTGTAGCTGCCTGCACTTTGAGTCAATAGCAGAGTCCGTCAGGGAAAGGACAGAGGTTAACTGGGTTTAAGGATTCGGCACCCGGCACCAAGCGTAAGGATAGAGGAAGCAGAAGGGCCCGGCGTATGTTCCCAAATCCTCCCTAATGATGTCAGCCAGGAAGGCAGGCATAGGAGGCTGAGCATATGGCATGCTCTATGGCTGCAGCTGTCTGCCAGGACATGTGTCCTCACCTAATTACCCACCCACGTTTTGTCTTCACTGATTTATATCTCCTCTGACATCTTGCAGCACCATCAGCCATGGGATTTGCAGGGAATTGCATCCCAGTCCTGGTGCTAGGCCAGTGCTCGGGCTTCTCAAACCAGGATGTGTGGATGGAGGTTCTCTGGCAGGACATCTCTTGGGTTCCCCAGTGGTGCCTGTTGGCATCTGGGATCTGCTGGGGAGCTAATGGATGTCTTAGCAATTGGGGGCTCAAATGCAACACAGAACCTAACAGGACTAACAAACAGGAGGGCTAAAAACTGAAGAATAAGGGCAATCAGAGAAAATAGATGTCCACTTAGCACATTGCCAAGGGGACGCTGTCCTTTCTGCATCCATCCTACACGCTTGTCTAACTTGTTCTTAAAGATTTCCAGTGATGTAGAGCTCTTTGCTTCTCCAGACAATCTATACCAGTGCTTAATTAACCTTGTGATTGGAAAGACTTCCTCAAGTCTCACCTCAGTGTGCTGCGCTTCAATCCACAACTGCTTTTTATGTCCACAGAAGCGTTCCCTCAAACTTCTCCTGGTTTGCTGCTCTTCCCAATTCCTTCAGACTTTCCTCACTGGATTGAGTCTTCTGGACCTTGGATCATCTTCACTTCTCTCCTTTGGGCTCCCCTTTTTGGCCAGGTCCCTGGGAACTGATGCTCCTTGCTTGGCCAACAGCATTCAGCATTTCACAGAACATCTGCAGGCTCCAGTTTGGGGCAGCAAAGTTTGCATAGCACAAAAAACTTGTGATCCCCACGATTTTTGCACTGGAAACTTGATTCCAGCAATATTTTCAAATCTGCTTTGATTTTATGATGTCTCGTTTTGCGAGGAGAGGAACATTTTGTGCTGATGAAATCGTTTGGCTTAATTGCATGCTAAAAGCCTGCTGATGTTTATGGCATGCGAGCGTTAATTTTAATCTCCGATATTAATCAGCAGCAATGTAAGCAATGCATTGCATATTATCATTGCCAGGGTGTATTTGTATACCGTTTAATATTTATAACTGGGAGTTAATTTTTTATATTGGGAGATAACATTGCCATGTTACAGTTCATTTGGAACAGGGAAAGGACTAAGGAGTTTGAGCTGTGGGAAAGGAGTCTAAATTGAATGTCAGGAGCGGTTTCTCTTAGGAAAAGGGCAACAAAACCCTAGGAAGGGGAAGTGGGAAGCGCTGCCATGGGAAAGCTTGAAGCCCAGGTTAAGCAACTGATGGCAGGAAGGACCCAGGCATCACAAAGCCCATGTTGCTGCTGGGAGAAGATCACTGAGCATTCTCCAAAGTTCCTTTTTTCCTTGTTTTTCCCTCTGTTTGCAGCCTTTCCACCTGGCCTGTTAGAAGCAAGACTGAATTTTGGCTCCATTGGGATATCGGAGCAGTTTATGCAGCTCGTAGATGAACTCTCCAAAAAAACATGGTCCAATACCTTTCACTCCCCAAATCATATAAAATTTCCCTGGTACCTTCCTGGCTGGACCAAAGCCCTCATGACTGAAGGTGGACAACAGCCTGTGCCCAGAGGGGCTGTGCTGAAGATCACAGGTTTTAGGTTCCACATCAGAAACTCTTATTTTCCACCTTTTAAAATTGATATCTCAAGCTCAAACCATGGTCACCACCATCCAAAATTTGGGTGGCAGGAGCTCTCTGTAACGACCTGGGGTTGGGAAGCTTGGTGGCAAGCTCTAGTCTTAAATATCCAAGGTGCTTTGCACCCTGTGGGGACCTTGATTTGATTACTAAAAGGAAGTAGCAATTAGGTGGGAGGTGTGGAGAAAGGTGGAATAAATGAGGAATAAATAAATGAGGTTCAACTAATTGGTGAACTGCAAAGGAGGGAGGTGACAGATGCTGGCATTTGCATGGATATTGGTGACTTGTTTTGAACTATTTCTTGGGAAAAGCATGGGAATAAAGGCAGGAAAGATGCACTTCTCCAGCACCTCTGACTCCTTGAAGGCACTTAAGCCTCGTGATGATTCATCTTGGAGTCACAGGCATGCGGGGAGGAGATGACTTCTCAGCACTGGAACACCTAAATTACTTTGGAAAAAGAAATATAAGTTCCTAAATTACTTGAGGACTTCTGGAATCTTTGCCTGCTCTCTTCCTAAGCAGCATTGTCCGTTCTCATAAGAGATCAGGTCCCACTAGGCTGGACTCAAGAGACCTCAGCTCCATTTCTGATGGGATCTCTCACTCCTAGACTCACAGCCAGCCCATTTCGTCCTCTCTGGCTCCAGATTCCCAGCCCTAAAAGAGTGATAATGCATCTATTTCCTTCATGAAGTTTTTTGAAATACACCAATACAAAGTGTTATATAAAAGCTAAACAACATGATTATTTTTAACAACTTAATTGCAGAAGCCTTTTGACTTTCAGGGACTTTCAAACTAGAGTTATTTTTTCTTTTTTTCCTTCCAGGAAACCATTTAGCTAAATTATATTTTCGTAGTTTTTCAACTGACTTGAGTAAAGGAAATAAAGCACTCCTTGAGTAAAGGAAAGTTACGCATCTAAGCACTGACTTGCATTGTATTTCTCCCCCCATCCCTCAAAAAAAAATAATATATATGTATATACGTATATATTCTTTGTTGCTATGGAACCACAAGTTTTGCTTAGATCAGATCATTTTGTTCTCATGTCATGGATAAAGGAACTGAGCGAACAATGCACCGCTAATGCTTTTCACTTTTAATCTACTTAAGGAAACTTTTCACCTCCCACACTTTCCAAGTAAATATTTTTTTTTTAAAAAAAAAGGTATTTGGTGAGTGCCTGAAAGCAGCTTCCTGGGTCCTGGGTGCTGCAGACCTCTACGGGACTGGTGCAGAGGGCAACACCATGATCAACCCCACCATGGAGCATGATGGTTCCCCTCTAAATTTCACCAAAAAGCATGATTTCAGACCAAAAAGCACGCTGAAAAATTCTCTATAAGGAAGTGGGAGACTCTGTCCAGTGGGTAGCTACATATGTAAGTTGTGAAGGCAGCCAAGGAGCCTTGGGCCAAGGATCTCCAGGATCTCCATTTAATCTCCAACAGGATCTCCATTTAATTTGGCTGCTTGTGAAATGAAAATAAAATGTTCTCTTTCCTCTTTGGGATGTCCTTGGAAAACTGTGCTCAAAGAGAGTAAAATAATTTAAGAACTGTTTTTTTAATGTAGATTTTTTAGGAGAGGGACCTTATTATATATATAATCCAAGTATTTCAAGGATTTTTGTTGAAGTTAAAGCTAAGGTGTATATTCATATATTAAAAACAAATGTATGCACGCTATATATACGCGTGTGTGTGAACATTGCATAGCTTTAACTTTAGCAAAAGTACCTGTGTATATTAAAAGTATATATATGTATATAAGAACGGTACTGAAAAAGGACTTTAAAGGACAAGTTACTCTAGATTCCACACATTTCTTTTTCAAAATGAGAATTTTATGTTGACTTTATGTGGTTCCTTCTAATCTCTTTTTGTTATTGTTGTTGTTTAATATAAACATATCTCTTTATAAGAATTCTGGGGAAGAACCATGGGCAGAAGGCTAATTTAGCCTCGGCGCTGATTTGTATTCCTGCCTCGCTGCAGGCATCGCAGTAATGGGCTTTATAAGGGCAATGTTTGCAAGGAAAAGCCCACCTGTTCCATGGGCGAGCTCCGAGGGTTTTCATGGAGCCCCCGTTTCCAGAAGGAGGGTGCTTGGAAGGATAGCGCCTAATTGTGCGCCTGGACGTGAGCGGCAAGCGAGACGCGGCAGCCAAAACGGGGATGAAAGTCTCTTTTTAGCTGCTGAACAGAAGATAGGAGCTAAAATATGCAAGTGCGTTACGGGGCCGGGAAAATGGGAGCTCTGTGAAAATTATCTCGGGAGGGCTGTTCTCCCTCCTTCCTCCTCTGCAGACGCTGGAAACAGCGTCACGCTGCTCCAAGGAAAGGGTTGTTTTTGGGTGCACCTTGTGTGAGATTCCGTCCTGCTCTGCTCCGGGAGGCACCGGGTGCTGCTAGCTACCAAAATCCATCCCCCAGGAATTTTTATTTTATTTATACATATGCATATGTATGTATTTGCAAGTCTTCAGCTGCTCTGTTTAGAGAGAGTAAGCGTTCAGCATGCAATAAATCAATAAATCAATAAATAGATAAATAAATAAGAGCAGAACACTCGGTCAAAATAGAGATATAATAGAGCGCTGCCCTAAATTCTGCTACTTGCTGCACTGATGCACCCTTAATAGCAGAATTTAAGCTGCAGCTCTGTGTTAAGTTTGAAGAGAGCCTGAGAAAATAATCCCATTCATTTAATTTCCTTATTTTATTTTATTTTATTTTATTTTATTTTATTTTATTTTATTTTATTTTATTTTATTTTATTTTATTTTATTTTATTTTATTTTATTATTTTACTTTACTTTACTTTACTTTTTTCTATTTTATTTTATTCTATTTTATTTTTTCCCTGGGAGGGGAATGTCTGCAATTAATCTGGGACAAATATAGGGCTCCTGTAAGGCAGCCCTATGTCATACACATATGCCGTGTGTGGATATGTGCTGGATATGCCCTGTGAGCTGGGGGGACTTGGCTGAGAGGGGTATAAAGAGGATATATAAAATGCAGCTGTTGTGCTCGAAGTGAACTTTTGTTTTTGTCCTCAACAAGGATGCAATAAGCAGCGTGGCAGTTAATACATCCACCAGGTTAAATTAGCATCATTATCAGTTTATGAGTGAGTAGCTTTTGCTAGGCTGCCTAGCAGCCTAGCAAAAAAAGCAATTGCCATATCTATCGGCCAGTTCATTAAACGACACCGTTTAATTAAAGCCTAATTTATCTCGGAATGAAAAATGCTTAAAATTGCTGTACAGTATTATTACTCCATTCAATTACTGCACAACTCTCTTCGTTTGCTGCCCCAGATGAGCTCGGCTGGCAACCGGGCTGCACACAATGGGCACGCTCTGCTTTTCCTCTCCTGCGCCCAGAATTGGCTGCAGAAATTTGGGATTTCGGCAAATTCCAAATGCATCCCCAGTCCTTGAGGATACCCAATCCTTGAGGATATTTCTGAGCTTTAGCAGAGGTGAGAGATGGAGGGAGAGGAGGCAGTTTTGCAGATGTCCCAAACTAGAAAGGACTGTGCTGAGGGGTGCAACAGCTTTGCTGGGTGCTCTGCAGAAGCTGGCATTTCTTTGAGGCCTTTCAAAAGCTCATTCCAAACGTGATTCCTCCTCCTTGGAAAAACTCCCAGCATACTTCTGTAGGATGAGCAGTCTCTGAAAGAGTCCAGCTTTGGAGCTCTCACAGGAATCCCCAGTCAATTGGACGTAGGAGTCAGGATGAGGGTGAAATATTTTGAGGGAAAATGAGATGGTGTTCCAGCCTTGCTGAAGTCAAACGGGGGATGCTGACCACATCAGTGGGGTTGGGATTTCTCCTGGAGCAGCTGGAGAGGTCTCTGAGGTTAAGCTGGAGTGCATCCAAACTGAAATCCAGCAGAGGACTATCCTGCTAGTAGATTTACATCATGCACAAGAAGTTTGCATTTCACTAAATTCCTTGTATTTTGAGCCACAGAAGCTCAACAAATCAAATAATTGTGGGGAGATCAGCCAATTTGGCATAAATTTGGGCAGAAAGAACCATAACTGCTAGCCAAGGATAGCTAATTTGCTGTCTGTGCTGCTAGCCAGTCACAAGAAATGCGCCTGATTTATGTGCGTGTGACTAATGATCCAGTAAAAAGGGTTTTAAAATTAAATAAATAAATAAAATAGCAATGTCTGTGGTCATATGCCCTGGGTTTATGTTGAGATGTGTCATGCCCTGTTTAACTATGCCACATTTGAAAGCAGTGACAGGAGGGAGCACGAGACGCCGGGCCAGCATGTTGGCTGGGATGCAGCAAAATCATTAGGATATTTAAGAAAACCCTTCCTAATTTAACTGAATTTATAATGCCATTTTTGGCGTGGTTGGCTCTCTGGACTGGCAGACAGGAAGATCAGGATCTAGTTAGTTGGATGCAACTATCGGGTGATGCTGCCTCCCAAAAGCAGTTATTTACTATTTGCCACTTGGGCTGTTGGCATATCCTATACGTTCATCCTGGTATACCTTGACACAGCAGAAGAGGAAACTGTGTGGAAAGCACTTTTCCGTTAGTTTTAAGAGCTGGCAGAGCTGGTTATGTGTCTTAATGACACGACGTTTGTGAACACTGCCCTGTGTATACAGAGCGGTGGGAAACAGGAGAGAGGATTTCATGGCTTGGGAGATACAAAAGCCAAATACTAAAGGGGCTGTTCTGTTGAAAGAATCACACTTTTGTGCAGCAAAGCAGAAGATACACAGCTGCCCGCTGGAAGCCTGTTAAATATACGGTCCTCATTAAATGTATAGCCTCAATCTCGCAATACACAACCTGGAGAGAGGTTTCCTGAGAGCTTCAGCAACTCAGCGCTCCCCAGCTGGGTTGCCCGAGTGCTGCTTGAAGTATCTTTCAGTCAACATCGAAGGCCTCTGCAAAGGAAACATTTCTGGAGTAAGGAATTGTTTTTTGGGGGGTATTGGCTTCTGAACAGCTTGAAATTGCACAAAAGGTTTTGGGAGGGCTGGGGAGGCCCCCTTGATGTGTTTGCCCAGAGATGACCACTTCCCTGCTTTAAGAGATATTTTCCTCCAATATGGAGCTGCCATTACTGCTTAATTCCCAGGACTATAAAATATTCAGGCAGAGCATGGCAAAGGGGAGGAAAACTAACCGGCTTTTCTGGGACTCCTCAGGCATGGTGTCGGTCTAAGCCCTGGCTCTAGGGTGTGTATTTAAGCATGTATTTAAGTCCTGATGATTCAGTGCTTGGGTGCTTTGCTGAGCAGGTTTGCATTAACTATATATTGAAGATTAGGCATCCGTCTGCATGGTTTGTAAACCCTCGGTTTCTCCTCCGTCCCTCTCTGATCTGCCATCCCAGATAAGGCTCATTTGTTGGCAATACATGTAGCATTACCCAGAGCAGCAACCTGCCCATCTTCTGCTTGTCGTAATGATGACTCCATTGACCAGCTTGCGCCCTGGCAAAGGACTTTTCTTACTGGGAACTCACAGAGTGTTGCTGCACTGATCTGATTTTATGGAAGGAAACAGAAGAAGAAGAAAAGTGAATGGGAAAAAAAAAAGGAGAAAGAATAAGAAAAAAAGGAAAAGGGAAAGGGGAAAAAAAAGAAAAAGGGAAAGGAAAAGGAAAAGAGCAAAAAAGAAAAAAGGGAGAAAGAAAAAGGGAAAGGAAAAGAAGGAAAATAGAAAGAAAAAGAAAAAAGAGTAAAAGGAAAAATAGAAAAAGGAAAGGAAATAGAAAAATGGAAAAGGAAAAGGGGGAGGAAAAGGGGGAGGAAAAGGGAAAGGAAAATAGAAAGGAAAATGGGGAGGAAAAGAATAAGGAAAGGTAGAAGAAAAGGGAAAGAGAAAGAGAAAGGGAAAGGGGAAGGGAAAGGGGAAAAGGAAATGGGAAAGGAAAAAGGAAATGGAAAAGGGAAAACAGAAAAAGAAAAGGAAAAGGAGAAAAGCGAGCTGAAGCAACTGATGGCAGACACTTTGCTTTCACACCATGTCACTTTTCACGCTCGGCTGGCCCATCCGAAAGACGTCAGTGATAGGAAGCCCCGGCCGAGAGCTTTAAGGCTCGTCTGCGCTTGCAAGTCAATCGGGAGTGAGGCCTGGGGCGACGCTGGCGCCCAGAAGCTCCTCAGTTCTCGCACAGAGCGGCTCCCAGCTCTTCTGGAGCTGATGTCTGTGACGGGTCTGCGGGCACAGGAGCTCCTGCGTTGTCCCATGTGGGCTGAATTTTAATATGTGGGCGCCACGGGCCCTGAACTATGCACTGAGTGGATTGTCCTTGCAAAGCAAACGCTGCTTTCTTTCTAGATTAAACAACGCTGCTCCTTTTTCTTCAGCTTTGCAGTTTCCTTTTTCATTATGGATGGGAAAAGGGAACAGAAATGCATGCAAAAAAGGAATAAAAAGCTGACAGTGTGCAGCTTAATAGGGAATCTGGGACAATATTCTGCTCTTAGGTCTGTGCTGTGGCTCTCATCTTTACTAGAGCATTTGACAACTGTGCTTATTTCTCTCTCTGATAAATCTTCTGGAGTAAGGCACTGTTTCCAGATGGCAATAGGTGCCATATGTGTGCACATGTATAGAATGAAGCATATATGTGTGCACACGTATAGAAGGGCAGTGTCAGGACCTCCATCAGAAACTGTCAACAGTCTGGCTGAAAACAGCCTTAGTTTTAATGTGAAATGTCAAATGAAATACATGCCCTCAGTAAAAATCACTGTAAAAGCTGCTTTCCAATGAACTTTTAAATTAGCATTTTCTGAACATTTCCTTTGGTCTGGTGATGGCAAGCGAAGCCAGTGCCACCAGCCTTCATGCGATGAAATGAAAGCGGTGGCAAAATGGGGGAAAAAAGAGCATAACAAGGATATAAAGGGGATAATTAGCTTCTGGGGTTGCAAAGCCATTTATTTCCTCCTCCTGCTTTTCAAACACACTTCAGGTGTGGGCACTCGGCTGGTGTTTCCCCCATGTCACGGCCTGCTGTGGTGACGCCATTTTGTGCTTCCCCCGTTGTGCAATGTGCGGAGTTGGGCCTCCTGCTTGGCTGTCCCCAAGGAAACCCAGTGTTTGTGTGTGAAAATCAGGTGTCTTGATGTTGGTGGCGCTTCGGCCTGTGACACAGGCACCCACAGGGCCCTGGGAGTGGTGATGGCGGCAGCAAGGGGGCCACAGTGATGGCTGCCATGATGAGGGCACCACAGTGATGGCAACGATGGCCACCATAGTGTTGATCATCTTCTCTAGAAAGAAACATGTAAAAGATGATGGGGACTGACTGGAAATATCGATCTGTCTCCCTTCACCAGCAGGCTTGAGGAGCCATTACTGCCTGCAAACCAAAGTGTGCCTGCAGTGAGCCACCATCAATATTGATTAATATTGATTATTCCCAATGGAAGAGGAATTTGGGATTCCCACCAGCTCTTGTGGTTGACATAACTGAGCAGTGAGGCCGTGGTAGCAGGAGGTTTTG
The DNA here is from genome assembly GCF_003342845.1 of Nothoprocta perdicaria. NCBI lineage: Eukaryota > Metazoa > Chordata > Aves > Tinamiformes > Tinamidae > Nothoprocta > Nothoprocta perdicaria. Next base: position 535,513 of record NW_020456043.1, on the reverse strand, counting down.
GGAGGCGAGGATAGGGCTTCCTACAAAAACAAGCAACTGTGCTACTGTACAACATGTGGAATATTGCTTCTTCAGATATCTGATATTTAAGACAAGAAGAGATGGAAAGCAGCGACATATCACCTCCGATTAATCAGATAAGAGTCCATGTGTCCACAGGGATCAGATCAGCCCCATAGGGGAGTGTGAGCCCCATGCTGGATGAAGCCCCCATCCTCTGAACTCAGCATCTTGCCCTGGTCTTGGCCATTAGGCTTGAGAAGCTGTAAGAAAGTCCGAGAGCAACAGGAAAATTGCCCAAAATGATGAGCCACTTCTGCCCTCTGATAGCAAGAGGCTTGTTGAAGCTGGATGTAAGATATCCCTTCCTGAATTCACACTAACATCAGCTGCTCTTGCACCAAAAATCCTTGCAACCCCTTCGAGATGTCAAGAGGCCAAAGGGTACCCAGGTGCCAGCAGCACGTTGCTCCTGCCACGCTTGAGCCGCAGCCAGAGAGCACTGCTAGAAGTTCTTGGACGAGAAGAACTGCTCTGGAAAATATTATGGCAACTGATCTAATGAGTAAAAATAAACTTCAACTCACAATAAGAGAGGTGTTTCTGGCCTGTGGGCCCCTTAATAGTTGCTTTGAAAGCAGCAATTTGCAGCCTCCTTTTGCTGCACTCTGTCATTTCCGTGCACTTGTTCTGTTTTCCCTCTCGCCCTTCACTGTGAGCGTTGCACCTTCCCTGCTTGCCGCATTAGCAGGGTCCCTGCGATGCTGAAGACTGGCAGGTTTTCCCCCTCTAGGAGAAATGTTTTCTCTCCTCTGCTGAGCTGTCGTATTTCTCTTCTCCGTGAAGGAGACTGTGGCGCCTACTTTATTTCATTTCTTGCAGACGGCTCTGAATGGTCTCTGTATGCTGGAAGGCATCTTTTTTTTTTTTTTGGAGGATGGCTTCTGTGTCTCATTGCAATGGGCAGAAATCTTGGCACTGGCTGAGACCCATTGGTGCAGAGACCCACGTGTGCCTCTTCTTCTCCACAACTGTCTTGCTAGCACTGGTGATGCCTCATGTCCTACCTGGGGCACCCTTTTCCTTTGGATCTCCCTTTGGAAAGTGCTTGTTTCCAAACTGTTGAAGATGCTGGAGGCTCAGTGTCCTGGGGTGCATGTTGATATGTCCTACCAACCTGCACTCATGCTCATGACAGGCCAGGAGAGGAGCAGGGCAGGAGCTGCAGGCACTTTGCAGCACCTCTGCCCGTGTTGTATGCTTAGGCCTACCTGATCAGCAGCTGAAGATTAAATTCATTTTGCCTCATTCAGTTTGGCCCGAACTAAACCTGTTGTGGAGGCAGGTGCTCAGATCCTGCTTTTATCACCAGGCTCTCCACTGTGGATTTTGCTTTTCTCCAGACAGTTTGCGCATGTTGGTTGCCCTCTACTTTGCCCTGTCTATTGACAGATCTGCACAGAGCCAGCACGCGAGCAAGGCAGATCAGAGGCTTCAAGCATCCTACAGACAAGTCAAAAACAAGTCAAAAAGGGAATTTTTTTTTGCCCTTTGACCTCATGGTGGCTGCCTCAGGTCTGCTCTGAAGCATAGCTGTCCAGGACCAAGTCTGATGGCCTTTGGAGGAGTTCAATACCAAGGTCTCATGTCTTGAAGCAAAGTAAGGGCAAAGGAGCAAAAACTGTTGTTTTCTCTGCTTGATGAAGACCTTTTGAGCTCTATTGCCATTTTTTAGACCTAGCTTATGCAGCTCTTTGCAAGGTGCAGGGAAGCCGGCTGTCTGCTGAGCAATGGGTTTCTCTAGAAGAAAATTCCATCTTCCCTCAAATCTGCAAAGGCAATTGAGCGGGGGAATTGATTACCATGGCTATGTGAAATTTCTTTTCTCTTGAAATCCATAAAGGACTCACTGTGGTTTGATTATGAGGTCCCTGGGGTGCGTTCTGCAGAGACAAGACATGCCTGTGGTGTCCCTTGGCTAAAGAAATATGGAATCCACAGTGTGCTGCGATATTGCCCGATGTCCCTTAGAGAAGAGCTGCCACAGTTGCCTCAAGGGGCCCAGTGCACCCAAGATGTCTTGGCCCGGTGCTTGGGCTTGTGCTGAACACTGGACAGGACTTTTCTCCATCTTTTCTCTGGGCTACCTGATTTCTTTCTGTGGGGTGAGCCCTGTTTTGTGAGGAGGCAGGTGATATAAGTAGTAAATCTAACTAGTCCTTGAGAGGGAGGCAGGGGGATGTCTCCTGTTCCGCCCAGGACACACAGTTCAACTGTTGGATGTTTAAGTTGGTCTGGCAGAATAAGGTACCTGTGGTTCCCTTTTGATCTTATGTGCTAAAATCCCAGTAAAAATCCCCAAATGTGTTGAAATCAATGAGATACATCCAGCGGAATAAAATTTGCCTGGATTCAAACAAGTTAATTGTGCTTTTCTTTTCTGAATCTCAGGATCCCTTGCTGTCATGTATGTGCAGAGGCCCACACGACCCTTGGAATATTCCAAAGGATTGGAAGGATCTTTTCCTCCTGTTTGCGTCCCCACTGCTCATTCCCTGGCACCCCTTTCAGAGGCAGTTTTTTTGAGATGCCATTTTATGCACATGTCCCGGGCCATCAGCAATTCTTCTCTATTTTTTTTCCACCAAGATTGCATTGGATATTATCAACAGCCTAAGTGGATGCTTTCAATTTTTTTTTTAATATGTCCTTCTTTGGACATATATTTGGACAGAAAAGTATAGTGAGCAATCTGTGCACTCAAAACAAGATAATGTGATGATCCAGTGGACCCCCTGCTTGGCTGGAGATTGCTAGATAATATATAGTATTCTGTTGAGATAATAACCAGAAATGGAGTGAGTATTTCTCCCCGCAGCGTTTACATCAAATACTTAAGACAGCCTTTTGTGGACAGGGAAGTCAGAGGGGGTATCATATGACTAGAGAATAACAATTATGTAAAAAGGGGGAAAAAGGAGCTACTTATCTAGATGCTTTTTATTTTTCAGAGTTTGCAAGGCTGGGAGGCCTCAGGATGAAAAGGGAAGAAGCGGGTAATGGGGGCTGTAAAATGTGGGCAGCAAAACTAGTTGTCACATGAGTTAATGAGCTATATGAAAATTAAATCTCTGCCCTGCAACTCTTGTGATCAAAATGTGTTTTTTTTTCTTGCTTACTATCAGGAAAACAGGATAAATGGTGATATGGTTTCACCCCAGATCATGCCAAGCCAGGCTGGCACCTGGTTTCTCCCTCTGAAAGAAGGAGACTTTCTAGAGAGGGAAAATACAGCAGCTCTAATCTGTCCAGCTTCGACAGAGCATCAGAGCCGTGCGGCAGGAGATGTTATCACTGCCACTGCAGGGAAGGGGGAGCTGAGCTGGAGAGGGACACGGTTATGAAGGAAACATTGCAATGGGACGTGCTGAAATTAGGCTGGTGGGGCTGAGAGCAGATTGCAGCAGGAGCTGCTTAAGGTTCAGCCTTTGAGCCCAACTTGTTATTATGGCTTGGGGGAGGGCTGGAAAAGCAGGGTGACTGAGGTCAGAGGTAATTTAAAACAGGGCAAAATGTCATCTTGCACAGGGTGAGCACGTATATTTGAGAGAATTATCAGCTTTTCTGTTAAACTAAGGGCTTTCAGTGTGAATTAGGAGGAAGAGAAAGACCTTGGTGCATCTGTTGGACATAAAACGAGTGCAGAACTTATATGTGATGCTGCTAGGAGAAAGGAAAATGTCACCCTAAAGTGTAATAAGCAAGACAGAGATGAAGAAATGCTTAAGCGTCTTGTGAGCTGCTGGGGAAATCGCTTTGGGAAGGTGCCATACAATTCCAGTCTTTGCTCCAGCAAAGATATGTTTAAATTGCAGCAGGTGCAGAGAAGGAAAAGCAGGGGAAAAAGGGTCTTATTTTAGTAGAAGACACAAAAAAATAGGATCTTTTGGGTCTGATCTGGGAAATTCCTTACAGTCTGGAAGCCATGGAAGAGCTGCAAGGTGCCCAGGGGACAGGTCCAGTTGGCACCATGGTCTGTTCTCCACCCCACGGGAAAAGAAAGCAGAAAATCATGATGTTGTTTCAGACCAGCCCTTGTTGCTGGGAGTTTTGCCCTCCGTCACACTTGGGGTTTTGGAAAGTGTGGTCATGGAGAAAGGAAGCAGACCCAGGAGAGGCTTTCCTGGACGGAAACGGTGTTTGTTTGTGCAGCAGAAAGAGAAGAGGAATGATTTCCTTTCAGGAGAGAAGGCGTTTTGGTGGCACTAAGTGCATGAAGCTTCCTGATACGTTAACTCGTTGGGCTGGAATGTGTTTAACCTCTGGATGAGGGTGTTTGGATAGAGCATTTGCCAGACAGCTCTGTTTCGACACAAAGGGTTTTGATAAGGCAAACGTAGGGTCACTGCGACCTAATTATGATTTAAGGCAAAGGCTGTTTTTGTAAATGAGCTGATTTTTCAGATAAAGGAATACGGCACCTGCAATGTGCTGGGAGATATATGACCGCACATAGCATTAAATGAGCATGTAAATGAGATGGCTCTCATTAGAAAAGGGCAAGTTTGATGAACAGTTCCTCAGAGCCTTGCCCAGAATGACGCCTTTTACTTCTGCTGCTCCTCTTATTACAGCCGGGCGAGGAAGCCGGGAGGATGGGAGGGATAATGAACCGCCGCTACGGCCGGGTGCGGTAACAGCAGTGCTTTGATGCTGCTAATAAAGCATAATCATTTCACCGCTGCGTCTGGTGCCAGTAAATCTGAGCATAGTCGCAAAGTTTCATGTGGCTGCTCCAGAACGAAGCAAAAATTGCTGTCAGGGCCTGAGCTCTGTCTGGGAGCCAAGGGCGATGGCGAGTCGTGGGTGCTCCCATGTGTCCTGCCCAAGCCGAGCGGCACAGGTGGGTCTCCCTGCACGTATTTGTGGCCAATTTTGGTTATTGAGCAGTAATCCTGGATCTTCTTGGCCAGATTATATCTCCTCAGTAGCACAAAATGCTTCTCCTTGGGTTTCACACTGGCTGGGGCAAACTGAGTTTCAGCTTATGCTCTACATGACAGCTGGTGTGATCTGACTGCACTAGAGCGCAAAAAGGCTCTGCTGATGGCAAGGAAAAGCCTGTTTATCTTTCCTGAACTGCAATAGTTGGAAGGGATATTAAAAAGATCAGAGGTGTCTGTCACATTTGGAAGCAGGTTACAGCAACTCTCACGTACAGGGTGCAGATTTTATGAATAAGATGCTGCTTATTGCCCGTCCCAAAGCTGAAGATGAGCAACCTGCTTCTCATCAGCAGGAGTCCTGGTTCCAGCAGTCACCGCCTTTGATTTATGAGGAATAAGCTAACAAATATGAGCTCAGCCTTGGAGGTTAACGGAGTGAACTTGCCTTTCCTGGGAAATGAGCAGTGTTTCCCTAGGGAGCTTTTCCCAAGCACCTCTGAAGCAGCTGAATGTCCCCTGGTAGTGTAAATCCTGGTGCAGTTTGCTCTGGGATGAGGACACTGATGCTCCGAGACCTGAGCAAGACTCAAGGCATTTTTCCTTTTGAGCTCATGCTCTTCTGGACTAGAAAGGGGAATTACACACCTCTCCTATGCACTTTGCTTGCTACTCTTCCTCCTCTTCTCTGGCATCCCTGATCTCTGGATGAGAGTCTGTTTTAAGAAGGAGTTTGTCAGAGCCAGGGCTATCTTCTTAAGGGTGTTTGTACAGATCCAGCCCTGGGTCCCTCTGCTGTTTGCCCTGTTTAGCTAGGATCCAAATTCCCTTAAGCCAGAAACAGCATGAACAACCCCTTACATTGCAGGAGACCCTGAATCGCTTTCCTGACCACAGGCTACAAAAGTTAGCAGCCCTATGATTGCTACCACAATTCTAGGAGACTGAGAAACCTCGAGTCAGGCCAGAAACATAACTTAATCCTTTCTGAAATGTTGATTTGTGGAAGCTGATCGCTGCGATTTGCTCCTCTGATTCTGGCAGGGAACCAAACTTCAGCTGGGAGCTGTTTGGGGAGGCCTGCGAGGTACCCCCTTCGTTTCGAGCTCCTCCAGGTGCGTAATGGAGTGTGAGGAGCCCAGGCAGCAGCAGCACTGGCCGTGCACGTAAGCGTGTTGGAGGGCCTTACTCACCAGATGGACAAGCAGCTCACAGGTAGGTCTTATTTTTCATTAATACTCCATTAGGCTTATTTGCGTGCTGTGTTTACCTTCCCAGATCTTGTTCCTTTCTCCGTCTGGCGCACGGATTGGGTTTCCAGCTCACCTCACTGCCGGAGCTGCTGACCTTCCGATGGGAAAACAAGTGGCGGGCGAACTCCAACAGCCTCCGAGGTGTCGCTGGGGCTCAAAGGGCACCCGAGGAGCTGGAGCTGCCCAGGAGCACATCAAAATAGCCAGGCTTTCTTGGCTAGAATGAATATCAAAACACCTTCACAGGTGTCATTTATATACCTGGTGATTTTATTAAGATCTTTGTGTCTGAGTTGTCCTCAGGGGCCCCCAGTGAAGCACGATGTCTCTTATAGGTGGGATCTCTAAAAGGATGGTGGCTACATGGAGGATGTAGGGTGGAGGTGACGTGTCCATCTTATCACTGGGACCCTAAAATTTGCTTTTATTTTTACCAGGGCAGCTCTGATGTTGGTGGCACAGAGATGGGCTGCAGAGGACAGGGTGAAGCCCCAGGCACTTGGATCCATGTCTGGTGCCGTAATATGGCTGTAGGAGGGTTCTGAGTCACCAGGTGTTGATGTCCTAATGTCCCTTCTCTACGGATCAAGCAAGGCCTCCCAATTAGCTACGCGTCCTCTCTCCATTATTCTTACTGAAAGATTAATTCAGGCTGACAATACCCTCATAAAATTATGCACCTCTTACTGATTTCTAGGCTAAATTTATTCATGGAGAGTTTATACCGGTCTGTCCTTTTGTTCCTTAGCCTATGGGGCTCCTCTCCTTGCTGGTGACCTGCTGGACGTGCTGCTGCAGATGAGCTGAGCTGAGTATATCCTTTTAGGCCAGGCTGCCTCATGAGGCTGGGAGGCTCCATGGCAGCCTCTGCGTGGGATTGGCCTCCAAAGCTTGCGGAGAAAAGACCTTCCTTCCTCGTGCTATGACTTAGCTCTGCTTGTCCTCTCCGGCACTGGGCGGTAAAATGTCAACCAGCCAAAGATCAGAAGCTTTCCTAGGACTCCACAGCAACTCATTGGAGGATTAGGGGTGATTACTGAAAACCTTGAGTCCTGTGCACTTGGCAGGCTTTGATTTTAGGGGTTGGAAATGTGCTCGATGCCTCCTCGTGCATGTCCAGCTGTGCTGGGACCAGTGATGGAATCCCAAACTGATTACCTGCTATGGAAAAGTGAGGTTGAGACCAGTCTGGATGCACAATGACAGAGCAGCAATGGTCTGGGATGTGCAGAGGAGCTCGGGAGCCAGGAAGCTCCAGGGAAATGTCACATCAGGAGGAAAGTTCATGGCTCAGCAAGGGACATGCACTCCAGGAGCAAACACGCTGCTTCCACTCACAGATAGAACTGGGAAGTGCCAAGCAGAGAACATAAAGCCATCATTAAAGCCAAATTATTCATGTTTCTAGGAACTGCAGGAAGGTTTCCCTGAAGATGGCAGAGCTTTCAATAGCTTCTTGGAGTGTGTTCTCCTGTTGTCATAAAAACCCTGGAAATTCAGAGCCTCTGAAAGGGTGTTTCTGACACTGCTTGCAAGAATATTCCTTAACATTTCAGAGTGTGGACAGGTGGGTTACACAACATACCGCAACCTCGCTTTGCAGGAGAGAGCTATTTGGGATTGATAACCTGCTGGGTTCACCTCTAGCGTCTATCAAGCTCTCAGAAAAACCAAAGCCTCGCAAAATCCCTCCTCCTGTGTCATTCTTTCTTAATGTTTTCTGTCAGTACATTTTGTTCTCCATTTTCCTTGGTATGTACTGAAGTGGGAGATATTATAATGATTCACAGTGTTCTACTGAGCAGCTTCAAGCAGCAACCGGGGAGTCTGCTAAATAGGCATCCAGCCCGGAATATTTTGTACACTATCTAAATGCAGCGCTGTAATTAAAAGACATGCTTGAAATAAATGACAAAGAGCTTGCTTTTTTTTTCTTTATTTTTTTTCTTTCCCTTTTTCCTTATTTTTTTTCCCAAGGGAGATGGAAAAGGGTGGGGAGGAAAGTTGCATTGAAGCATCAAAAGGCACAACAAGCACATTGGAACAAATAGTATCAAACAATGAGGGCCAATGCAATTACTTTAAAACACTAGATGTTCCGTTATCACCCAGGGAACTTTCTGTCTGATTAAAAATAATTATTGCTGGCATTAAATCGGTTTAGAATTACTCTGCACAATTCATCTTCTCTTGCGCGCCTCAACCATATGCCTAGTTTGTTGAGTGGAAAAATGTCTCTTTCATCCAGATAAATAATGCTTTGTAAATATTTAGAGATGAATGTTCTGGATCACTGAACGAGTATTTTTTTCTTGCAATAAATATGTGCAAATGAGCTTGTTTTTGGCGGCGGCTCAGTTGGAGGCAGCAACTATCTGGGGCCAGATTAATCCCCATGTAGATCAGTAGGGGCCGTGCCAAGATGACTTACGAGAGAGGCGGGAGAAGGAACATTTCTGTGGCTGGGTGAGGAAAGACGGGGCAAAACCAACTCCTTTGAACATCTAATTCCATTAAAAGCAGTATCTGCAGCACCTTCCGAAGGCCAGGGCTGCCGCGGGTGCCTGGAGCCTTGGTCAATGCCATGACATTGGCCTGGTGCCATGGATCTGCCCACCTCCGCCTGGCGCCCGTCTCCGGTGGCCTCGGTCCTGGTTGGCCAGACCAGGCTGCAGGGTCGTTGCCCGTGAAATCGCTTGCAAATGCGTGACCAAAGGGAGGTGAAGCTTTGCATCTTCACCCTTTTACACATCAAAAGTGCTGTCAAGAAACCTCTCTGTTTGCCAACGAATAACATATTTACTGCGTCTCTATGTAACCATTAGTGCGGCTGCTCGGGCTGATTTTGATGATTCATGGAAAGGGAATACAGCGACCGCTTAGAGAGCACATATTCTTTAGAGGAATACAGTTTTTACATGTTGTTCTTAGTCCAGATGCTATAAATTGGACGCCAGCCAGCATCCGAGGCCAAGCAGCAGGCATCGGCTTCCCTTTCAGGCTGGAATTGTGCCCTGAGAAGCAACCAGGAGAGAACAGGCTTTGGTGACGGCTGGGACTTTGGCGAGAGATTTTTCCTCTGCTCTTGAGACACCTCTTGAGGAATTGGTGGTCTTGGATAGGAGGTCCCACCACCGGATTCCCTTCCCTTGTGATGTACACAACGAGGGAGATGCAAGTCCCCAAGTTGCCAGCGCTGAGACCATTTCAGCTCCATCTCCATCTCCATCTCCATCTCCATCTCCATCTCCATCTCCATCTCCATCTCCATCTCCATCTCCATCTCCTCTTTCTTCCTCAGTTTAAAACCAGTGAGAAACTGTCTCCATGCCTGTCTAGGACTAGCTGGCCTGCTGCTCGCGTGTATTTGCTTTGCATTCGATTAAAACCTGGAGGCAAACAAGGGGCGTTAATGAATTCGCCCGTTTACGATGACAATATGTTCCAGAGCCCTCCAATTGATTTGCCGAGCAAGCTGATAAAAAGAGCAAACCTTGCATTATTTACAAGCCCGAGTCTAAATGTAGTGTTGGAATCAACAGAGCGTGTTTGCGCTTTAAAATCCAAACGAGGACCCCAGCGATCTCATCTCTGGGAGGCCTTTGCCCAGCTCTCCCAAAAAGATGCCATTGTTCAGGATAAACCTGGAGAATCCAGTGTAATCGCTTTGAGCAGAGGAATTATTTCCCCATGCTTTAAGGTTTTGCAGTATTGCATATTGGGGAAGACAGAGACGAGCTTCAAAACCTTAACAAGAGACCCAAAAAGGGCTGCAAGGGTCTCTCTTTTTTAACAGACAGCTGAATGATCCACATTGCAGGGTTAATTATATAGAGTTCCTAATTAAAGACATTATTTACCTTAGAAAAGACGGAGGCTGGGCTGCTCTGTCCACGGGGAATTTGCAGGACTCGCTTTTGTGGGATTTGCTGGAGGAGCTGGGAAGGATGCTGAGGTTGGGAATCAGCATCAGGGAATCACCCTGATGCTGAGCGCAGCTAAGAGTACCCGCAAGCTCACGGGGTTTGGGTGGGATTTGGGCCCCAAAATAAGAATTGAGAGAAGGGAGGATGAAAAATATTCTTTTTTCTCCCTGGAAGATGAGGATGCTGCAGCCGCCTCCTTGCTTGTCCGAGATGTGGACGGAGCAGCAACTCCTGCACCGTCCCCTGGATTTTGCAAAGCAAGGGCACATTCAAAGCTGCGACCAAAGGGGCTATTACAAAAGCAAGTCAAAGCCCTGATTTAAACCAGCTTGTTTAAATATTTTTGAGCTCCCTGTGGTTAAATTCCAGGCTTTTACAGTGTGATTACTTTAGCACAAGAAAGACAAGACTTTGGAGGGCCAGAAGAACAGCCCGATTCACTGATGAGGGCATGGCCCTGCAGCAAACAGGGTGCTACAGTTTCCCCAGGAATGTTTGCACCTCTTAAAACGTCCCATAGTAAACAAAAACACGGGAAGATTGCCATGGAGCAAGGAGGCCGTTTAGCGAGGCTCCAAGCTGCATATTTGCAGGGTGCTGCTTGGACAAGCTGCGTTTGGGAAATATTCCCCATTGGCCGCAAGCGGACAAGCACATTTGCAGATAGCAGCCTGGAGAGGTGATGTCTCCAAACCCTGTCACTCTTAGGGACAATAATCAGATCCCAATGCTCTCAGGAAATACGGGCTGAGACTGCACTGACTCCCACGGTCGGCTCAAGCTTTGTGGGCAAATTGCTTAATTTTTATTAATTGCTTCCCTCTCAAAAATCCACACTGGAGGAGGAAGAAGGCGCTGCGCTCTCATGCATCAGAACCATGCATGCATGAAACAGTTGAAAAAATGCAAAATTTGCTGTCAGCGAGCAAAGACTGGAGAGACTGACCCATCCTGTCCTCACCACCACGGCTCCTTCCCCCGTTTTGCTGGAGAAAACTTGGAGCCTCCTCCGGGGCTGCAGTCCAGGCGCGGGACCTGCGTGCTTCACTAAAGCCGGTTTTAAGGATGCACGGCGGCAGCTGGTGGCAACGCACGCTATTTCAGAGCAGCGATAAACAAGAGTGCCCCAAATAGCTCCGTTCTTGCTGGCAAGGGGTATTTTTAACTAGCAACAAGATACAAAATTAACACAGAAAGGCTGGGAAAAAAATGAAAAAAACAATAAAACAGAAATGAGTGGCAGCTTTGGGGGAAGGAAGAGCCGTCTTTCCTGCAGATCCTTAAGTGCTGGGCAGGGGGGTTGGTGGCACTGGGGACCACTGGGCGCCACGGAGCCGGACACAGGGTCCCCCTATGCTGTGGAGGTCGGGCCACCCAAAGCCCAAAGCTGGGCAAGAAGCTGCCGCTTGGATGGCTCCCGTTTGTCCGAGGTGGCTGGGAGGGGGCTTCCAGCTGGGATAACAGCCTTAATGGCTGTGGCGTGATGTGTATGGGCGCCAGCGCGAAGGCGGTGGCAGCTGGTGTCCCTAGCAAGGGGATGAGATGAGTGGAGTGAGGAGGGGCTGCATAGCACATGGGGACAACTGGGCAAGAGGCTCGGACCAGCCAAGCAAAGCTTAGATATCCCGGCTAGGCTGGAGATCCCGGTGCAACCCCGAGTACCTGCACGCTCCTGAATATTAGGAATCACCAGCCACTTTCTGGAGCCTCTTTGCTGTGGAGGGGATCGGTCGGGAGCACAAGTGGGAGCAAAAACCTGAGACCACCAGCTGAGGGCTGGGGACAGCTTGGAGACCCCAGCAAGCGCGTAAAACTCCCCGCTTTTGGAAGAGCTTCCTACGTCTGTGACAGCTCTTTTCCGTGCACAAGATGGAAGGGCAAACACCAGGCTGCAAACCCGTGCTTTAGAAAACCAGGTTAGAAACCCGGCGCTTTGGGGCACGCCAGATGGGAAAGGCCAGATGGAAGATTCACGCTGACTGGAGCGCTCACACTCGTGTCGGAGCTTTCCCAGGTCTCTGCTCGCTCTGTCTCACTGAAAAAGGGAGGGTCCAAGGAGTCCTCTCCCTGCTGAAGCCGAGCCTGGCGTTTGGGCAGGCTCCTTTCCCTTCACTATTGCTCAGCTGTCCCTGCGAGGGCATCTCCAAGGCAAGCAGCAAGCTTGAAAGCCCAAAATAAAGCAGAAAAGCTCAAAAAACCCACAAATCTTTTACATTCAGGACTAGGTCCGATGCTTCCTCCTCATGGCTGGGATCCCTCTGCTCAGACAAGCCCATTCCCCTTAGGGGCACTGCTTGGGGGTCAATGCAGGACTTGGAGTAACAAGGGCCATTCTGGTCCTGAGGGTTTGTTGGCCTTAATCTGTTGTTATTCTGTGTTTAATCCGTGTTTCTGTGATGCTCCTTAGTTTCTTCACCCAGGATCAGAGCATCTGGGGGGTGATAACAAGATCTCTGTTTTTGTGAGCCCTCTTAGAGGAAGACTCCGGTGAAGGACTTAGGACCACGAAGCGGCTCCACACCGGGATGCAGGATGGGGCCCCCGTGTCCCCGTCTCCCCTCTGCGTTCCCGTGCATTCTGACTCAGCCTCTTTCCCCCCGCCTGCTCCTCCGGGATGAGTAATCCAGCCGTGCTAACCTTTAACGAGCGCGAGACACTGTCACCGCGCTGCGCTTAAATATAGAGGCATGTTTTATTAGCGGAGCCCAAGGCGGAGGCGAAGCGCTGCTGTAAGAAGCGCAGAGGTGTCAGCAGAGGGTTGAAAGGAGACCCCTCCCCACAAAACAAATCCAGCCCCTGTAGCAGCACGTGCATCTGAGAAGGAGGGAGCCTGTCCTTTCCCAAATCCCTATCACTCTGCTGAATTTGGAACAGCTTCCAGTGCATCTCACTCTGGGCCCAGCTCCTGGAAGCAGCTGTGGTGGTGGGGAGCAAATAGCAACCTTGGACACCAAGATCCAGCTTCCAGGATCCAAGACGCAGGGTGTTGGAAACCCAAGTGGATCCAGCCCTGCAGAAGAGGGCAATGTCACACCGAGCCCTTTTGCCTGGCACATAAAACATCTGCACCACATTCGCCACGTGCCGCAAGCGCGTGCGGGCTCTGGGAGGCTGGGAAAGCAGAGAGACAAGTAATTTATGTCGAGAAGATGCCCCCGCAAATTAAAAAGTGTTGTTGTCATCATAGAATGATGATTATGTCTGCTAGGTCGGGATCCCAGCTGCTGCTCGCTCTGTGCAAGGCCACGTTCCCTGTAATGGGCTCCTTGCCTCTTCCCATCACAGGCAAAGTCACGCGGCCGAGGGACGGAGAGGGCTGTGCGGCCACCCGGAGCAGAGGCGGCTCCGGGAGACCGGGATGAAAGGAGTCCTTGTGTATTCCCAGCTAGCGGGACTTACCATGTGCTGCCTTCGAGCCCATTGCCTCCCCTTTGAGCTCTGCCCGGGGCCCTGGGGCTAGTGCCCAGTTGGCCAGCGCGGAGATAGTCCTGGAAGTCATGGGGTTTTCATAAGGCTGTGGTCACTCACATCCAGGCAGAGAAAAGGCTCCATCACGGCTCTTCCTTGTGCAAAGGACCCAGGAAGATGCTAGTGGAGCAGAAGGGGGTGAAGCTGCTGATACAGCAGCTTCCAGAAGCCCAAAGGTTGCAAATGCTGAAGACACTTGGTGTTTCTTCGCTTTGCTGTAGGATTTCATTGTGGCTTTGAGCCCATCACTTGGAGAAGAGGAGGCTGAGAGGGGATCTGATTAACATGTATAAGTTCAGGAAGGGAGAATGCAGGGAGGAAGGGGACAGGCTGTTCTCACTGGTGGCCAGTGATAGGACGAGGGGTAATGGCCACAAGCTGAAGCATAAGAAGTTCCGTCTCCAGGTGAGGAGGAACTTCTTCACTGTGAGGGTGACAGAGCAGTGGAACAGGCTGCCCAGGGAGGTTGTGGAGTCTCCTACTCTGGAGGTCTTCAAAACCCACCTGGATGCCACCCTGTGCCACATGCTGTAGGTGTGCCTGCTTGAGCAGGAAGGTTGGACTAGATGATCTGTAGAGGTCCCTTCCAACCTTGAATATTCCGTGATTCTGTGACTTCTCACTCCGCCTGGGTATTGGAGTAGATGCTGATCTTGATTTAAAGACTTGAAGCAATGGTGAATTCATCACAGTCCTAGAAAAGTCCTCTCAAAGGTTGGGTAAATCTTTTCAGAGTGAGAAGTGGGAGTCTTGCTTCTAGCATCTCTCCAGCATAGGGTCTAGCTACTCACTGCTGCCTGCTGGCTGGATTACCCAAATTCCCCATTTATCGCAGCAGTGCCAAGGCAGGAGCTCATCGCTGTGCTCTGACGGGTGGCTCCAGCACACACGGGTTAAAATGCTAGTACATAAAGTTGCCTGAATCATTTATTAGCTTAAAAAATGCACTTTCAGCTCAAATAAAAATGCCAAAACAGTTCAGAGAGGTTGAGTGGGTTTGGTTTTGGACATACCTGCAGGCTTTGGCTTTTCTCTGATTAATGACAGCCTGGAAGCAAAGGTCAGGAGTCAGCGACCTGGGGGATGGGGAGTCCCTTTCATCCAGCAGCATCCTTTCAGGAAGATCCTGTGCCCAGGTTTCACCTCCTTTCCTGCCCAGGGATTTTGGCCTCTCTCCACCTCCAAGGACATTGCTCAAATCAGGAGGTTAATGCAAGTTCTCCCTGCATGCGGTGGAGATGCTGCAAAAATGGAATAGGACCAGGATAACAGGCTGAAAAAAAAGAAAAAGATCCTTGCTGGAGAAGGAGGAATTGCACAGATCAGCTTGTGCTTTACTGCCCATGGCTTCTAGATGTGCAGTACAACTGCGTACAGCTGCTTTCTATTTTCTCCAAAGTCTTGTGGATTGGTCTGGTTTTTAAATGCAAATCTTTTATTTTTCACATGTGCTTAACAGTTTCAAAATATGAACCCCAAAGTTCCCTAAACCCAGTGTCAAACAAAAGGCAGGGGCTGCTTTCTGGCCTGTCCTGATATTTCAGTGTCATACTCAAGATTTTGGGGGTCTGGTTGAACAGGCATAGTTGGCAAGACTGGAGGTGGAGGTCTATTACCCCCATGCTAAATCCTCAATCTCAGTTATATGCCATTTGCAAGAAAGTAAAAGCCACTTTGTTCCTCAGATCTCCTGCCAATCAGGCCATTTTCAGTTGTATTTGTTAATGGGCTTCATATTTTAAGGAGAAACCACTGCGTTTGAAATGTTCTTAATCACTCTAAGTCATTCATCAGCAGCCGGTACTGTCCCACCCTATGGAAGAGGGTAGCTGGAAAAAAACAGTGGTTTCCAAAATGCATCTGGATGTCTCCATCTCAAAGAAGGGGCTTTGTATGTGTCCATGTGATGCCCCACTACCTAACAAGCCCAGGTTTTGTGCATGCTTGTGGACATGTAGCAGGTCTGAGAGAAAGGCTGTCTCCTTGCTAGAGCCATCCCTTGGTTTTGGGGAAGTCACTTAGGACTAAGGGCTGCCAGCAGTAAAGCCCAGCTTGGGGGTTGATGCTCCAGCTATGGCTTGTTCCTTGGAGATACATGTCTTGGGCTTTTCCTTATGGGGCCTCCATGGTGGTCTGCTTGGCTCCTTCATTTGGAAGAGGAGGAGGGCTATTATCCAGCTTCCGTACTCGATAGCATCCATAGCATCCATACATATTCCCTGGGCTTCCTACCCTATAAATCCCCTCTTTGGCAGCATCTCTCTCCACGCTGCAGTCTGGTCTGTCCTCTCACCTATGACTCCCATCTCAGCCTTGGAAGAGACCTCCTAATATCCTACCTCTCCTAGAGCTTTAATTTATCCACTTCTCACTGTGCGAGACACAGGAGCAACGTTAACCACATGCAGGCATCTCTATTTATGGACCAGCTTGGGAACTCCACGGCTTCTGGATGTTGCTGAGTGATTTTGCAAGCAGAATAAATATCAATCCTCTGGGGTTCTCGCTGATAGCTTTATTTTAGGCATTTTTCCCCAGGGAGAAATGTTGAACATATCCTTTAATTCTTTGCTGATATGTGTTCCCTGTGAAAAATGCTCCTCAGCTGAGTCATGGAGAAGAGAAAAATGTCTAGTTGCGGAGTTACTTCCCACCGCTTGGGATTTATGTCATGGACAACGTCATTCCATCAGGATGTTGCTGCTGTGGGCACCCCTCCCGTGGGAAAGGGGGTTACTTTTATCCCGTGGTGCGCATGCAGAATAGGTATTTTTGCAATATATCCAGTGCCAGTGCCTCACTGGAGTCTTTTTCATTTATGTGGTAGGAGGAATCTCATTAACACAAACTTCAGAGGAATCCAGCGCTGCCAGCCTGGAGACAAATGCAGCCCTGTTGTCGTCATTTATCAAGCAGCGAACGACCTTTGCTATCCATTAGGATGAAATGAAAAGCTTTGGGCTTTAACTTTGTTAAGGCGCACGTGGCTGTCTTTTTAGATCTCTGAGTTGGTGCATTGCTGGGAATAATCAAATTGTGCATTTTGCTAGTGCTTAAGCAATACTGTTATATAATTCAGTCTCTGCATGTTTTCAAGACAGCGGGCAGAAGAATTACATTGGAGGCCAGCTGTAAAATAAACCTGATGTGGTCAACAGCTCAGGAACCAAGTGCCAGCCTAAGGTTTTTAGACTGTATCACTTGCAGTAAGGTCACTTTGGTCAGAACTGTATGAAAAAGTATATTCTGTATACAGAAATGTATATCCTTGGGAGAACTTTTAACTGAAGAAGGTGGGTGCACCACTCCTTGGACTGCTGCAAACCCCCTCCTGGGAAGAGGGTGCAGGGACGTTTTCTTTCCTGTTTTCCACATGGTTCCCTCCACATCGTCCATAACTGGTCTCTGCCAGTGTCAACCATGAGCACAAATCTGGCTGCTCCCTATGCAAACACCTCACAAATCCTCCTCAGCCCCTTGGCCACTATGATGGCTCCTGGTGGGTCTCTCACCTGTAGTTCCTCTCCCTCTCTCCCCACAAGTTTCTTTCAACTTTTTTTATGTCACATGGAGGACATAAAAAGAACACGATCCTGCTGCTCATGTGGGATGACCACCCAAGCTTGTCCATAGCCTGGACCACTACTGGTGCCCTCACGTCCAAGCTGAGTTTATTTTTTAGCATAATCCCTCCAGCATCTCTCTTTTCCTATCAATCCTCAAGGTGAGGACACTCTCCTGCTGACCAACACCTCGCTGCTGCCTGAAAAGCTCTTGTTAAATTAGGTACCAACAGTAGGGAACTGGTATCTTTGCTCAAGTCACCAGCCAGGAGCTGCACTGGCTTCTGCATCCCCAGGTTTTCACCTGCTCCCTATGAAGCCAGTTCCTTGCATGTAGCTGAGTTCTGTTTCCCACTGACTTCAGCAGAGACAAAACAACTTTTGTCAAATGAAATGAACTCAAAAGAGTCATATAGCTGTGGGCATTGGGTCCAGTGGAATCATTCTGATGTTTCATCTTATGGGCTTCTCCGTATGGTGGAACAGAAGAATTATGGCTCATCCTATAGTGGGAAAAACTGGCATCTTTATAGGTTGCAACCCAACCTTGCATTGCAATACAAGTCTGTGTGAATGCTTTATGTAAGACTAAAAAGATCTTTTCCTGTTTAAAGCATTTTTTTATTTACAAGCATAAACCAAGTCTAGTTAGCATATATGATACAAGAAAGACTTTCATTAGGATGACTATACGGGGATATCCTGTCACAGCACTTTCTGCTCCAGCGTGCATAGATCAGCTTGCAGATAAGCTAATAATACTTTTGGATATGGGCAAGCCCAGAAGCAAACAGATACATAACAGCGGCGTTATTGCATGTCCAGGGAAAAGCAATGGCCAGGAGTGCTGCTGGCTAGTAAATCAATTGAGAAGCATCAGCTGATCTAGTAATAGCGGGAGAAAGAGCCACTGATACCCCAGTGGAAATCAGTCCATCAATGAGGGTCTCCTTTTCTGCTCCTGGAGTGTCAGTGTCTGCATGAGGCAGGATCTGGAATGAGGGGCCAAAAACCCATCCTCGTTTGAGGTGGCTCTTTGTGAAGCCACTCTTCACCAGACGTTACATGAACTTCCAGTCTCCTGGTGACATCAGTGCACATCACTGCTAGATGTGGACTCCATCCTTGATCTGTGTGATGCTAAATATCATGGCTATTGGCGTGTGGGTTGTGGTTGAGGGATACGGTTTTATTTCTGGGTGTTTATAATAAGCAAGTTTGGCTCGCTTGATTACAAATCCATGTGCAAAAGACATTCCAAATGTGGAATGTGGATACCTGTAGGAGCTGAGTTGGATCAGATCCGGCCTCTTGCTGAAGCCTGGAGCTCCTTGGGGAATGGCTCGACTCTCAGACACCGTGCAAGGAGGCTTGGATGGAGGAAAAAGTGACTATGCATTGACTCAGAAGAAACAGAGGTCCCATTTAGATGTAAATGGAAAGGGATGGGGGGCAGAGAAGAAGGAAGGAAACAAGTACATAAAATGAGACTCTGCAAGGAAAATTATTGCATTGCTGAATCCTTTTTCCAGACTTCTCTCGGTGAGTTATCAGCGACACTGCGCATATTTGTGCAACCGAATAGCTGCGAGGCACAAATACATTCTCTGGTAGCAAATAATTCCCTTTCCCGATAACATCTGCAGTCGGGCTTGGCCGCAGTGTGTGAGTGCAACGGGAAGGATTTCGCCAGGAAGGCAGCGCGCTGTCTGCCAGCCCGCTCGAATCCACGCAAAGGCGGGATTTGCACCCAGAAGGGAAGGTGTGCAAAGGCACGAAGGTTTTCCCATGGGAGATGGACATGTCACTGCATGGGACCTTCTGGCACGTGCCCTCAGCCCATGTGCACCGTCTATACCCATGCAGCAATGACAATAACTTGGAGGCAATGGGAGTACTTTGGTTTGGAGCAGAAGCCTGCCTTGGTATGAAACCCTGATATAAGGAAGGTTTGCATGGGATTAGGACAGGGGTGGAGACACAGGATGGGGAAACTTGTTGTCTCATCTTGTCTCCAAGTTGTTTTATGGATCTGGGCTGCTCTGCTTTATGGATTGGGGTTCCTCTCTGTTCCAGCACTTAGAGAGGACATTTTGGCCAGGTCTTGGTCTCAAAGCCATGTGTGGACACCAGCCTTTCTCACCACCCTTAGAGTAACATCAACTTCACTGCATGTTGTCCCGCCAAGTCCACCACCTCCATCACTCTTGCCCATTATTTGCTAGGAGTCTCTATTGATAATTAAACGAACAAGATTCTTCACAGGTTGCAGCACAGACTTCAGCAGTGGGCTCTTTTTAACCTCGTAAATTAGAGCAATGGGAAGATCTGAATGGGAAGACCTGTGGATTTAATGGACTATAAGTTTCTTTATACACCGAGTGTAGGACTGTACCTGGGTGTGAAGCATTAACACCTCAGCACCTGCCAAAGAGGGTCGGCTAGACCTCTCTGCACAAATGCTTTTTATTTAAATACAGTGAAGCTGCACAGTCCAACCTAGACGACCTTAGGAACCTTCCTAGGACCCTAGGACAGGGAAGGAACCTTTCCTGTCCTGGAAATATCATCTATCCATCAGTGCTCAATCATCTGCCTTACACTGGTGGCAGTTCTCACCTATCCAGGACTCCAAGGACACAACGAGTTAGTGGAGCTCAGATCTATAGAGGTGACTGCTGCAAGCGTTGGCCTTGACCGTCCTGACCAGTCCATTTAGGACATCCCAAATTCAGCTAAAGCGAGTAACAGACCTGGGTTCTGATAGGTTTCTTTCTCCTGCTCTGGTGTCAGTAACGGTAAGTGGCCAAGACAAAGTGACGTGCCTGGAGAGAAGGGTGAGTGTGTGCTTCAAGGTCAATGGCGTTTCCAGCTCCAGTGGGATAATAAAACACAAAGCGACAGAAATCAGATCTCCGCTAGAAAGCCCCAAGCCCACGTTGCGATATTCCTGCCTTGAATGTCCCCACAGATGGAGAGCACGTTATCCTCTAGACACGAAGAACACAAAGGTGTTCCAAGCTCCAAGGAGTTTTTTTTCTTTTTTTCTTCTTTTTTAATGGACGGCTTGGTAGGCTGGGATTTGGAAGCTCTCCCGGCTTTTGCAAATAAACGCGCGAGTCCGTCTGGGGAGCATTTGGGGAGGAATCCCAGGAACGTGGGAGCTTTCTCCGCGGAGCCGCTCTGGAGTTTCTCCTCCCGCTGCCTTTGGCGGCTCCGGGGACGCTGCTCGTCCTGCACCTCTCTGTGTGCTTGAAGTGAAGGAAAAGCGCAGGGAAGCGGCTCAAAACGGCCCGAGGAGGCAGGAGTGAACCCAGCGCCTCCCAGAATGGCCCCTGATCACTGGAGGTCTTTGCAGGGCTGCTCATTCCCGCATCTCACCCGAATCCCCCTTTTCCCAAGCCACAGAGGCCAGTGTGACCCCATATGTATGGGAAAACACAGACCAGCACAGTCTGGGGTGAGGCTGCTTGTGCAAAATGTGATTTTTCCCAAAGAAATCCAGAAGCCCATTATTTTTCACGCTCATTGGACTGAGAAATCTGGCAGAGAAGCTTCAGGGGCCTGATCTGATCTGGAGAGGTGCTGATTTACCTGTGCTTCCCTCTGAGCTTCCCTGCAGTTTGGAGCTGGCAGCATCGCCATAAATATTTTTCTATTTTTCTATTTTTCTATTTTTCTATTTTTCTATTTTTCTATTTTTCTATTTTTCTATTTTTCTATTTTTCTATTTTTCTACTTTTCCCAGGAGGGAATTTTCAACATTTTCCCTAATTGTCAGAGCCTTAATTGCTTACATCAGAATATGCCGCATAATGTCCAGTATCACAAATTACATGGAGTCAAAATAGGAATAAACCTCTATCCATCTACCTATCTATCTGTCCATCCATCCATCCATCTAGAATCAGGGTCGTAGGACCCCACCTGTCCCCTGGTCACCCCACGAGATTTTGTCACCGCTTTCTTGTTAGTCAGAGGTGGATTTATAACGTTTTTTTCTTGCATAAAAAAAAAAAGCCACAAAATTATGACTGGCTGCCATGGTTTGACATCAGTATTTAAAACGATGGGGGTTGATACCAGTGTCCTTAGTTGCAGAAGGTGGATATAAGCAAGTGGTTTCCTGCTCTCCCCACTCTTGCCATGATGAATTTTCCGTTGCTTCGGTTGGATGTATGGGATACATATGATAGTTAGTGCTTCCCTTAGCAATGAATCCACGTTGATTTTCTTTCAGCTCAAAGGCTTTTTTCATCCATCTTACGTCTCTTAATGGCGACAGCAGGTATATGCGAGCTCTTTTCTGTGAAAAAAAAACAAGTCTCAAGGTCTCTGTGGCTTTTTCTAGTGTTTTCATATAGAATTTTCCCTAATTTAATGGCACTAGTAAATCTCAGCAAAGCTTCTTCTAGCAGCTCCTTTTCTACAGAGCAGAAGGCTGAGGATTTGTCACTTTCTTCCAGGAGAAGGCTGCTCTTTCTTTGGCAAGATGAGGGATGAGGCATCTTCGTCTCCTGCCTGGAGCAATCGGGATTCCATCGTTATCCCATTGCTGGGAAATGGGTCTTGGGCCATCCATGTGTGGAAGAGCCAGTAACGGTGACACCGCAGTGGGTGGCTTGGCTGATGGGCGGTCCCCACATCCCTCCACAGCATCATGGCCCTCATGTTATCCTTCCTTGGAGCTTCTCCAGCTTTCCCTTTGGAGATGGGATGATGGGAATCCAAGGCGTGGGGCACTGCGGAGCCCGGCGATGCTGCAGGTTTCTTTCCCTTCCTTTGGAGTCTGGCTGGGCTCCTTTCCCGCTGCTTCCTGCCAAAGCGAGGCTTTTAGGGAGGAATCACGGATATTCTTAGAAGAACCCGGGTGTGCAGAGCAGAGAGACACGCTTGAAGCACAGGAGCCTTTCTGCACATTTCATTTGTCCTTTAGACTTACGTTGATCTCTGAGCCAAGGTTTCACAAGAAAGGGCCGCGGTGACTGCGAAATCTCAGGATGTCTTTCTTGAATGGTAATAGCTCAATTAGAGCCATTCATTAGTTGGATATGGCTAAGGTCATCTTCTCTTACGTTCTTCCCTTGGACATTTTCTTGCTGGGTCCTTCTATGACTTTTTGCAGTGGGTTTAACATTTTTGCCTTCTCAGCGAATTGAAAACTCCCTGGCCAGGGTGGCCCGGCAGTAACCTCTGCCCGCCACGAAAACAGAGAATTTCCTAAATTTTGGCTTCTCTTGGGGTTAGCTGCCGCTCCAGGAAGCACCTTGCTCCTATCTCGTGCTACTTTTATAACTCTCTGAAGGTTTTTGTGGGAAGCTCCAGGTCTGTCCCAGGGCAGACAGCAGCAGGGAGGCTGTTCATCCCATCTACCATGGGTTTAGCCCCTGAGGTTTTTTAGTCCTTCTTATCCTTCCTTTTCAAGGGTCCCAGGGAGTCTTTGGGACTTTCAGTCTCTGCTGTCTTTCTGTATGTGTTTTTATGTCTTTGGCAAACAGCTCTGCAAAATCTTCTTCCCTTGCCTTATTGCGGGTTAATATTTCATTCACCAGCATCGGGGCACTGCTCTGGTTTCCTTGTGCGGATGCTGCTTTTGGACAGCTATCATTTTTACTTCTTACAGTCTCCTCCATCCGCTCTGCTCCTGTTTTTTGGGACACCATGTCCGTGGAAGCAAAGCTGATGGGAAGGTCCAACGTTTTGGGGGGAGAAATGGGCAAACTGGAGGAGGACGGAGCCAGCAGATTGTTTTTCACGCCGCTTGCCAGGCTGTATTTGTTTTCTCCGACAGTGACTTACGGGCTGACTTTCCTTTCGGTTCTGCTCGGGCAATAAAGAAGATAAATCTGCAATAACTCAGTGCTCCGTCTTTAATAAACCCTTGTCTTCTGCGCACCACTCTGCGGAGCATCTCCCCTGCGCAGCCCAGTGAGGCCGCCTGGCTTTTTCCATGTCACCCCAGCACCAGGAACAGCAGCAAATTAATGCACTGGGGAAAATTAAGGGCCAAAACCCACAATTTTGGTCAAAGGGAAAGTCTGGGTGTCTGTGGGAAGCAGAGTGACGGAGGCTCCACAGTATCCAGGCCTGGGGAAGGTGGAGCCTCCAGGGCCACCCAGTGTTCGGGGGGGAGCTGTGACCCCCGCGAGGTCCCCAGAGCACCCCCCTCGGAGCTGGCACCAAGCCCCGCCCCTTGCCCCGCCCCTCGCGCGGCCCCTTTAAGGGCGGCCGCGTCCCCTTTACTCTATGTTTACATAACAGAGCCGGGCCGAACCACTCACGGGAGGGGGGGGGGAGAGAAGGGGGCGGAGCCACGCTGCCCAAGCCCCACCCCTCACCCCCTGCCCGCTGGTTGAATGGGAGCGCGGTGGGGGGGGGGGGAGCACATAGCGCGGCCGTGCTCCCTCCCCCCCGCGGCGGGGCGAGTTGGTCGGTGCCGGTGTGGCCCCGCCCCCCCGCGGGGGTAGTGGCCGTTGCGGGGCAGCCGCGCGCAGTGCGGGGCGCAGCGCGGAGCCCGCTCGCGTCTGGCGCGGAGCGGCCGCGGAGCCCGGAGCGGCGGCAGCGGCAGCGGCAGCGGCAGGTCCGGTCCCAGCGCGGCGGCCCCATGTTCTCCCCCAGCCAGGAGGAGCACTGCGCGCCCAACAAGGAGCCCGTCAAGTACGGGGAGCTCGTGGTGCTGGGGTGAGCGCTGCGCGGGCGCGCGGGGGAAGGCAGCGGCGCCTCTCCCTCTCCTTCCTTTCCCCTTCCCTTCCTTCTTTCCCCCTTCTCCTGTCCCTTCCCCGCGGCGCCGCTCCAGGCGCTTTGTCTCCCCGCTGGGGGGAAGGGGAGGGGGCGCGCGGCGCTTCCCGCCTCCCCCCCCCTCGCGCGGCCGTTAGGAGCGTTGGGACCGTTGGAGCGCGCGCGCGTCCCCGCGCCCGCCGCCAGTAACTTTTCCCCGTGGGGGAAAGAGGCGAGAGCGGCTCCTGCCGGGAAACTTGGCGCGGGGAAGGCGCCGTCCGTCCTTCCCGGCGGGAGACGTGACTTTGGAGCGGGCAGGAAACCCGGGAGCAGCAGGCGCGGCGGGGACGCGCGGCGCTGATGTCGGGATCCGCCGTGGAAATGTTTGTTTTCCCAGCTCGATAGGGATCTGCGAGTAATCCGCTTGGAATTATGTGCTTGCCCTGCTGCTAAAGCTCGCCGCCTCTCCGCTCTGCGCCCTGGAAGCAGATGAGGGAGCAGGATCTAAGCCCTGCTCGCCGGGAGCCCTTCAACATCCGAGAGATGTTTAATTTTGATAGCTTCATATCCAGGAGCATATGGCTAATGGAATAATTTTTAGTAATAAATAGATTTCCAGCCGGCCGTGAAGCGGAACAGTTAAAACCTTGCTGCATATTAAAACCTCCCCTAGAATCTGTTACGTGGTGGCTGGAAGGTCGTGGAAAACCCGGTTCTTGTTTCCCAATGTGTTTTTTTTTATTTTTTGTCAAGTCATTTCGTAAAGAACCGCGTTCACCTCTGCGACAGGACTGCTTGGCCAGGAGCTAATGAAAACAGCAGTCCAGGCTGGCTGGCAATGGTGTTTATTTTTTATTCATTTTTTATTTTTTTGCCTTCTTTTTTCCCATAAGAGATGTTAAGTGTTGCTTGTCACGAGACTATGTCAAGATGCAGCTACCACGGGATGAAATCCAGCTCTTCCTGTGAACGTGATAGAGCTGGTGCTTGAATCAAGTTACTTGGATTTAAGTCGCTTAAAGGGACTATCCATATCAAGCCACATTTAATAAAGGAATGTTCTTACTGTTCCCATTGTGCGAATGGAGGGTAACCTCTGCTGTGCGACGCTCGGTCTCCAACAATAAAGTCATAGTATAATGTTGAATCTTTAATTAAATTAGAGTACTTAAATTGATGTTGTGCTGCAGAGGCTTTCTGTGCACAGCTGGAAGCATTTTCCTTGCTGTTGGAAGTATTATTTTTAGCAGCAGTTGGAAGTACAGAAGCAGGAAATGTTTGGGCTCTAATCTTTACCATAGCAAAGTCTGATAGGCTTTTCTTTAATTATTGATAGGCATTGATCTTGCCTTATAGGTTCTGGCAAAGGTCTTGATCTTCACTGTTGTGGGTCGAAACATGCCGATAAAATTTAAATAACCTCCTTGCGACTGGATTTAGCCCTCGAATATTATCCGTACTGCAAAGCTACTGAGGTTGTTATGTCTTCTGGGTGTTATATACATATAAAAGAGGGCAAACAAATCCTCTTTGCAGTACAGTTGCCAATAAGCCTGTGAACTGGCAGCTGTATCTTTGGCTAGTAGGTCTCTGTAGGCTTTCAGAATTACTCTGAAGCACAATAAGGCCATAAAAGTTTACAGATAAAATAATACAGCTGGTAGACCTATTGTAGAAATAGGCAGACCTGGTAGGAGAAAGCCAGAGACTGCAGTTACCTCAGCAGTTACCCCTTCCCTTTCTGGACCGAAAATTGGGGGTTTACGATCAGTTTGACATTTTAGGAATTGATTGCTCACGTTTACTATTGGAGATGTCTGTAGTGCCATAAATTATAACAACTGGTAGCATTTTTCTATTTTCCTTTTTTTCTTTCAGTGATTCAACACTTGTAGCTAGGAGCTCTTGGAACAGTTTAAGCATCTGTTCTACTTTTTGTTTACTGTCTTGTTTAAAACAAAGGGGGGTGCGTGCAGGAAAAACTTCTGAAATTTCCTAATGTCTTTAAAAATTAAAATCTCAATCTGAAATTCAGTTTAAATGAGAGCATGCAAACCTGCTCCTCTCTCCAAAGTGAAACGGAGGCTCTGAACTGCCAGAGCCAAGTGTCACAGCTCTTGCTATAACTGCTTAAAGCTGATGCAGCGACTTCACAGCTACATTTTAAAGTTACTGTGAAATGCTCTGTGTAGCTTAAGAAAGCAAATAATAAAAACAGTGAAAAAATTCAGAGATTTTTACATAGAATTGGTAAAAATGATGTGCAGGCCGACTAACATACTTTGCAAACTGCTGGAAATCCTATTTTTAAGAAGGCAAAACTTGCCATGAGTCCACTTGCTCTCGCTGCATCTGAGCAGTGCTGGAGTTATTCTGCACCTAACCCTAAATCCAAGCGAAAGGGTTCCCATGGCACTAGGTAGTTCTGCCACAGGGACGGGTTCGTGTTTGATCTAACAGTCATCGTCCCTGCTTGTCCTTGTGTTAACGTGATGGGAGGATAAAGCCTCACGTGTCTGACGTCCACCACTGCTGCAAATACATGATGGGCTACTGGGAGCAGGTTATCAGAAATGCATTTTCTGCAAGTGATGTGGCAATTCAAGATTTTGCTGGGTTTAGGTTTACATAGTGTTGTAGTAAATAAAAACATTTTATATGCATCAAGACAGGTCAAAATGGTTGGTAAAGAAGAGATTGTCCAGTTGATTGCGAATGGCTGCCATTGTGTCCACTGCTCAGAAAAGTCTATGCATTTCTTGATAAAGCAGGAAAACTTATAAAGCTTTTAAAACATTCTTGAATCTCTTCAAAGCATGAGAGTGCTCAACGTTCCTTGGAACGCGAGGCTGGAGGGAATTGCAAGCAAGATGCTGAATACTCCAGCAAGAATCTGAACAGGGTGGGACAGCGTTATTAAATGCTTTGTCAGTGTCCCTCGTGTGACTCACCGAATGCATTATATAATGCAGAGCAGCTGATGGTGAGAACTGTGATGGGATAAAAAAAATGAAGCACTGTCTTATCCCCTCCTGCCCCCAGCTCCAACCTGCCTGTAATGTCGTGCCCTTCTGGCCTTGGGTTTGGCTAAATGTGGCTGAATTTCACTGAAGACGGTGGTCAAGGGTCCGTTCAGTCCCCCTCTTCTTCTGGAGCTCAGTGAATGTGAACACATAGCTTGAAGCCCAGATGTATCTTTGTAGGCTCTTCTGATTTTTAATGTCATTGCTGAGTGGTTCTAACTTCTCAGGAAAATTGCTTGGTTAAAATTAGGCAAGCTGAAGAAGGAATACCAAGGATGTTTGAGTCTCGGACAGTGGCAGAGCTCTGAAACAGTAGAAAAAAAAATGACCCTTTTACTAGATCTGTTCAATTCTCCAATTCTAAGGAGCTTCTAATTGATAGAGCTTCTAATACAGACACCGTTTGTTTTATAGGCATTGTGAATTTTGCAGTTTATGATCCAAACTTTTATTTAACTACACAAAAGTAAGGGCTGTTACTCAGTGTTATTAGGGTGGTCTCTGAAATCACTGTCACCATTCTGACTGTACATTTTCTGAAGTCAACCATTAAAAATAAATCTGTTAAATTACAGGCTACAGTGCTCAAAGGGACAACTCTGAATTGTTTGGGCTTTGTCTCGTGCAGACCATTGAACATCCTTAAATAAACAGACTGTAGTTCTGCTCGAGTTTCACTTTTGTGGGTGGGGGATATCTTGAGCCTGGATTTAAGCTAATAAATCCTGCCATAACTTTTTGGAAGTTGTTCTGATTGATAGGAAATGTTATACCTTGATCAGATTTAGATTTGAAATGTGTCTTTTCTTGTTAATCTGAAGGGACTTATAGTTTGAACTTGTATTTCTCATATGGGCTTTCTCTGACTGATCAAAATCACTTTTTTAACTCTCCAAGGAAAAGTATTGGTTATATTCCTTAAGTGTTTCTTCTTTTGAAACATTTTTCCAGCTCTTACAGTATATTTGGCTTTATTTGAAATTCTTTTATTAATCTTCAGAATTGCCCGTGAGGAGACTAATTTTTTTTTTTGTAATGTTTTCAAATACAGATATAGAATTTATATGTGCCTGTCTTTGCTGCCGTTTATGTGCTGAGGGGTACTGTTATGAAGGGGCCCAATGTTGCCCCTGTGCAGATTTGCTGTTTGATATCAAACCTTTGTGTAAGGTCTTGTATAAGGCTTCTGCCAGGTTCTGTACTTAAATAAGTTACTGAGGCTGCTTTTAAACCTTATTTTACAGTGTACTTTAAGCTTCATTTAAAGGAGTATCTATGGCAAGTACTAACAACGGTGCCCCCATCTCCAATTAAAAATCTTAATATCATTCTTCCTTCTGAGAAGCAGTCATGCTTGGAATCTCTCTCTCTTCTTTTTCTTTTGCTTTATTTTTTTTTTTAAATATTGAGAATTACTTCTTAGAGACCTTTAAGTGTCAGTGCTTATTTTATGGAACAACTTGTATGCTACATATTGAGAATAAGTGATCAGTTTTAGTTCAGGGCTTACAAGTAGATTAATCAAGCAGCAGAAATAATGTATCTGAATAGAACATTGACTCTATTGTAGAAATAAATATTAGAAAGGATAGTAGAAATAGTCACATATGAGGAAAGTCTTTTAATGAAAGCTTTTGTATGACCCACTAGAGCGAAGGTTTTATTTTACTGATGCTGTGAAATAAAGCAAATCTGAGATGACTCTGTCCTGTTTCTGGGAATACTTTTGATTTCACTGGAGTGCAGATTTCTATCCAATTGAGTGTTTTAATCACTCTCTCTTGATACTGATAAAAAATTGGGGATCAAGAGTTTCAAACTGCAGAAAGGAAAATTCACATATGCTGAAGCAAACCAGAATTATGCATCCCATTGTTCAGTGTTCGTTAGAAAAAAGGAAAGTGGGAGCCTTCTAGAAGTGAAACTGCCAACCCCCTTTGTGTGTACAACTAGATGAAGTGTATGGAAGTAGATAAGGCGAAAGGAAAGCAGGTTGTTTACATTTTTCAGACTTGTTTTCTCCGAGTGAGACTTGCCTGTGACTGATGCTCTTCTCATGTAAAATGACAAGGCTGCTGCATTCCTGCCTGGCAGAATCAATGATGCATCAGTTTCCATTTTTACTCGACTCTTGTAAATGAATGGACCTCATTAAAGTACACTTGGTTCTACTTAAAAATACACATTTAAGACTAGAAATTACTTTCTAGGCTATTTCTTTCTTCCAGAAAGCAACATTTTTCATGCTCTGTATTAAAAGCAGACTTTCAAGGTCTCTTGAAAACACATTCTTTTTCATAAGAAGTCAGGAATGTCTTGCACCCAATTTAAGCTACCCACCATAATTAGTGTTACCCTTTAACTTGCTGAGCCCTTGTTCCTCAGCCTGAGCTCCCAGTGTGAAGCAGAACTGGGATTTCAGGTGTACGTCGTACTCTCAGTAGCATTTGTGCTATTGGATATCCCTAAACTCATCTGTGTTGAGGATGCTTTTTGATTTTTGTCAGCAAATGCTGCCCATGGGTGTTCTCACTGTGTTCTGATGCCACCAGTGAAAAGTGTCTGAGATTTGTGCAGTGATTAGACCTTGAGAGACAACGGCCCCTCTGGAACAGAACGAACCTGCTAGCTTCCAGAAAGACTCGTAAGGCAAAACTGTATTAATAAACACTTTAGTATGTCCTCACATTTGCCAGTTCTGTGACCTGCATGTGCCAATGTTGCATTGAAGGAGTCCCACTTTTCTTTTAAATGACTTCTTTCTGTCTGCACAAGATACTGTTCGGTTTTTACGGCTCCTTATCTTTGAGTATAAGCGGTGATAGTCCCCCAGTTCTTTTCTCTTGTAAAGCTCTGGAGATGACTGTATTGGATGTAGGCTCCTTTTGCTGAAACTCT
This sequence comes from Nothoprocta perdicaria, assembly GCF_003342845.1. Taxonomy (NCBI): domain Eukaryota; kingdom Metazoa; phylum Chordata; class Aves; order Tinamiformes; family Tinamidae; genus Nothoprocta; species Nothoprocta perdicaria. Next base: position 505,722 of record NW_020456043.1, on the reverse strand, counting down.
TTATTGTCTGAGTAGAAGAGAGTTTGGTCACTGTCTGAATGAGATTAAAACTTGTTTACCTTCTGATGCACTTGTTGCTCATACTGGGGCTTATTTTTTTTGCTACTTAACGGTTCACTGCAGTGAGATCTGAAACTCTTTTTCATTTGGTGACTGCTTTGCATTTCTTGCTGAAAAGTGACAATTCTCAGTATTCTTAGTCAATATGTTACACTGTATTGTAGATCATATAGCTGTTTAGCTTCATATAGGCTATCACAGGGTTTGGAGATGCTAGTGGCATCGAGACACTGAGGAGCCCGACTGATAACCTCCCTAGTAAGCTGTAAGTAACATCTGGGATTAGACTACCTTAATCCTATTACTCAGCGGCCTAGAATAGGCCTTGGTTCTTTTATTAAGCAAATGGCACTAAGACAGGAGGAACAGGGTCTTCCAAAGGTGTATGCTTTAAAAATGCTAGGGGAGTGCTGTGCTGCATTCAGCTGTGCTACACCGTGGTACGTGCTGGCTGGGCAAGCAGGTGTGTCCTTTGCTCATAGGTCTTCATCTCCTTTAATGTGACCACGTGCAAGGGCTGTCTCGCTGTGTGCTGTAGGTGATTATATGTTAGTGGTTATTGGCTTTGGGCAAGAGAGACCCTGGAAAGGGTGGCGGTGAGACAACCATTCGTGTTGCTGATGCCATTGCAGATGAGAATCGTGGCACTGGGAGCTCAGTACTAAGAGTGACCTGGGTGTGACTTTTGAAAAGAGATTTCTCTTTGCAGCCCTTCTCGCAACTACTCCTTCATGGTTAGAGCTGATAATGGAGCTTAAGGTACAGGCTGATATTTATATAGGAAATCTTTGCACAGCAAAGCTTGCAGTGGTTATAATGTAAATATTTAGAGCATTTGGAAACTTGACACTGTGGTGTGGGAGGGGAATCCTGGTTTAATAAGAGTGGTTCATAAGTTGCTTTGTTATGTGATGTGTGTGAACATGGTGACACTGGGCTTGTATTGTCTTCGTGTAGCTTTTAGTAACTTATTCTGATTAGTATAATGTGTTCCTAAGTTTAGGAGCATCTCAGAAGTATATGCAAGCGCCCTGTCAGCTGTCTCGCACTGAATTTCTGTTCAGTTTTCCAAGGCTGGAGTCTGAAGCTCAGAACTCAATGAAAGCGCCCATTGCAGCACACGTTCTCAATGGCTCCGGTTGTTGGCTCTCAGTGCAGAATGAATAATTCACTTAGAGCTTGCTGTTGGGAAACAGGACACTTTGTGTTGATACAATAAACAGAAGGAGTGAAAATGGCAGCGAACAATGTCTAGAATGTTGAAGGGTTTGTTTCATTTCAAACAATGTGGTTGTGAGTTGAGCTGGGCTTGATTAGGCATGGCGTGGGGGTGCTAATTGCTGAGAAGCGATTAGGCACGTTTCTGTCAATAACAGTCTTCGTCTTCCCTAGGGAAAGGGAGCAAGGCCTGGTCAGTGCTTCTGGAAGGGATTTATTGTGTTTTGTTTGTTTTTCTCCAAGTTAACAATATCACCTTCACTGTGGACTTAGGTATGTTGTGTTAGGAACGTAGGTAATAATTAGCCTGCGTCTTGGAGAATGAGACAGATACTAAATCCAAATGCTGGTGGCCTGAACTGCCTTGCCAAAGGAGTGAGAGCCAGGGAAGAAAATATGAACAAAAGTCTCCATATTCCATTATAGTGTTGTGGTTGGTGAACTTTCAGAGTGTTCTTTGCCTGGGAACTTATTTACTTTCTTTATTGTAGAATCCAATAAACTGATAAATTGTCATGAGAAAGCATCCCAAGCTGGATGGCTTTAGTTGTGCCTAGCAAACAGGTAGACTTTAAACAGATGAGTTGTATCCTCTTAGGGCATATCAGTGTCATGAAATAAGACGAAGTGGTGCTGGTTGTGAAGGCAGTTAGTCACTGTGTGAAAGTAAATGAATTGAAGCCTATAAAGGCTTGAATCTCTAGTTGCGTATTACAAATAAACTAGAGACCAAGTGTGCAAACTCTCCAGCACGTGCCTTTAGGAAGAGTGAACGCGCTGTTTAGTCTGGACACAGAAGTTAATGGGCTGAAGCTTTGATTAAAGCACTGTATTTCTTTATGTGAAACAGCAAGGATTTATTTTGATTGTGGGGGTCTCATTTATTAACAGTGGAGTCAGACCCTTTGAAATAAAAGTAGTGTACATGTGTTTTCCTTTTGAAGGAAAGGCTGAACTGCTGAAAGTTGCTGAGAATTTCACGGTTCCTGCGTCTCTGTCGTAGGATGCACAGAGAGATCTTTGAAGTGGATACTTTTTTCCCTTCTTCCTCCTGGAACATACTAATAAAATAAATTGTTATATTTCTAATTCGCCTTCCTTCTATCTGTGCTTGGCCTCTGAAAGCAAACAGCTGTAAAATTTAATGCTCAGGTTCAAAAATCACTTTGACATTGTAAGGGAGTCTTTTAGATTAGATATGATTTATTATCTTGCAGTAATGGTCCTTTCCTGTCCACTAACAGACACAAGACATATTCGAAGTGACTTAAAATCTGGTGGCCTCTTATTTGTAAAAAAGACAAAATCGACTTGATTTGATGGAATAGTATCCAAGTCATCACAGAGTGAGTTCTAAATTGATGTTTCTTCTGCTAGAGGTTTTCATTAATTTGGCAGTCGATACCTCGATGTATTTTCTCAAAAACAGGTTAGCAAATTGTAAAGAAATTCTAGCAAATTCTAATAGCAAATATTCTAAATAGCAAACCATCAAATTCTACAAATCAAGTAGACTGATGTTGGGGCAAACCTATGAGGAAGTAGCTTTTGGTAGAGGTAAAGAGCTGAGTGAAGTAGCTGCTTCCATCAGAGCTAAATCTAGGTAGGGAATTCTGAGCAGCCACCTTGGAATAACAACAAACTTGCTTCTTCCATGGACAGCATATGGATGCTACAGTGGGTTATTCCTGTGGACTGTGGTGATTTAGTTATTTTTGGTAAGGTGTATCTAGTTGGTACCACTCAGATGTAGAACAAGAGGTAGTCATTTGGTTTTAGGGTTATACATTTGATCAACTCCTCAATTTTATTCTCAATTCCAGGAAAGTACTAAAAGGAAAAAAAAAAAAAGAATTACTTTTGGCCTTTGGGAGACAAGACTGGCTTTGTGTGCGAGCATTTTAGCAATCTGCTTGCTATCAGAGCGAAAGAGTCATCCTTAACTTCTGCCTTTTGTTTTGTGTCTTTCTTTGAGTGTTTGAGCACGAAGTGCCGCGTTGTGTTGCTGGCTCAGCCCTGCCTTATCTCGCCGGTTGCACAATCGCACTTCCAGCTGCAATGCTTGAGTGCCATGTATCTTGTTTTATTGCTAGTTTCGAGTTTCCACTATGCAGAGTGCTATAATACAGCAAATACCTTTCCATGTAAGGATGCAGGGAAAATAAAGCTCCATTTCCTCTTTGCAGAGGAAAGCAGACACTTAAGCCATTAGCAAGATCTACGTCAAGCTTTTAATGGCTAAACATATCCTCCTCAGTATTGCTATGTGGCTTAAAATTCAATTCAGGAGTTGGCCTCTGAGCATATATTGCTATTTAGCACCTTATTCTTGAAGAAGGCTTGATTATATTAAGGCTTTTCCTACCGGAAAATTCTTGACACAGAACAATTGTAAAATACCTTCTAAAGAGCAAGCAGTTCATCTGCTGCAGAGGTGACCTGCATGTTCTCTTCGGGGCATTTCATAGTGCAGGAAGGAACTGGATTTTTGGATTGGCTGGATTCCAGCTGCAGGCTCCGTTCAGACCCAAGGATACGGGCTGATTTGCAAATTTGGAGCAGATAGAGAGAAATCAACTGTTTCAGTTCCGTGAACTGACAAAATTTGTATGAATGTGTCAGATAATAAGTTCAATGCGCAGTGCTAAGTTTCCTAGGTATAGGAAAGACCAGTTTGTCACGCAGAAATCAAGCATGTGAAACCTTTAGTCCAGTTAAAAACTCCCAAGATCCTGGTAGGTAAATGTGTGGGCCTATCTACTAACCTGAAGCTAAAGGTATTCTTTTGTAAAAGCAACCATTTATTCATGAAAATGAAAAATGCAGCTAACGTTTTCCCTGCTCCATCCTTGCCAGCATTCTTGTATGTGAACTAGGAGAGTGCGATGTAAATGACTATAAGCATTCCTCATTTTATTTACTGAGATGAAGGTAACTTACCACTTATTCACGTTTAACTAGTATGGAGAGAAGTCTGATTAGGGATAATCTTAAAGCCTAGGAATAGAAGGAAGAAATAAAATGACAAGAGAAAACATTGATAAGTTATTTAGGGTCTGATAGCTGCTGGAGAAAGGTAGGTTTTAGCTGATGTACAGATCAACCCAGAGAGTGAAATCTTAAGTTTTAATAGTCGTGGCTATTAAAAGTGCACAGAATATGTTGTATAGTCTCCTGTACTTGGCAGGATTGCTTTGGTTTCTTGTTTATTTGATTTCTTATGGAGAAATCAAATTCTTGAATTTATCTTTCATTATATAGCCTGTTTTTTTTTTTTTTTTCCCTCCCTTAAAGGAAAGAATATGCAGTTCTGCAATTTCATTTGGAATAAGCTAGCATAGCTCAAGTCTAGAGAAGTTCTGGATGGGTTGCCCACTTCAAACTGGTATTGGTAACTGCATGAAGCTTTTAGAATCGCTTGAAAGGCATTTAAGCAGGCTGAGAAAACCTGTTTCAGGAGCTGATGCTGCTTTGAGACATAAAGGGCACACACTGGATGGAGGTAGGAGGATAATGTATTTGGCTTTAGGGTGGTGACCTGCACACAGATGGAATAAAGGCAGACGTCGGAGGTAGTTACTGCTGCCTGTGCCTGTGTTGCTGGAGGACATGACATGCCCAAATTTGCTGCCACTATTAGCTCCCTGTTCCCATCGCTTCCCACCTGCCTCCGAAGGCTCAGTGGTGCTCTGAAGGATGCAGTGGCAGGTGAGGTTGTATTCTCTAAGTGGAAAGGAAGTACGTCATTGAACAGATTTCATTCCGAAACCTTCCAGTGCTGTTTGTGTTCTGCTGAGGAGAGTCTGTAGCATAAATTCCTCCAGTGTCTGGCTTTGGACATCAGAGAATCCATATGACTGCTACTGCCTCACCTCTGAGAAAAACTTAATTGGAGCTGTCAACTTACGAGACGAAGAAGGAATCCAGCTGTAAAACGTGGACCCAGAGGAAATCATGCTCTGCTGGTTCTTTGGATCATGAAATGCCTGTTTATGACTGTTCTTTTTCATCGCTTTGCCTCTACTGCTTGTTGTACTGGTACATCAACTTAGGGTAAATGGGAATAAATGCAAACGTTTTGGCACTGCACATAGCTAATATGAAGAGGAGTGGGTGCCTAACAGTGTCATAGGCCCTGATTGCACCCTGGACCACACTTTAACCTTTGTCATGGTGTTTTGAGGAGAAATGCAGTGTAGTAAACATGCTCATCATGTAGCCCCTCCATAACTTCTCAAAAGTCTTCTATCTGAAGGCACTGTGCTCTGCCTTTGAAAAGGCCTTAGGAAAGCCTCAGTGAGAACAAGTGCAGCCCATGGAGCACTCCCTAGAGAACGGTGCTCTTGGGTTGCTACTTTGGATCATTGGGATTATGACCGTTTTCTTCAGTAGGGGGGAGAAAGAGGTCCCTGAAAACCAGCTCTTTCAGTATCTGCTTTCTTTGTAAAGGCAGCTTTTGGGGGGTATTTTAAACAAAATCTGAAACTTTTGGGGGCAACTGCGGATGGTGTCCCATGTGGTTCAGCAGCCTTGTGCTTCACCTCATACATGAGCTCGGTTCAGAAGCCAGACTAGTATTATGTGTATATACTCTACCTACACAGTAAACACTTTGGGTTGAAAATTTCCCGGAGGGGGAAAAGTCACATTTCGAGTGGTTATGAAACAACCTAGGTGGATATTTTCATCCTTGACCAAAATTCCAAAGAGAAATTTGTTTGGTTTTCCTGTAAATATTCCTAGCAATGTTAGGGCTTGTTCCGTTAGAGTGGGCACTTCCAGAAGAGGCACCTGTAAATTTTACAGGCTAAGATATTAAAACAGGCTGATGGGATGTGAATGCTCCCATGTGGCATCCCTATCTTCTGCTACCCCAAGTCGGGAAAGTGGAGACTCTTCTCTACCAAGACATTTCCACATAAGAGAAGCAAATGCTCCTGCTCTTATCTCTGCTTTTGATAGGGCTGGAGTAGAAAAATAAAACAGTGGTAGAAGAGCTTTATAGCTGGTGTGCTGTGGGTTTAATGCCTAGGTCCTGCCAGGATAGCATGGGAATGTGCTCTTCATTTCCTGCAGCGTTGCGGAATGCATCAGCAGTCCATTGGAGAGAGAAGTGTGTTCTCTGGGGAATCCACTTCCAGCTTCAGCCTTAGGCTCCTGAGCCCTGTTTCTACTACTGAATTTCTATTTGGCTTGCAAATGCTAATTTTAGGTCCTGTGGTACTGTTTAGAATTACAGCCTTGCCTTTGTGAAATACAGTTTTAGACAAAATCCACTGCTATCTCGGTCTGGTTTTCTCTGTAGTGTTCCCTTGCCTTAAAAAATCAGAGAGATGTAGATAAGGAGAAATATGAGGTGCCTTGATTTTTAAAGCTGGGGAGCAAAATAGTAATAGTACTATTAACTAAACTGACTGTGTTTGTGGATTTTGGCTTAGGAAGAACTGGCCTTCCAAAGGAAGAAATTTATAAGAGAGAATTATATGTGGTTTTAAATGTGTTTTCTCCTTTACAAACCACCATGCCACTTGTGCACATTACTTAATATCCACTGGAATGTATAAATACAAATTTTATGGAACTTCAGCTCTGAAATATCTAACTAGAAATAAGCAAGCTGGATTAGCAGTACAAGCCAAGTATGTTCTTTTAAAAAAGCTCTAATAATTTAAGAGGTACAGCATGACTTTAGGGTTTTAATAATTGCATCTGTTTAAAAAGGCACTCTTGCACAATAAACTTGTATCTGACTAAATATTGGGATCGTCTTCTGCAGTCATTTTTTTCTAAATATTCCATGTTTATTTTGAATATTTCTGTAATATTTCTGGAAAGTTGCTTCAAGAGAAGCAAAATCTCATGTGTTCTGTGGCTGGAAGCATAGAACTGAAGAACCTTGCTCTCTCAAAGCTGTGTGCATCAGGCTTAGCTTTGCTGATTAGCTGTAAATATTTAACAGCCTTGTCTTGCAAAATCTTTTCCTAGCTAGAGGTGACTGACTGATCAGCTTTGTTATGGATTATGATCAAGGCAAACAACCCAGGCTGCTGAGAATTAGTGAGTTGTCAGGACACTTTAAGATTGAAGACGATATATTGAAGTTTAGTTGTCTGCATTACTGTATTTATTTATTAAGACTTTGCAGTGCAGGAATAAAAGAGGAAAGAAAACTTCACCTGTGCGTTTATACTCATTTACTTAGGGTGCACACACTGTTCTAGTGGATTTCAGGCATTTTTAATTGTTTTTTTATGAAGGAAGCAAAATTTCTCCTGTCTGCCTTTAAGGGACATAACAGATCTGTTATTAAAAAAAAAAAAAAAAAAAAAAAACCACTCCAAAAAACACCAACAAGCAGTACCTTTAAGTATAACACTGCATTGCTCCATTGCGTTTTCCAGACTTTGTGTTGCATAGTTCTCCTGGCAGCCTCCTGTGTTTTCTTTTGCCTCTCGCTTGTGGTTTTATTCACTACTTGTCTCTCACAGAATGCCCCGTCTCTCTTTGTATTGTTCAGAGAATAAGAATTAAAAGCCCATAACTCCTAACATTAACTCTCACCCGATACTACGTGCTAAACATAATAGCAGATTGATTCTCCGCTAGGCTAATGCATCTGGTCTTGGGTGATAGTGGAGCAGCCTTCTAAATGTGTCTAAACTGGAAAATTGCCACCTCCAGCTGAATTTAGAGGACAAAAAATAACTTTTTTCTTTCCCCTCTGTGCCTGCCTTGTTTAGGTCTGGTTGGTGCGGGACATTGAGGTGGGTTATTTTGTTTGAGGCAGTTTGTGCCACTGTCACTGACAGTGATCATGTAACACCATGAAATTAAGGAGTCTGCTGTGTAAAGAGACTGAAGTGTTTGTAAGAGTACAGCTGAAAACTACTATTGTGTTTTCTCTTGAAGATATAAATAATCTGGGATTCTGCTAGGTAGCTGGGACTGAACAGGGAGCCATGCATGTATTAGGCTACTCTTTCCTTGGGAAAGCAAAAGGGATGGTAGAATTGATAGGATTTGACAAAGCCATTGCAGGTTGGGATTGGGTTTAGGAGTGCTTTCTACTCCATGCATTGCCTGTGAGATTGCCTGTACTTCCAATTTCTTCTCCTGGAGCTAAATGAGCCTGTAATGAGTGTTGGGAGATTCTGCTCCTGCCTGAGCCCTTGGAAAAGCTGCAGGTGATGGACGTCCTGGAGCTGCCTGGCCTCAGCATGACAAAAATGATATTCCAGCTGATATTACGTTGTATATTTGTAAGATAACTGAAGGCCGTCGCTTTCATATACAAATGTGAAGTCTCAAATTATCCATGATATATCCAAATTATCCATGATGTGTTTTAGGGAAGACATTTGGCTGTTTATGAAACAAACTGTTTGTTTGGCCTGAATTTTTGTTGTTGACTCCAATGTAGTTTTTCTGTGTTGTTTAAAGTAATGATGTTTCAGGCATGGCTTGGTATCAGTCCTGCTTGGTACTCACACTAAAGCTCAGGTAGTTAGCTTTGGATCTTCAGGCATGTCTGAAGCCCAAGTAGGTAGGTTGGGAGCATGCTTGGTATGTCAGAGCATGTGTGTTTGGAGGTCTCTTGTCCCACTGCATTATGTGAAATCCAGTTTGTTTTAATTCTGAATCTTGCAGCTTTTCTGATCTGATATTTAAAGGCAGACTATTCTTTTCCCCATATGAAAGCATATGAATCCAAAGGCTGTGGTGTCTTGGATAAACAGTTTTTCTCCTATAGTACTTTTATCATGCATTGGAACCCAGCTGTGCATTGTACTTTGCTTTACAAAGGGATTTTGTGTTGATCTGACTTGTTTTGAATATAGCAAAAGCGAGATCTCACTTTCAATCATATTTATCTGTAGTTAGTTTAGCAAAGCGCCGCAGCAAACAGTTTCTGTGGCATTTGGCTAGATTATAGATAGTTCTCCATTGAATAGCATTTCTTCTACAACATGAAAGATTTGGGATTAGAATGAAGACTCGAAACATGGTGCTTTGCCTGCCTCCTGTGCTCTTTTAGCCGGAATAAAAAGCATGCTTTGAAATGAAGTTGATTAGTTTATACCCTGCATTTTCTGTGCCCTCCCATTGTAGGTTTTATGCGGTAGTGAATGGTTTCAGTTGACAGCTTTGGAGATGGGCTTAAAGCACTGAATAAAATTGCTTCCTTGTTAAATGAATGCTAGGTCCAGAAGTAAAAGGTTGGGAATAAGGATTGTTAAGGAAGTCATTATGTGAAAGAACCGATTCTTATCCTTTGCTTTCCAAAGGGGGTAAAAAAAAAAAAAAATCCCAACTTTGCATTTTAATGCTCTTCTGATATATTACTTTATATTGGAATCGATATATCCTAAATATATTGTATACACACATATCAGTTTGTATGTGTGTGTCTGCTTTTGTTGTTTTTTTTCTCTGCCCCTTTACTAAAGGTAATGTTTTTCTCTATTTCTTAGGCTTATGGATGACTTCTAAGAAACACATTCTAGGTGAGACAACTCATTCCTGTCTGAGTGTAGCTCTTAACTGCCTTGCCTGTGTAGGGTTCCTGCTATTAAGTTGTTTGAAGCTGTCAGGTTATTTGACTGCTTTGCTTAAAGCTCACGCTGCTGCTCTGGCAGTCAGCATAAGTATCCTCCTTCAGCCTCTTGGAGTGTTTTAGTGCTGAATCAAACATTTGTGCTATTTATAGCCTTGTCTTTTAAAGAATTATGCAGCAAATATCCTCCATAACCACATCTTAATCTCTATTCCCACATTGCCGTTAATACATGAAGATCTTGGATTTCTTCTAATAAATGAAGGCTGCAGTGCCAGCTGCCATCTCTCCAGGAGCTCGTCCTTCAGAAGCTGTGGGAAAGGCCTCTTGTCCTTGACTTTACAAGAGCAGAAGCAACAAAGTATTTTCCAGAAAAGCAATCTGGGGGAAATAACAAGCTGCTTTATTAACGAAAGTGTGATTGAAGAGAATTCCAAGAAGTTTCTGTCCTCATTCTCCCACCCTGGAAGAAATGGCAACTAGCTTACACATGGGGATCAGAATTGCATTCCTGATGGATATCAACCTCGGTGTTAGAGGCAGTTGTGGTCATGATGTCCAGATTTATCTGTTCCTTACTTTCAAACAGGTTGCATTTGTTATATTTTCTTAACCTACAGAGGATTTTTGCACATTAGTGAGGGAGACAGACTTGAACAGAAGGCTTTGGGAGTTTTGAAGCAAGCAGGATGTGTAGTATAAAGTTACCTGCAAGTATTTCTTGCACAATTAACTTGCTATTTGCAGCCTGACAGTGTCCTTCAGGTAGATTGCAGTTCATGTAGATCAGATATCTACGTTTTGCAAGCTAAAAATATAGGGAGAATTATAGAACTTTATTTTCTCCTAATGTTCCTGTTCTGTCTAAATCAAACTTAAAATTTTGTTATGTGGTAGCCAGGGTAAGATTGGGTGGGAGACTCTTCCTGGTGGCTGACCCTTTAATATTAGTTGGTGCTTGCAAAGGCAAGGTACAAGAATAAACACTCGTCTGGAAAAAATGTTGATTGCAATAATAACCAGCAACTCTGCCCTATCTCTTTTGGGAATAATCAGGTTCAGAGATGCAGAACATCCTGAATGTGCTCTTATATGGGAAAAGAGATGAGATTATTTGGGATTTTAGAACTTGCTGGTTTGGATTTTCTTGCTCTGCAGGAAGTCTGCTTTATTTAGCTGCAGCGCTGGTGGAGTGGTTAGGAGGCATTTATTCCTATCGAGATGTCTTGGCCAGTGGAGTATGGGGTGGGACCATGTAAATCCCATACAGTCCAACAGCCTTGGATTGACTCTGTGGTTGCATGAGGCAAAGGGCTGCTGTCTTGGATCGGTGTCTCTCATTATTGCAAGAGTAGAAGCTTTGAGTGAATCACGAGTCCTACAGTCAATGCAGCAATAAAAATGCTACTCAAGGTCACTTCATTTTGCCGTTGTAACTTGTCCTACAGAAGGAGACAAATCTGATGGGACTCAGAATTTTCAAGCCCATGAGTCTGCTACAAAGAGAAGAGTGTTAATTTGACAAGATGTAGAGCAGACTTGTGTTGACCTGGATCTCCCTCACTTGATGCAATGGAGACAATTTTAATTCTACAGATGTTGAAGCCCTATGAAGCGCTTGTTGAAGATGGATGAACAATCATTGCAAGGATGGTTTTTTCAGACTGCTTGCACAGTGATGGCATGGAGACACTGAAGCAAGCCCTTGAGTTGGAGGTGGAGTTAGATCACTTCTGCAATCCCTTCTAGTTCTGTTCTATCAGTGATAGCAAACACTGTTTTGCAAAAGATATCTGCAATATAATAGGAAACTATGTGTTTGGAAGATGAAAGGGAACTGTCTGGTCAGTCTAAGCTTGTTAAACACCCTCTAAAGTGGAAAAAAGTCTCCTGGATGGGTGGCAGAGCACTGTCCGCCAGTAAACCTGTGCAGTAGAGGCTTTTGATGCAATGTGTTGCAGTCATCCATGAAGCACTAAAATATTTAGTCAAGTAGAAGTCTGGCACTGGCTGCCAAGTCTGCTACAGGAGCAGGCTAATGCTTCATGTTTCTCCCAGTGATTAAGGCTGAGACTGAAATTCTAATTCTTGATGCATATAATAAAGTGCAGACAAGCACAGAACTAAGTTTCAGCTAGAAGCTTTAACTAGTATCTATAATATTAATATACAGTAGCTGAGAATCGACTTCAGAGTAGAAAATAAATCAGTGTTATTTTGGGAGGAAAGTACTTTTACCAATGAGCTTATATTTATGACAATAAACTTACTATCCTTTTTAACTGAAGTTCTGAAATAATGGGCAGATGGGAACAGGTTTTGTGGGCTTGGTGTAGAAAACATACCTGAAAGAGAATGTGTTTGAAAGAAAAAAAAAATCCAAAAACATTCAGGTTACTTGAAATTTCTGTGAAATTAACTGTTCCTTATGAACAGAGATGAGCAAGGGAGGCCAAGTGTGAAATGGTGGCAGTGATAAGACCCAAAAAGAGATGTCTGTTCAGATATCCGTATGTTGGTGTTGCACATGTAGAGGTTCTTTGTTTGCATTTTGAGAAACTTTTGAGGCCTTTCAGTTCATTTTCAAGGGAGTAAATGGTGGCTCTTTCAGAAGAGGACTTCTCGGTTAGTTGGGACTTTATCCTCTGCCTGCGAGAAGCTCTGGGTTTGGATGTTGCGCAGGTGAATGACAGAGCTTTGGGTGGCTCGTGTTGTAGGTATCGGGATACCCACAGACTTGCAGTGCTGCCAAAGGGATCTTTCGTGCCCTCAATGCAATTTTTTCCCATGTCGATGATAAAAATGCCTCTGTGGTCTTGGAGTGAACCAGAGCGCAATGAATTGATATGGTTTAAACCTTGAAAAATAAATATGGTTTTGGTCCCCAGTCAAGTGAACCAGAGGGAGAAGCAGCAGCACCAGAACAAAATAGCCAACGAAAAATGGGATTGCTGCTTTGGGCAGCAGTGTCGGCCACGCTGTCCCAGGGATGGTAAAGATACGGGGTAAGCACAGGCTGTTGTTTTGGCATGCGTCGAGTATATATTAGAGAACGATGCCAAATGGGGAAGCAGAAAGTGCCTAGGAGGAAAAAATTCACTCGAGTCTGACTTGCGAATGAAAGTTATTGCTGATGCTGAGCTGCAGCTTGCAGTGTGTTCAAAGTTGGGTTTGTGAAACGGGGTGGTTTGCATCCATACGTGACACTGTGTGCATAGATGTGTTCAGTAGTCGCTGAAGAAAGCAAAGTGAGCTCACTCCTTTTTGCCTGGGGCAAAGGGACCTATGAAAATTACCTGTTTGTAGCCTCTTGGGCTGCATAGGTATAAAGCTACTTAGATTTTTATGGTATTTTCTATTTTCATAACATTATAAAAATTGGTTACACGAAGCATCTATGTGTGGTGTCTAGCAGTTGCTTCCCCTAAATCTTGGGACAGGGTCCCACAGTAGTACCCGGACTTCCCTAGGTGCATGTCAAGTGCATCCAGGTATCCTTTTTTTCCCTAGCTTTATTCCTAAATGACAGATCTTGTCTGCTCTTTACCACTGGCTGCGTCTGGTTCCTGGAAGCAATAAGCATTATGTAATAAGCCATCATAGACAAGGTTCAGAAGTTTTTGGTGTCTCACGCAGTCATCTGGGTTCCTGTAAGACTTGAGGAAATTAGGGTGCTCGCAGTGTGGGAGAGGACATGTATCTTCTTGCTTTCTAGACACCAGGAAATCCTTGCAGAGGAGAGGCTTTTAATACGTACCCTAACCATGGGAAAGAGGGTAATTGGAGTTTGCATCTCATGCATTATATACCAAAATGCTCAACTGTTTGATGTAAATCTGTAGGAAACTGGCTCTCTTAATTATGGTGTCTGTAGCCTATGCCAGCACCACTCCCTTATTTGCAAGGAACTGTGCTATCAAGAGAGAATTCTCCCAGGACGTTTCAAAATGCTGCTTGTCCCAATATTGCTCCCATTGAGAAACATGTTGAAACGCCCAGGGCTCCTCTTTCCACATGTGGCGTTCTGATGTTCAGGAACATCTGGAGAACTTCAGAAGTGGCCCTTTAGAGCTGCATGTGGGCAGGATGTGCTCAGAGCTACGCTAGTCTCTGAAATCTGATTTCTCCTAATTCACGTTCAGGCTTTCAGTGGGTGGAGGAGAATTTCTGTTGCTGGTTGTGTCTTGGTAACATTGGAACTGAAAAGGTTGCTTGTCCTTAAGCTGCTTCAGACTTGTAGAGGTATCGGAGAGGTGTGAAAGTGGGCCAGCCCCTGCTGAGAAGAGTTGTGAGCAAACTTGATGTGGAGCTTTTCTTTTCCAATTTGAAGCTCCTGCTTGGTGGCAGGGCTGAGCCTTTGGTGTTGAGTAATGGGAGTTTGTGGTGGCTCTTCTTGCCTCTCCTCTTTCCCGTGCAGTTCCATGCTGCTGCTGCCTGGAATAGTCAGTGGGCAGTGCTCAGTTATGCAGGGACCTTGAGAGAAGTAAGAGGAGCAGCCTGTGGCTCTGCTGCCCGAAGAACTGTCCTGTTTGCACAATCCCAACAGGTCGGGTGGCTCCTGCAGAGCGCTCGGCGAGTGGGCGGCAGCAGGTCCTGCTGCGACCAGCAAGGTGCCTCCCTACCACGATTGCTCCTCTTGCTGCGTAGCTTGTTCCCTTCCTTAGTGGTAACGAAGGGGTGGCCCAAATGCCCCAAGGAGGGTTGGCTTGTGGTGAGCAAGCTCAAAATCCCGGCTTCAAATAGAAATGCATCTGCTGTGGGGCAAGGAATGTTGTGTATTCCTTCCCCGGATGCAGGACCCAGGTATATGCCTAGGAATTGCCCTATCTTTCTCAGCGATGCAAGATGAAAATAAAACTCGCAGGTCTGTAATTAAAGCATAACAAACGGCAAGGCTGTCGCTGAGCTCCTCGTGCCCTTTGGTGAGAGCAAAACTTAAAACTTGTTGTTAAAAAGAAAAACTCCATGTAAACTTGTCACTGCCGATTAGGACGGAATTAAACTTTTACTTTGTGAACGTTTCCTTCCTTTTTAAAGTTTCTAAAAGGCCTTTTAAAGTTTCTAAAGTTTCTAAAAGGCCTCGAGTGACTTCTCTTTTCTCTCCTCTTTTCTTTTTTTTAATCTTTAAATCCCACAAAAGACCTGAAAAGAACTGAAGTGGCCCTTTCTGGTTATAACCCTTTTTGTGAACATGAGACACTTAAGACTCTTCAATGGATCTGCTTAAACTCACTACCGTTGAACTTTTATACAATGCAAAATCTTTAATTATAGGATATAAAGCTAGTGATGTTACTAGTTCTATATGATTTCTTAAGGCGGTATTGGTTTTTCAGGTTTTCAGACAGAAATACTTGTAGAAGAGCGTTGTTTTAGGCGAGTTAAAACTTGCTGGCATGTTTCGTGGTGTTACAGTGTCTTTGAAGGGAAAGTGTTTGTAGACATCTGAGATTCAAGGCGCAGAATCAAGGCGTTATATTTACATTGCCTGTGGATTATAGCAACCTATTTTTTTTCCCTCTAGGAATTTATCTGTTGTTTTCAGAACCAACTTTGTTAGCTAGTGATAGTCCCTTCATGTGCAGGGCTAATACCAAATTTCCAGGTGCTGTCAGGTAGGCATGAAATAATTGGAGTGATTTTATTCTGGCTGTTTTGCTGCACTTTTGGAGGTTTTTTTTTGCTTTTAACGTGTGTGTATGTATATATATATATATAAAATATTTATATATATAATATATATATAATATATATGAGAGATGCATAATCTCCCATATGAAAATAGGCTGGGGGAACAAGTTCAGCTGCATCCTAGCTGAAAAGGGCTGAACTTCTTGGGTGTCTCTGGGATATATTTAAAAGAGCAAAATGTTTAGTTGATGTTCTAGAGTGCTTAAATTTGAGGTTATCTCCCATCTTCTCCTTTGTGTTCATGAATATTTGGCAGTCCTGCAGTTCAGGAAGTGTGTCTGTGAAGTTTAAGTGCTTCTCCTGTATGACACCAAGCACCCACAGGCTGACGTGAGCCCTGTGCAGGGCAGCGATCCAGAGCCTTAGCAAGGAGACTGCTCTGTTTATCCCCTCTGTATTTTCCAGTTCCTTTTTATGGTTTTATTAAGTGCAACTCCAAGTGCAACTTCTTTTTACACAGACCTGTCAACTCTCCAAGGTGGTAATGAGAAGAAATGTAAGATTCTGGGTTAATACTTTGCCTTTATTTATTTTTTTAAGCCTGTAATTGCCACAGAACTTCACAACCAGCCCGAGCTGCGAGGCTGTAATGAAAAGCCTTTAATCTGCAGGCACTGTGTGGTAGATGTGGAGCTGAACTACTCCAAGTACTTGTCTAAACAGGCATCACATTCTCCTAGTTTATTTTGCTTTTCAGGATACGCAATCAGCTATAGCACCTCCTCTCTCTTTCAGGTCCTTTTCTTCATTGCAATGTTAGCTGTAAATGTAAAGGTTGTGGGAGAGGAATATCCATGATCTGATATGGAATATAATTCACTTAAACCTTTTGGTAGTCTTTCCGGTGGAGCTACATCTGTAGTTCTTAGGGCAAAAATATGAAATCCTTGAGGGACAGGAATGGAAAAGAGGCATCTCTTCAGTAAAGTAAATCTGGGAGATGTCACATAGGCCCATTGAGAGCTGTCAGGAACGTTACATGTGAAGCTGCTGTGATGAGAAACGTCTGCCCTTCTTAAACCTTCTGTCGGGATGGGATTTCAGTGCTCATATATTGTAAAGGAATTTCTAGGTGATTCCCTCCTTGGGGAATCATCTCTGTCCCCTTGAGGCTGAAGACTTCCCCGGATAACTAATCCATGGGGGCTCTGTCCTTTGAGGCAGATGAAAGAGCCCTTGAAGGCTATCGTGTTACACCTGATAAAGGAAGTCATTAAGGAGTTTCCAAAGATATTCACGTGAATTAAAAGTACTCGCTTCCTCTTTCCTTAATATCCTTAATAATAAAGCAGGTCTTCAGGATTAGATGTTTTGATTGTGTGTTTTTTTCTTTTTTTTCCCCTCCCACTTAGAACATGGTTTGCCCCTAAATTTCCACAGTGACCCCTTTCATCCTCCTCTCTTCTGTGTGAGCCGTGAGGAGGGCAATGGGAGGACTACATGTTTTCAAAACTCCACATTTTCTTAAATCAGAGGCAAGAATTACAGTATATTTCCAGATTCCTTTAGTTCTAAACATGGTGCTGCTGAAGTTCACTCAGTGCTTTACTGGTAGGTAATGACCGTATTAATGCTGAATAATAATAAACTATTGGTGGAGGAAAAAAAAAGTGGAACACACATAATTTAGAGTTCTAGGAAACAGCTTACCCTGACTGGGTTACTTATACTATATTTTTTTGACCACGTATTTATTTGACATTATCAGGCTGCTGATGTCTCTTGGTGTATTAAAATTACTGGTGTTTTATTCTGGATTTCTTTGTTTGTTTCTAGATATAATGGCTCCCTCCCGAACGGTGACAGAGGACGCAGGAAAAGCAGATTTGCCCTCTATAAGCGACCGAAGGCGAACGGAGTTAAGCCCAGCACCGTTCATGTGATTTCTACGCCCCAAGCATCCAAGGTATGTGGCAGGGGGAAAAATCTGCTTTCTGGCAATCCTGGGTCAAGAACAGCTTATGTAACACCATGGTTTGGTTTGTCTTGCTGCTAGGTCATTCTGTGGTTAAGGGGGGGGGGGGGAATATATATATATATATATATATATATTATATATATATTATATTATATATATATTATATTATATATATATTATATTATATATATATTATATTATATATATATTTGATGCAAAGTGGCTTCTCTTTCTACTGATATTTATTTTTAATCTAGTTACTGTTTTCTTTTCTTTCTTAAAAAGAACCTTTAACCTCATGAATGTGAGTTAGTCCAACTCTTCTGTCCCTGTTTGGAAAGCTGGCTCATTAATCCTGGCAGCTTGGTTAGCAGAGCCACAAAATAATCATCTGGTGCAAATGCAAGAAGTATTTTTATTTATTTGAGGTGTAAGACTGGTGTATCTGTTACCTTTTCTCAAAAATAAGCATTAAAAGAAGCAGACTAAATGACAGTAACGTAGCAAACGGCTCGTTACAGCTGCCCCGGTTAATGTGCTCGGGGCCAAACATATTTCAAGGTGTGAACAGTCACCTTCTCTGCCCTTCCTCCCAGGAGGGAAGAGTGAGGGGAATTTCTGCTGAAGCAGAGGGAGGATTCTGTGGTTAAATGCACAGAAGTGAATGGTCTGGGAGACGTGTGTGTTACTCCTGAGTATTTCAATAACAGTGTCTCAGTTGCCACCTGCAGACTAATGAGTTGTTCCTGAAGCTAATTGCTTGTGAACTGTATGTTCCCTCAAAATCCTATAGTGTATTTTATGAATTCGGGTCGCGTCACGAGCTCTGAGAAATCCTGGAACGAGTCTACACCGAACCTATGGAAAACTGTGTGCTGTGGACTGAAAACTGTATGCTAGTTATTGAACCCAGGTGTTCCTGGTTGTTGGGAACCGTCAGGTTGGATGCTTGTTTTTTTTTCTGGAATTTTAGGGTGTGTTTTTGGCCATGTTTCAAGTGTTGTTTTGCCAAGGCAAAAACCTCTGCTTTCACTAAGGATGTTTCAGAGCTGGATCTCTGTAAAAAACAGTCTGAAGATGTTTTACCATGAGTTACAGTTTGCCCAATACAACTTGTGGTTACCTAAGCTAACTTGGCAGTCCCGAACATGGATTTGAAAGGGGGATTTTGGATATAGCGGTTCCTCTACCATCTGGCAGCTGTTGGATGGTAAAAGCTGCTGTTCAGAGTCGTGTACAACCTGCTGGAAGGATTTCATGGCTGTCTGCAATTCCGTTGAGGAGCCTCTGTTCTGGTCGGAGTGCATTACTGCTCCAGCACGTGCTCTGCATCTTTCCTCCCCTGCAGTGGTAAATGCAGTGTTAAAATGCTGGGGTGCTGGCTGGTGGCTGTCATTAACACAGTTATCTCCTCAAGGAAAGCAGCTGAAATCTTATTATATGGGGTGTAATTCAATAGTGCAGTGGCCACGACTGCGCCTAGTCTATTGGTAGCTCTCAGCAGGGCTCTTCAGTTATTGATCAGAGTTCTACAATCGCCTCAAATTTTGTGTGTCAGTGGTAGAAGAATAACATTTATCTTAATTTCAAATGGTTTCCTGCTGCTTCTTGTTTAATGGTGAAAGTTTGTCAAAGAAATTACTATAACATGTTGCTTTCGTTTCTAACGCATACCATATACTTTAAGCTTATCAAAATACAGAATACCAGAGTTATGTTTTTATGTGGTGTTTTTTTGATTGTACAGCTGCTGCTGCATAGGGTACGTAAATATGTAGTCTTGGTTTAAAAGTTTCTATAAACATATTCCAGTGTCCTGCTTTCAAAATGAAACTTTTTGCTAAGTCTTGCTGATGAGATTCCCTTTGGAAAAGAAAGGCCTGTCGCATCTCTGCGTGCAGTGGTTGCTTAAAACTTAATAAATGACAAAACTTTTTGTGTGGTTCGCGGAAGCTCACACATATTCCCACAGAATAATCTTAGGCATTTGTAGTTCAGACAATATTGTGGCATTTGAGTCTGAAAAATATTTAAACTCCTGCCAGACACCACAAGGTATCTGGTTAATGTTCATCTGGGCTGGTGTTGCAGTGTAGATAAAATACCTGCTGTGCAAATTAGTGCCTTTACCAGGATAGCCTAGGGTCTGGGGCATTAAAGCCTCTCCTTTAAGGATTTGGATTTGGGTAGGTATGTCAGGTTCAATGTCCTATTCTGCTTTTCTCTGAACCCCAACAAAAGGGCTTTTGTGCATTTATGTTGTTGTCCAAGGTGGTGGCCGTGTGCCAGAACGGTGCTGCAGTGGATTGCAGGTCTCCGATGTGCAAAAAAAGGACACTCACATCTTAAAATTCTTTTATTTTCTGACATCTTAGAAACCAGAACCTAAATCAGTTTTAGTAGGAATGACTTCTGCATAGAGCTTTTGTAAAAGATTCCAGAAACAGAGACAAATTGAGGCGCGAGAGCGAGCGCCGCTTTGTTCTTGGAAAATAATGTGCAACTTGACACCAGGATCTTTGTTCTGCTCTCAATCTTTCAGTCTAAACCTTTTTTTTTCTTAGGGAAGAAAAAACAGTGGCAACTTCTGCTGCACAGGATATTAACAAATTTCCTTCCCTTGCATCCTTCCTTGTGATTTTTCAGACGGGGGTTTTCTGTTTTGCTGTGCTGCTCTGTCGCTTGGTAAAACGAACCCTTGAGTGGAAAGAAAAATTACTCTCGGGGGTAACGATGCTCATGTGGTGGTTGATTTTTTTTTGACACGAGTGGCTCAAACGCTGGCTCCATCCGTGTGCCTCTGCTTGCTGTGGCCTGGATAAGGTGTGAAGAAGGTACCCTCTGATCTTGTGCTCATACAGTTTTGGGACCCCTAGCAAGTGCTGGTGCCAGTTCAAGTCAGTTTGTCAGCCTGGAAACTGCAGTAGATCTTAAGAGGATGCTTGTCATGTCCCACTGTCCCTGCTGTGCAGGTGTCAAGGCCAGCTGGAGCAGCAGTGGCTTCAGCAGCAAATTTAGCTGGGATAATTACACATGAATCAGGGCCCTTTGTTGGTGCCACTGGAGTGCTTGGGGTTTATTTTCTGTTCTGCCTTCTGGAGGTGCTGCAGCAGATGACTTGGAGCAGCTTGGTCTCCTCAGGGTACATGGGAGAGTATTTTTTTAAGCAAATATTTAAAATATGCATACATTCCTTCAATAATACACACTTAGTTTTAACACCTTTTTATCAAATCAGTAGGAGATTTTTGACTACTTTTTCTTAAAATTCGGGATACTTGTTTGCAGAGGATGTTTCCAGCAGAGACAAAATCGATACGGTTGTAAGGAAGGATGCTTAAAATTCTCACCCTCTTATTCGTGTACGTGGACATGCCTTTAACCTGCAAAAACAAATGCACTGACTTAACTCTCCTGACAAAGAAGAGAATTGTCATTAAAGCCGCTCATATGGTCTGCGGAAACCCATGCGGGTGTTTGTGTGTGTGTGTTTCTGTTGTTTTTTTGGGAGGGGGAGAAAAGGGGGATTAAATGGGCACGTGTATCTGGCAGACAAAGAGGTGCTTGTCATTGAAAACAAAACCAGCTTCATACTTGTGCAGAATAACATTTGAGCGCAGTATTTTTCTTGCAGATCTTAGTGAAAAAGGGGTGTATAAATGAGCCTGATCGCAGCCTCTGCCAAGCAGAGAGCTGCCTCTTCCCATAAAGCTCCCCTTTGGATGAGGAGGCTGCTCGGTAACACTTTCCTTCTGTGCAAACACAGTTGGAGCTTCACTCAGGTTGTCTCGCAGTTGTTTTCCCCGGCATTCCATGTCCCTGTGATCCCTCATTCCATGTAGGAGTTGGATGCCTGTCATGTATTGCTGCTTCCTCCTCCTAGCAGTCACCACTAGCTCCTGTTACATGTTGTGGTTAGGTGGTGAGAGCTCCCCTATTTCCATAGGGGTGGTAACATGCATAAACAATGCAATTATTAGCAATTGTGAGCACCCAAGCCTTGTAGTCCCTTGTGATTCTGTGTGTGTTGATGCTTTAAATGTCTTTACTGGTTTCTAATGCTCTTGAATTTTTCCTGTGGTTGGTTGTTACTGGGTAGGTTATAACCTTAGCAAGGAGCTCCGTGTGCATTTGAGTAGAGCCAGGTAGGGCATTGGGAAATAAGAATCGTGCACGAGGCTTCAGAGGTTGACGTTAGCCCTTTTGGATTCCCTGGATTACTCATGAAACATGACTTAATCCTGTCGTAGCAGTAGGTAGGAAATTCCTGGATTAGTTTACTTGCTGCTCGAGACCTTCCAAAGTGCTTGAGGCAATAGGCAGGAGGCTACGACTAGCAAGCACTAGAAATTCTCCTTTATAAGTATAAAAGCACAACATCAGGTTATTAACACTTGCATTCTTACTGGCTATTAATTCTGACTTGACACAAGGTTGTAAATGTTTTTGACCTAGAGCTCAATTTATAAAGAGAGAAAACTAATGCCCTTTTGGAGGTGTGTCTTGATACCATGCCCAGCTTTCTTGGGCTCAAAATTTTCTTTTAATAACCTGTGAACCTGCGGTGCATTAAAGGCAACTTGATTTTCTCCCCTGTGAACTTGCTGTGTCGGGTGACTGGGAAGATCTTTGTGGCTCAGGTGCAGTTACCAGCTGAGTTGGTGCTATCAGAGCAGCAGCTGGTGCAGGCCCTGGTGCAAACCTCAGGCTGCTACTCAAAAAGAGCAAAATGCAGCTGAATGAGTGATTTTGGGGCCAAGAAAGAGCGGCAACTTGCATTGGGGTGACTAGAAAAAAATGGAAGCAGATTCCTGTGATTCTGCATCTAATATAGAGATTGTGCCTGCTTTGAAATACATGGGGATTTCTGAGGAAAAGAGGGACAAAAGTCCCTTGGAACGTGCAGCTTTTGGCACTGTGAGGACAGAGGCTGTCAGGAGATGCTGCCCCTGTTAGGGACTTCCCTTTCCCGTTGGGGTTATTTATGGTGCAATCAGTTCAAGGAGCACTAATTCCTTCTGAAGTAACTTAATCACCCAGGTATCTTGAGAGGCCCGGGTTGTGCAGAGGCAGTTTTTTCTTGGCTCACCAGATTGAGTCTATTTGAATAATAGTTGCATCAGTGTAGAGTGCCCTTTTCTGTTAAATAAACATCGTCTTCGCACACTGCATCCCCGTCTCTTTGTTCTTGCAAATAACAACGAGTGGTTAGATGGAAGAAAATGGTTAGATCAATTTTATTAGTATGATTTGATAAATATCAGCTATAACCCAGTTTGGAGCTCTGCTCCTTGAACTTAGGGGTCCTATTGAGCAAGAAGCATGTCAGAGGCTTTGGAAAAATTATTATACAGTGTTTTTTAACACAAACCATATGCTTAGTGAATGAAGGAGGGTTAAAATCGAGGTCTTCAGCTTCTTTTATGCCTGAACACTGTTTGTTTTGGTTTTCACGCTCCCCCTTCAGAGGACAGACAAAAGATCAGACAAATCTTTCCTTTTAAACCCTGTTCAAACTGCGTCTGCTCTAAATCAATATTTAGAGCAGGTCCTGTATGTATTTCTGGGCGTCCTTTGGCAGCTGAGCACAGTGTGCTGAGCATCACGGCCGGCGCTGCCGGGAGGAGGAATCCGCTTCCCCGCGCGCTCCCGTTGGGAACGCTTGATCTCTATCAGTTTGCAGCTTCCTTTCCCCTTTCAAAAATAAGCAGGAGGGGGAATCCAGCCTTGGGAAGACAGCAATTGAAGTACAGGCTGTGAATCCCAGCTGCAGTTGGGAAGCAGGAGCGGAAGGTCAGACCCTGCCGGCCTTGGGCCCTTAAGCACGAGTATTTCCAGCTCTTTCAGCCGCAGGAAAAGCTGCAAATAGGATTTGCATTGTAGGTAGCAGAGCCACTCGTTTCGGTGAAAGCTGAGAATTTCACTACTTAAGCTTCACACAGGATGGCTTGTTTAAAACTAACTCATTCCAGTTTGGCTGGTTTCTACAATTTCCCTGCTCTAGGGATTAAGAGTGGAAACTTTTGACCACCTAGTGTAGTGCTTATGATCTGTTCTCCTGAGTATTTGCTCTGTTTAGTGTCTTGGCTGGAACTGAGCTGGTCTTAAAGCGCTTGGCTCTTGACAGCTGGGTAGTCTGAACATTTCTGAAGCTTAAGAGAACGCTTGGACATGATTTAGCCTCTGTCCACGCAGCTCTTTCTGGTTCCAGTGTTGCTGCTTCAGTGATGCTCTTGCCTTCCCAGCTCGCTGACAGTTGGGGTGACACATGGCCCTAATGCTGAACTGCGGTGCCTCTGAGCAAGCTGCCATTGCCAGGTGACAGCTGGTCCCCGGGGGATTAAATAATATTGGCAATTTGCTTTTGTGTTCGGGTGGCTTGTGCTGCAGCGTAATTACGAACAGCCTGATGACTGCAAGGGCCGGGGTTGCCAGCTCAAGAGTCTTTATGGCAGTTGCATGTCTCTGTGACAGGGATTCCTAGCTGCTGCTGTGGAAACTGCTCTGGCAATGGGAGACTTTTCCATCAGCCTGAAGCAGTGGCTGTCACGTCAGCTTTGAAGTGCAAAGTGTCCCCAGAGTCAGACTCGCGACTTCTGAAGGATGTAGATTCAGGGCACCTACTACACAGAGAACCTGTCCTTGCACCGAAGAACTGGAACCAGCTCTTTGGCCCTCCCAGGGGCCTTGCCCTAAGGTGATGTGCCTCTTTTTTTCTTTTTTCTTTTTTTCTTGCTATCCTCTTTTAGTTAAAATGAAATATCTGTTGCTACTGATGTGTACTAGACTGTTCAGCGCTCAAAGCAAACGTAGTGACAAGAGGAACATGAGTGTAATGACGTAGATGCTTTTCTGACTCAAACTGTAATGCCCAAGTCAAGCTGCCCTAAGTGGATGAAATACTGCCTATTTTTTTCCTCAAAGTGTGCTCAAGTTTGGAACGACCTTTCTGGAATAAAGTTGGAGCTGCATCTAGCATTAGACAGACTCCTATGCCTTTAGACTTTGGGAGCAACTTTTGCTTTGAAAATGCAAAGGAATTCAAGTGTCATGGTCAAGAAAATTTTCGCCCCTGTTTTACAAATTAAAGGATACTTATTTTCCAGACTGTTTTGAGATGAAGAGAACAAAATATAAATATTTAATGGTTTTGTGTTTGAGTACATCTGTAAAATGAGTAACTGAGTTTGTCTGTTTACAAAGTGCTAGGAGGGTGTCTGACTGGAAAGATTAAAATTATTATTTCCCAGTAGATCTTTGTCTGAGAATTACTTAGATGATAAATAAATAAAGATTACTTTATTTTAGATGCAAGACTATTTTGTTTTGTAACCCTGCTGCTTTGCTCCACCCCAGTGCTAGGGAGCCTTACCAAGGTTTTAGGTCAAAAATGAGGAGTACCTTATCCAGGTAATCCTTGAGGAAGGGGTGTATCCCAGCACAGCTCTTGTGATGCTGCTTAATTGACTGAATGCTCCAAGCTCTAGGGCCAAGCGGAGAAATATTGTTGTCTGCGTCTGGAGCTCATAGGAGCAATTTGGAGGTCTTTAGCACTTAGGCTTAGCTTCTAGGAGATTATTATCTGGTTTTGATGGTCTCCTGAGCTGTCCTTCCCTGCCAACGAGCTTGTCTAGCCTTTGGGTCTGCATCAGAGCTTGTGCTTACCTGACCTTCCTGCACGACTGCGTGTGTGGTTACACAGACTCGTCTAACTTCTGCATGTGTCTGCTGTCCACGGGGATTCCGCCAGTAATTCGGGAAGTTGGGGACTCTGCAGGTGCCTGATGTGAGGTAACAGCTGGCGGAGAAGGCAGGGGTAATTCCAAACACCCTAATTGAGGAGGAGCAGCTGCCTGTCGCTCGCACTTGAAGCTCCTTGCAGGCCAGCCCTGCCAGCTTGCCCAGGGGTGCAGAGCTTGGTTTTCAGACATCCTGGCGTGGGAGCTTTCTACCCATTCCCTGCTGCTGGGGAGTGGCGGGTGCTGGTGCTTGTGGTACTGCACAGCAAGGATGGCTATTAGCCCACCTCATACTGAGAAGCTGCAGTTTGGGCAGCCTGGGGTCAGGTTTCCACTGCCCTTCTCATCTGTCACCCCTGGTTTTTCCCTCCATTGACTGGTATTGACTGGTGGCTCTGTGTGGGGTTATCCTGGCATTAGTCTCCCAGCCTTTGGCATCCATGAGTACCACTATAATCCAGAGAGGCTATGTAGAACTATTCCTCTTGATTAGAGATACAGTGATAAGCTTTTCTTCCTATCCTGCCCTAATCCAGGGGAAAAAGGAGGAAACAAACATGGATATGTGTGTGTAAGTCTTTTTTTTTTTTTTTCTCTTTTCTCTCCGATGTGACCAAAGATACTCTGCTTCCAGGACCTCTTATACAGCTATCTGTACCTTCAGAATTTAGTTCACCTTCCAAGACCTTCCAAAAGATTTGAGATGTAGGTGATGAAGCAGTTCCACTTTAGAGCTTGAATAGCTCTTGTGTCTGCAGTGGTGCTGCTTCGGTGAGGGAATTCCCCATTAAGAGCAGATAAACTAAAAAGAATTTGCAACTTTCCTGGTGATGTAAAATGAGGCTTTTGCTCACTCTGTGGCAAGGCAAATCTCTATTTTTATGGCCAGTTAGTCCCAAGCCTCAGTTAAGGTAACTAAAGAGGCACTTTGTTTTTCAGGATTAGCCTTTTAGGTGTTGGGAGTCCCTTGCTATAAGCACACACATGCACTGAGCCTCTTTCTGGGGGATGAGCATCGCCTGGGTAACTGCTGCTCGTGAGCCTGGCGTATGAGCAAGTTAGCAAGTTAACAAGCTGGCAAACTAGTCATTTAAATAACTACAAAATCGGTGATGCAGGCTAGTTACAGCAAATCATTAGCCCCTTGCTTGTGTGGCTGGCTCTTAATGAGCCACATTTTCATGCAGAAATTAACATTAATTTGTTAATTAACAATTTTTCATGCAGTTTTCTGTCCTGTAAGCTTGGGAATTCACAGGCGTGATGTGACACATGCGACGTCCCTCCAAGTCTAGACTTCTAGGAGAGGCAAAGGGGGGAAGATCAGAGGGATGGGAGACTTGAGGGAGAAGGACCGTTTTGCCCTTTAGTTTTGACTGTGCTTGGTGAATGTTGCTAAGGCAAAAAAACCCTTTAGATGCAGAGAAATGCTTTAGTTACAGGGCATGAGGGCTTACAACGAAAGTGCAGGAACAGATGAGAAAAGTCTTGAGCAATCATGGGTCAATAAGA
Source organism: Nothoprocta perdicaria (assembly GCF_003342845.1). Lineage (NCBI taxonomy): Eukaryota > Metazoa > Chordata > Aves > Tinamiformes > Tinamidae > Nothoprocta > Nothoprocta perdicaria. Next base: position 479,030 of record NW_020456043.1, on the reverse strand, counting down.
TGGATATTTCATGGCACTGTACTTCATATCCAAATCTTCCTTACTGTTTTGGAATTTTTACAGATCAGATTAAAAGAAAATATCAAGTAGGATTGTGAGTGCAAACCCAGTATTGCTTAAGACATGGAGAAATTCTTTCTCTTCCCCTCCCAGTTTCTTTAGCATTGCTTTTTCCACAGCCCTGCTTCAGCCCACCAAGGAGACTTCCACTGCAGAGGTCCGCAGTAAGCCTTGGTGGTCCAGGTGGGAAGCAGCCAGGAACACGGCTGACCTCTGCGCAGGCATGGACAGCTGCTCTTGTTTTGTTCCAAGTGGAAAACTGGCTTTGGAAAGCGGGATTGCTACACATTGAATAACTTGGTGTTCTAATGTTTCCCTCCCCTTCAAAGTTTTCTTAAGTCTTTGCTGTTTTACCATAAAGATTGACTGTTATGCTGCCAACCTGTCCCTCTCCTCCAGATCTGTGCAACATCCGAAACTCATTTCTAGTCCTTAGTGTCCTGGGATTGCACTAATATCAGCTTCCTGCTGTTCTGTCTGCTGTCGTTCATCAAACTCCATGAAACCCTTCCGAAAAGGGAACTTCCCAAGATAGCAGAGAGGAAGCAGTGACCTTGCAGCATCTGCTTCCACCACCTTGGAGGGATTTCCCCTTCCTGCATCACCTCCTGTTCCTCATGAGGCTTCTCCACAAGATGCAAACTCGGGCACAGGTTTGCTACGTGACAGCACGAGCGGAGGGGCAGGAATGCTGGCCGGCAAGTAGCACGACTGGACTTTAGCCACAGCCATTAAAATACCCACGTGAACGCCAAGGGTGAGGAGGGAAAGTGGTTGTGTAGTGGGGCAGTGTGAACGTACTGCGTGTTTCAGACTGGAGCAGGGATTTGTTTCCCGTCAGTGACTGGGGCTCACTACATTTCATAGAATCACAGAATGCTTAAGGTTGGAAGGGACCTCTGGAGATCATCAAGGCCAACCCCCTGCACATGCAGGGTCACCCAGAGCAGGTGGCACAGGCTGCATCCAAGCAGGTTGGGAAGATCTCCAGAGCAGGCGCCTCCACAGCCTCCCTGGGCAGCCTGTGTCAGGGCTTGGGCACCCCCACTGTTGAGAAATTTTTCCTTAAGTTCCTGTGGAACTTCTGATGCTTCAGTTTGGAGCCATTTCCTCTAGTCCTATTGCTGGCCGCCACTGAGAAGAACCTTGAAAGTTTAACCTTGAAAGCACTAAAAGGCTTGTTTAGAAACAGGCATTCTGCACTTGCTGTGTTGGAGAGCAAGCTGGTTTCCTCGAGGATCCATTGATTCCAGAGCATCTCAGAAATGTGATGTGGATGGTTAGTTATACCAGTTTAGTTGTCTTAATCTCAGCCTCACTTGAAAATGCCTCTAGATGGAGGTGACTGGTTTGGATTCAGTGCCTGTCTGATGCTTTGAGGAGCCTCATTTATCTTTTTCCGTACCTAAATCCCTTCTCCAGACACTCAAGGTGTTTCTGGGTAGTCAGTTTATTTGGATTTTTGTCGAGTCCTACATTTTCTGTGTCCTTATAAAGTCCAAGAAGCCTTCTGCAAGCAAGTGCTGCTCTCTGGTTTTATTGAGCCTGCTTCTGCTCATGTTTTCCCTAAAGGCAGCAGCTTCCTGGTGATGAATGTAAGCGGTTAAACTTCCTGGATGATGAGCAACCCCAAAGAGCAGGCTCTATATTTAGTCTTTTTTCATATTTTTTTCCATATTTTATACATATATACGTGTGTGTATATATATAAAATATATTTTTTTTTTCCCTTTTTTTTGTAAGATGGGTTTTGTGTTTTGTTTCTCCTTCTCAGGAGCGTTACTTGAAGAAGGATTTGGGAGAGGATTTTCCTGCTTGTGGCAATACTCCCGTTCCTAATCCTTCGTCGCTTAACTGTGGAGAGTTAGTGTGAGCTCTTTTGGTGCATTCTATAGGAGTAGAGTTTCTTAGACTCTTTCAGGAAAGTGGATGTTTCTAACTATGATGAACTATTCTGTGTGTGTGGCCTTTTCCCCCATACTCTAAAAGATGGAATTATGTTTTTTACTTAATTTTTTAATGCATTTCAATTACAGTTCAAACATATCAAAAATACAAACTCAGTGCCTCTTCTGCTATTCAGAGATGCCTTGTAGCATTTTAAATAAATATATATATGCTAAAATCAAAGTCTCAAAGCTTATTCTGCACTTGTATTTTTGTGGTTTGTTGCCTTGTTTTGCAGAGCTTTGTGACAGTCGGATGTGAAGTTCAGGAGTGTGAGCAAGCATTGGCCAAGTGGGTGCCTAAGCAGTAGAATATAAGGACTGTTCAACACTGTGAATGATATAAAATTAATTGCTCATGCCACTTGAGGGGGATAAAGTGGGTGTAATTGGTCTGTTCTGGCAGTAAACTTCAGATAAGTGGCAGACAAATGGTACAAACTTACATAAACTTATGGTATAAACTATATGGGTACAATGGTATAAACTCATAGTGAACAGTCAGATGCTGGGATCCCGAGTGGATTGTTTTATTCTTCTACCCATGGCTTCAAAGCATCAGTGTAAGCCACTCTTGGATGTGGCTGCCCCTAGGTTGTTCTTAAAAAACAAACAAACAAAACCCCCCAAACAAACGAAAAACAAGGTAGTTTGTGAAGACTCAGGCTGTTGAGCTTTGCCCACATCAGTTCAGCGATAGAAATTTGAAGGTTTTCCTGATAGAACTTGGGAACTGCAAATAACTCTGTTAGAATAGGTGGGAATTCCTCCTGTGTGTCTCTTGCAAGATATTCTGGAATTCTGTTGATTGGCTTTTTTTAGGTTTCTGATGTTTCAGACCACTTTTTGAACAGTTGTTCTATTTCCCCCTGGAAGGAGGTTTGTGCTCATCTGAAATCCTGGCTTCTCTATAAGTGATGATGTTCAGCTGATGTCTTTCCTGCAGCTACACGTGTGCAGTATCACTGCTAGCTCTTCAAAACAGCCTCTTTTCCTTTGTTTTTATGTTTGTGTTGCTGCTTTTTTGCCCCTCAGAGGAGCTCTATAAGTTGCCAGGGTTTAATATCTCTGTAAAACAAGCACTATACTATAAATACTGTATAGTATCTCCGGAGCTCAAGTGCTATCCAAATTAAACCTATTAGTGCTTGGATTCTGTCCTGGTCAGCTGCTGTGGAAAATGCAATATTTTCCTTTGTATAGATCTTCTGGATGGCCATGCGCCTGTGCGCTCCTGGCAGTTGTTGATGTTGGAGGGGTTGATGAGCAAATGCTGGTTTCATGCAAAAAATAAAACCTTTGCTGTAGAAGTTACATCTCTGGTTCTCATTGGGCTTTCCCCTGCCACTCTGTGAGCTGTTAACCCTAATAAAAAATAAATCTCATCCAAAGCAGAGAGACCTCAATTCTAGTTATTAGCTGTGGTCAGTGTATTTCTAGATGGTCTCAGTCTGGATTTTCCCAGGCTTGATTAACAAGAAGTAGGGGATACTTTGTGTGGTGAGTGTGTCCTTTCTGTAGAATCTCCTTTTTATGCATTTTCAGTAAATATTTGGTATTATCTGTTGGTGTGGATATTGCTTCCCATAGATGATGGGTCTTAAAGGAAACTCGGAATTGAGTGACCTTTCTGATTTCAAATTAGAGTTACAAACTTGGCCAAAATTGTAGGCTACTGAAGTATGGCTCTTTTCACATTTTTTTTACATTCTTTTTAAATAATTGACAGATAAAAACTATTTGTGAACTACCTTTGGCAAAACATCCTCTAATAATTTCTAATGGCAAGGTGACAGGTAATTGGAAAATAAACTGTCAGCTGTTTTTTTGGCTAGTCTGTCTTTTCCCCTTGTATGCATAATATTCTGTGCATGTTAAATTATACAGAGATAAGAAACTGGGCCTTCTGACTCTCTGAATTGGCACAGAGATATCTATTAACCTCTTCTGCAGTTGTTTTCCCTGCTGGGGCACATGCAAAGCTCCCAGGTTACTAACCGGTGCTGCCTTACTTGGTGGCCCTTGTGTGACCGGCAAAAATAGCTGGGGAAAAAATACCAAATGGGAGGAATTCTTTATGCTTTGGTTTTCCATTTGTTTTTGCCATAGCAAGTTTCTCCCCGGTTTCTTAACCCAAACTGTGGCAACAGGAAGAGAGAATGTGTGTTGAGAGAACATGCTCCTATAGGATCAGGTCTGGAAAAGACACTCTGATATTCTGTAATGTAATGATGCTTTTTCGCAAATTGTTTTATTAATCATTTGTTTTTGATGCCTGTATTGCATGCAGGTAGTTTAGAATACAGCCAGTTCTGGCCTCGATCCTGAAACCTTTCCTGCATTTTGGGGGGTGTGAATCTTAATGTACAAGAACTTTATAGTAAAAGCTGCAGGATGGAAGGTTATTTTACTGCATTAGTTTTGCATGTTTTTCTGGAGGATAAGGGGAGATCTTGGAGTCATGAGCGTATTTTCATAATTAGAATATCAGTTACACCAGAGTACCTATTCATTTTACTATTTCATAGTTTAAAATCAGTACTTTCTGTGCCTTGCTAAAGCAAGATGTATAAAAATTACATGTTATGGTTGACTTCCAGCTCTTCTGCTGTTCTTGTATTTTCTCTCATCTTGGGTCCTTTTGCTGCTGAAGGGAAAAATGCAGGATACATGCTGTTCTCATAGCTATCATTTCCTCAAAACTATTATTTTGCTTGGAAGCCAGTCTGCGTAGAAAGTGTCAGTCATCTGTGTCTAGCAGCCGAGCACTCATTTGTGATCTCTAAATGCCATAAATAAAACAAATCTTCCTAGATCTGAGTAAAATTTTGCGTTGTCCCTGTTGCGTTTGCCATGGAGAAGCTTCGCAGCAGGAATCTGTGTGGGTTTTCCCCCTTGGAGGAGGTGCTGTCTTTCTTCTTACAACTTAAAACATATTATTCTCTTATGCTTATTTTATAAGTGTTGTGGGAGTTATTTGGTTTTTCTTTTTTTGGTTTTTTTTTTTTAACTAAAAAAATCTACATTAATTTGTGAAGTTGCATTTGAAGTTCCTAGCAGAAGCTGAGCTGGAACAGAGGGATACGAAGATGCAGTTTTCCCTGTCGTTGAATTCCCGTGGGGCCTCATTACAGCTGGTGGTCCTTGGCTGCTCCTCTTTCCCAGGACAGACGCTCAGGATTCAGCAGGTGCAATAAGCAGGGGGCACGGGCGGTATTTTACACCAGGGATTGAATTTAATCAGCCCTCTTGTTCCTCTAGCAACAGCAGAATCAGCTCAGGCTCCAACAAAGTTTCTCCTGTGTAAAATCTGGAGGACTCTGGTAGCAAAATTGTCCCTTTCTTCTTTGCCCAGTCTCAATATATTAAATCTATGGCTGAATCTAAAGTAATACTGTAATATAGGCCAAATTCTGCCTGATGCTTAGAAATCTCACTGTGGGAGGATGCGCATGAGCTGGGCACCTTGATAATTCAGGGCTCTTCAAACAGCTAAATTCCCTATAAATGGCACAAAAATTTCTGTTTACAGCTTTATCGACACTGAGATACTGTTTGTTTATATAGTTTAGTGGGACATGGTTCTCTTTCCACAGGGCATATGGTGATATTTTTGCTAATAACTGCAAGTACTGAGTGCAAGTCAGGATATATAATGTCTCTATATGTTTGTAGCTCGTTGGAAAGGTTGGCTTTTGCAGCTTACCAAGAGAACTTGCTGAGGTAGCTACCTGCAATTCGGAATGCTTTGTGTACGCCTGAGACATGAGTGTAAGCTAGTACTCGGTATCATTGTTTTTTCTAAGCGGAGATGATCAGAGTACATTTATCCAAAATACTTTCCTTAAAGAAGAACATTTACTGTGATGCAGAATATTTACTGTGGTGAGCGTATCCATTGATGGACTTGGAACCATAAAGATGCTGCCTGTCTTGGGCCCTTGTAGCAAGGGCTGGAAAACTCGTGAGAATCGTGACCTGGCTTGAAGATGACTTGGGCACCCAGGAGGCCACGGGGAGGCTCTCTGAGGCCCAGAGAAATTCCTTGCCTCCGTAATGACTAAGGAATCTGGGCACCTCCTTGTTTGAGAAGGAGGGCCAGAAAGGCCTTTTCTGGCCTTTCTTGAGCTTGCTGAGGGTTTGTGTAAGGCAAGTGCTGCTGGAAAGGCTGCTTTCAGGAAGGCTGGGGTGGTGGGAAGAGGGAATGTGGTACAGCCCGAATACGGATGCCATGAGCTGCCTCCTTGGCCATCAGTTGGGATGTGTCCCTGCCTGTATCTTCCCCTGGTTAGAGTAATGCTGCATCCTTTAAGGTTCTCAGGAATGAGAGCTCCTGGCTTTGTTCCCCTCCGGAAGGTCGGTGGGTGTGATGAGGCTCAAGCAGTTCATTCCCCTTCCAAATAAATTGTTTGTGTTTGGAGAGGAGCAGAACGGCATGGTCCTAGTCGTAGGTGGGAGGTAAAAATCCATTCAGTGTGTACCGGGGAATCCACTTTGGGATGGGTGTGTTTCCAAGAATCCCAGGCAGCGCCAGAGGGGCTTGGCTTGCTAATGGATTGCTGGTATTGGAGCAGTGGGGGAATTGGAGCAGAGGGAGAGCTGTCTGCCAACAGCACGGGAAGATGACCAGGATAACTGGGGATTCCAACCGAGTTTCCTGTAACTCCCTCCGCAGGATGGGAATGTGGTGAGCTGAACTCGGGAGCAAACTCCTGACATGCTCAGGACCTCAGCTCACGAACGGGACCCACTAACCACATCCATACCTTGTCGTATGTGACTTGAATCAAGGTGCTGCTTTGTGAGGAGTGTCCCAGTCAGCTCCTAGTAGGGCAAATGGGAGAGAGTTTACCTGGTTTGCACTGAGGAGGAATGAAATAAAATGACTTTTAGTGTCCCATGGCCCTGGGAGATGCTCTGAAACCAGGGCTGAGCACAAGGATAGCAGAAGGGTTGACTTATGGTAACTCACTTGAATTTCCCTTTTCCTTTAAGGATTGGGGTGAAGTCAAGATAAATGGGAAGGAACATTATATGATACTGGTATCTTAACCATTATCAGCTGACTCTTTAATTCCCAAGAAATTATTGGGGAAATTTAATTTCCTGAGCTGGTTACTAATAGGATTCATTCCATAGAGATCAGTAATTGGTTTGCTATATTAAACATTTCTTAACATAGGAAGAGGAGGGAAAATTGTTTGACAAGGTGGCAGTTCAACTGTCAGAATGGTTAAATAATAAATAATAAATGATAAATAATAAAGAGCTGTCTAGCATAGTCCAGGTAGATTGATTAGCTTTTTTAAAAGGCATGCTAATTATTATCCAAGTATAATCAAAATTTTGATAAAGCTAAGTATTTAGAGGGCTTCAGCAGGGGTCAGAATCAATAGTGAGAGCTAGAAATTGAATCAAACTGCCTCAGAGGGGAAATTCTGTAGTCTACATTGCCTATGCTGTATTCCACTAACCTCTGTAAAAGTGTGTCATTCTGGCCTCTGAGTTTCTATATATGGCAACTCATTTAAAATTATTTTTTTTCACTCTATTAACTTAGCTGGTAGAGATAACACAGGGATTTAAAGTGATAGCAGATGCTGTAGAGCGAAGTTTATGGTGGACTAAACATCCCTTTTTAATACATACAGGCTCATTCCAGCTTCACAATTCCACAGACTAAATACAGCCTCCAATTTGAGGATTTTTTTGGTACGGTGGCTTGCGAAGGGGCCTCTACGATGTAGCGAATAATCTCTTAAGTCTCTGCTTTGTTGAAGATGGATCGCATCTGCTTCGTCTAATGAAGCACCAGAAACCAAGTACGAACCCTGACAGCAGCAAGGGTTTCTGCTCAGCCCTGAAGATGGGAGCTTTTACCTCCATCCCTGCAGTATGAGGCCTCTGCAAACACAGCTGAGCTGACAGATCACATACGGACAATAAAACTGGTATCTTCCTTTAATCTCCCAAGGCTAATGCTTCCCAGATTCTGTTTCTGCGCTATATACACAGATATTTCTCTCTGTCTCGCTAAGCACTAACAGTTTCACCACTAAAAAGCGCCTTGCTTTTTGGCACACGCTCGCAACCATCTTATTTTTAGAGCATCCCTTTCCCTCCACATCCAGTTTCACACATCACACATGACGGCCGCTATAACATGCGAGGGGAATATTTTGCAGCATTCCCAAGACAGACCATTAGTGGTACAATTAATCCTCTAAGAGACTTCTAACAAAAACAGTGCAGATCTGCTTCAGAATAAGCAAATACTTTTGGGCACTTCGAGTGTTCTTTTGGAGAAAAAGAAGCCAAATGCTTCAGAGAGACACCTCTATAGAGACACCTTCTAGTTCCAGTTACCTACAAAAGAACCAGTCTATAGGCAGCCATGAAAACTGATAAGCTTATTGAGTTATAATTATATTAATTTTGAATATGTCCTTTAGCTATACTGACTTAGAAAAGTCAGTATAGCTACACATATTTTCCTTTGTGTTTCCATGTATTATCTTTAGATAAGGTTTTAATCATTTTTTTTATCAGGCACTTGATCTGAACTGTCATTTTCATCTGTTGTTATTAATGAGGCTTCCCACTGTTTACCGTAGCTTTGCAGTTCATACTTTTAGGAAAGAGTCAATTGGTTTCAGTGCAGATTCCCGCATCAAATATTCTCAAACTACTTTTCAGCTGAGCTAAGTAGTGGCTTTTCAGTCTTTGTAATGTGACCTTCACCATGAGCGCTGTGAAGGCAAGAAGCCTGTTCATGGTTTCTGTACCACTGCCTGTGTTTGCTAATCTGGTCATATATTTGTAGCGATCCTTTCCTCAGAGAAGCCTCATGGTTAGTTCAACCACACGTAGTCGGCTGTCCCTGTGTTCCTGAGGACTCCTTCATCCAGACATCCTGAGCACATTGGAACTTGGCTAACAGCAACTGAAGAGAGTGATTTCAGTGTGACCCTTAACCCAAATCGTGCAACAAGCCCAGTCATTAGGTGCTGGGTCAAGAGCTTGTAATGGGAGGATAAATCTGGAGCTGAGGGTGATGGTAGGAGAGGAGAAGGACAAAAGATGCAACAAAGGCAGTGTTTGGAGCACTCTTTGTGCAGCACCTGAAACTTCCTTGGAAAGAGGTGATGGCCCTTGGCAGAATATGTGGGAAAGGGAAGTCCTTGCTCATAGCAGTGGCTGGCAGATGTGCTCAGAAGTTGGGTGAGCTGCAACACTTGATCCTTGCACTGGAGTCATCCAGGCTGTGAAACATTCACCTGTGTTGGACCATGATATACAGCAAGTAGAATGTATCCGTTTCAGAACAGCCTGACAGCCCAAGTAAGGACTAAGCTGCAGACCGAGTTGTACTGTTGAAAGAGGCCGCCTTTCACACTGCTGCTTTGTGGGGGGAGCAAGGGTTGTATGATGGTTATCAGAACCAAGTTAAAGAACTGCCTTACAAACTGTTCCACTGGCAAGAGGGGTGACAAGCAGCTAGAAATGGGTAAACGGCCTTCAGCTGTATGCAAAATATGTAGGTTCTGTGTGAAGAATATGTAGGAACTGGCAGCCCCTGTGCTGCTTGCGCGGCAAGCATGACTTGCTGGCAGGCAAAAACATGAAGCTTGGAGCGAAGTTTTTGGAAGCCTGCAGAGCTGTAACTCAGGTGTAGCGTGGTCTTATGTGGTTGAAACCTGAATGCTCCTCGTGCAGCATATGCAGAAGGGAAAAAATATTATCCTGTTTTCTTAAGGAGCTCATAACTGCTGAGTGATTGATCACCTTTGTGGTGGGCATCCTGGTAAGAGGGAGCAGGGGCTTCACTGTTTGCCTCTCCATTTTGCAGAGGTGGCCTGGGAGGAGCCAGTGTTGAGAGACAGATGGTGCAGAGGAGCCCAACAGGTTGAATTTTATCGTTTCACCATGGGGGAGAGAAGAGCAATTCAGTCAGCACAGAAGACTTTAATTTGGGAATGTGGAACATGTTGCTCTTGGCCCTGGACACCCTCCGTTCCTTCCATCCACTTTAGTAGTTGTAATCCTTGCCACTCCACAACTACCTGCCTCCTGTGGCTGATGTTTCTGCGTCCTCTTCCGTGGGTTCATGTCTTCATTGAGAAAGTTTGGCTGCCTGTGAGCTTCAGGACTGGCTCTGATGCTTGCTGGGACACCGGGTCTCTAACAGGAACAGTCGTGATGTCTGTTTTTATTACATGTGATGAGGAGGCTCCCATGGGCCCAGAGGAGCCCAGAAACATCCCCAGCCTGGATAATGAGACTGCTTGTCTAGCCTCTGTAACCAGCAGTCGAAGAGCTCTGGGTTGCAACCAGAATTGTCTGCTTGTGATAGAGTTTATTCAGGAAAAAGAAGGAAAATCCTTTACCTGTATGTTCAAGACTGCATCAGTTAAAAAGACACAAAAAAAAAAAACCAAAAAAAACACCTCTTTCAAATGCAAATGCATATAAGAAATCAAGGGCAGCTGTTTTAGGTAACTATGTGCCAAAATCTCAAAGCAATTGATTTTGACCTGCTCCACTGACAGGGGTAATAGCAGCGAGATGTTAGCAGCAACTGCAGCTACGTAAACCTGGCACAGGCAGGAAAGCAGCTTGCCCAGAGTGTGCTGATGTTTGGGCTGCCTGTAGAGCATCTGAGCTACGTTTTCTGGCTCTGAATAAAATGGCCCATCTGTGCACCAGGAAAACCTTTGCTTGCCTTGAATTACGGACCAGTAACACAGGGGTTATGGGTTCTGCCAGCCACACAATTTTGAACTCTCAGGCTTCTCAACTCTTGAAATAATTACTCAAGGAACAGGAAATCTAGTGTAAAGGGTCCACTAAAACCAAATTGGGAGTTTCTTGCATTTGTCTCATTCTCTGAAAGGAAGAACTGCTGGGGTCCTGTTCTGGGCATCCGCACCAAGCAGTGACTTTAAGAGCTGGGGTGCAAGAGCTTTACCCCAATGTGAGGCTTGAAATACTGTCCTTACTACAGTGTAGAAGAGATTACAGTATGAAATATTTTAGGGGCTGCGGAAGTTGTGCCTTTTACACACTTTTCAGTAAACTTGCAAAATCATGGATGATAAGAGGTTTAGCTCTCTAAAACGAGTGTCAAACATTGCTGTTGAAATTATTGCTTAAAAGTAGTTTATGTACTTAAACGTGCAAATTTTTACCTGACTTCTACACTGTTGATCATATGTATCTGCATTATTATGGGCAATCTAATAGTCTTGAGTGCTAAATGTCATTATTGTTGTGAGACTGATGGGTGGTCCCTCCCAAGGGAGCAGTTAAATTGTAGCCAAGACTTTCAAACTTGTTCAAAACTCTTTGAAATAACTGATTTAAGAAACTGGGTAGCTTAATCCACCAAGTTAAGATCATGATTAGTTAACTAATTAACACTCAGGCATTTTTAAGGAAAAATGCTGCTATAAATTGATTTTGCCGAGTGTAGCTTTGTAAGCCTTTTGTATGCTCTACAGAGATACAGACTGCTTTAGTGTAAAGTCATAGAGAATAGAAAATATATTTTTCACTATAAAACCACAAATCCAGAATATCACTGACTACTGCTGTGTATTTTTAGCCCGGCTTGTTAATTTGGCTCTGGCAACATGAGCGCTCCAGGGCTTTTCTTTGCAAATTCACTTACAGTCTAAGTCACTGATGTTTTTCTGAGTCTACATTTAGATAATTTAGTCTTAATTCCTAAAGGTGAACACAGAGAAAACACAAGGGTTGGCATTGGATGGGATTCAGGCTCCCCTGTTTCTGAGTGGGCTCTGTGTGTGTGTGTGTGGTAGGAGGTTTTGTCACTGTTAAAATCATCTTGTCTGAAGTGCATAGGTCTTGATGAGACACTTTCTTATCTAACATTACACAGGGATAGAAAGCAAAAGCTGCCTGTAAAGCTTGCTTTGAATTTTAACCACTTATCTCTTGTGCAGTTTATTAACTTCTAGCTATGTGTGCATCTAACACAGCCTGATAAGGCAAATTCCAGGATTATACATTTTACAACAGATCTCGGTAGCTTGAGTTTTACTTTTTAATCTAGATTGATAGGTTTGAATTTTAGGAAGGCAAGTTGCTCCCTTTTTCTCCCATCCCAAACAGCAGTGCTGAAACATGACAGCAGGCTGGAATTTGAGAGTGCAGCGAAAATAACCGGAGCCAAGAGCAGCAGCAGCAGCTACTAATCCTCTAATTACTTGCTCTGAACACTAGGAATTGTGCTGCTGAGTATCCTTCAGTAAAGCCTAGGGTGAGCTGCATCTATCCCTTTTAAAGCCCAAGGGAGGGTGTTTGCCCACCCGCTTCCCCGAGTACTGGGTTGTGCTGGTCCCATCCGATGGATGGGAGGTGATGTGGCTGCCTCTGCCAAACGTCAGTCTTTTAGACTTGAGTTTTCCTGCTTTTCCTTTGCACTGTGCTCACCCTTTTGCATCCAGGACTTAGAAAGTTTAAGGTAAATGCCCGGTTAGCCGGGGCTGGGCCCGTCGCAGATCCACAGTACTCACGGTTTAGGGCAAGACGGGCTGTGGAAGGTGCCGATATCAAAGCTGCTTTATGGCAGGGGCCATAAAGCCCTTAAATGCCATAAATGGCTTTTTTTTTTTTTTTTTTTAAAAAGCCATTTATGGCAGACCTGCCCCATATTTTGGCTGCTCTGTTCTCAAACACTTCTTGGTGCTTATTCTGTACACTTGTAATCATTCTTGTTTCTTCCCCTCATCTTTGTAAGCTGTGGTTAGTAAATAAGGAAGATAAGCCTCTCTGTGCTGGTCACGGAGGGAGTTTGTGAATCTAGCTGTTAGCTTGGCCTGTAAAATCCAAATTGGGTGCCAAACATTCCCATAAAGGAAACTTTATTCCTTTATTCCCACAGAGTTCAGGTGGGTGGCCAAGGACAGCACAACTACCTCTTATATTCTCAGTGTCCTTCTCAGCTTGTAAGAATAAGAGGCAGCAATAGTTACTGCATCCCCAAGTGCTGCCCAGTCTCCTCTGAAGAGTTTTTCCCGGATGACCTTTCCCTGTACAGAAGTATGGTGGGACTCGCTTTCTGCTTGGCGTGGATTGGGAAGCTGCACTGGAAGGGCCCGCGGGCAGCTCTGCTGCAGGAAGCTCCTTCCTTCCCACTTGTGACGAGCTGAATTTTCAACTCCTGTGCAGCGGCATAACCGGGATTGCGTTTTGACTGCTCAGTGTATTAACGTGATGACTTAAATCACTTAAGTAGCTCAGTCAGAGCTGAGATGGAAAAGTATGTGCTTCCAAATATGCCAAGGCATGTGAGTACAGCTTGTAGTTTAAACCAGAAAATGCTTACTGATATGTATAAGTGATAAGAGACAGAAATATTTTTACTTCATAGAATCACAGAATCCTTAAGGTTGGAAGGGACCTGTAGAGATCATCCAGTCCAACCCCTGCACACGCAGGGACACCCAGAGCACGGGGCACAGGCTGCGTCCAAGCGGCTTGGGAAGATCTGCAGAGCAGGAGCCTCCCCAGCCTCTCTGGGCAGCCTGGGCCAGGGCTCGGGCACCGTCACTGTCAAGAAATTTTCCCTTGAGTTCCTGTGGAACTTTTGGTGCTTCAGTTTGTGGCCGTTTCCTCTAGTCCTATCAGTCGATTCATTGGGCTTTAAAAAGAAACAACCCACCTGTCTACTTAAAACAGTGACTCTTTCCTGCGTACAAGAAGAACGCTGCCAATTTCCTCTTCTGCTTAAGCATTAGTATCTGAAAATGTACCTGGGACCTACTGGTCCAGCTTGCACCGCCTCTCTTCTTCAAATGGGACAATAAATGTTCTGCCTCCCTCCCCCAGAAATGTGTTGCAGGAAGGATGATTTGTTTGAAAGATGGTCTTAAAACTTATTAATCTGCTTTTCTTCTGGGGGCTGTGATCAGTAGTATCTGTCCTGCTAGGGGTTTTTTTATAGTAGCTGAACTGTAGAGATTTTTTGTTGGTAATTTCCATGAATGAAAGTAATACCAAGCCCACCTTGTTGCAATGAGTCGTTGCAGTGTCTGCAGGAAGCTCCATCAATGAATTTGAGTGGTTTTGGGTCTCTTTGAGTCACTCTAAAATAGAGTGCCTTCTCTTAGGACTATAGTGCAAAGCCTAAAAGGTAACATGGACTTTATTTAAAAATAAATAAAGCTTTCTGTGAGCACTAAATAGCTTTTTGGCAAGAGTAGGCTCATGTCTGGTTTTTTCCCTCTTGAGAAATGTTTGTGCAGCTGCTTAACAGGCCTGTTAAGGTAGCTATCTAGAGAGTCCTTGGCTGTCTTAATGTAAAATTGATTTGTGTCGAATTGAATTTATGGTTTCTGGAAGCTATAGAATGAGCTGCAGCTTCTCATGCTGTTATTTGCTGTCTTGGCAGGCAGGCTCAGCCTCGGCTCACGGGTGCTTCGATTCACAGAAGCACTTGCTGCTCGTGCACAGCCTATACAAATCTTTCAGTGTACGTATGGATAGAAGCCCTTTAGGGGGCTCTTCTCCCTGTTTTTTAGTAAAAAATTCTAATTTGTGGCTATTTTGTGTGCTTGGCATATGCAAATACGTAAGTGCAGCCAGGCATCTGCTGCTTTTGTTCTCGATGTATAGAAATGAACTGCAGACCGTTGGCACCAGAGCTCTCCCTTGCAGACACCGTTGCATCCTCCCCTAATTACTGATATTTTTCTGGGTGTATCAAGAGTTTTGTGGGGGCGCCCCAGCTGCAGCAGCAGAACTGTATTCATGCCTTCCTGTTTAATCTTACAGGCTTGCAGCCTTCAAGAAGACTCCTACCCCTAGTGAAGTAAAGCCACGAATTGGGTGGTCAGTATTACTGCCTTAGGAAGGCCAGAGGTGCCAGCATGGAGTAGTATTAATATTCTTTACCTATGAACTATGGTCTTGCTGCAAAAGCAGGATCTCAACAGGAGTATATTCTGCTCTTTTGATGCTACTTTTCTGGTCCATTTTGTTTTCTTTCCACCAATGGCTATAAAATACCCTGTAAAACCCACCTGCAGATTCATGCCCCTATGCATGTTTTTTCTTTAGAGAGTGGTGTGACTATATGGAGGGTTTAAGCACAAACAGGAGCAGATAAATCTTCCAAAGACAATCTCACCCAGTCTTCTAAAATGGAAGAAGCTAAAAGTGATGCATTTCTATCAATAGCCCCATGCAAATCCCATGAGTGAATCTGATTATCTTAAGTGATTACTAGTGGATATAGAGAGAAAACACCTGGTGGGCTAAATGAGAAGTTGTAGTATGACTTTATTTAAAAAAATCTGTTGGATATGAACATATAAACTGTGAAAATTAGAATGTGCCTGCACTGAGCCCAAGATGCCTGGACACCTCCCACGTAGCTGAAACGCGGTACAAGTCAGCGATCCACGTGTGCCTCCTGGGCTTCCCAAGCAGGTGGAGCGTTTCCGTGGCAGGGCAGTTATCTGGCCAGAGGAGCAGTCTGCAGTTGGAGGGAAATGATTCTTCTGTGGGTGGCTGATGGATCCGACAGCGTTGCAGGTTTATGGCTGCAGCCCTAGGCACCAAAGGGAGGCAACGGAGTCACTAAAGAAACGGAATTTACAGGCTCAATTTCAAAGAAGAGCGCAAGATGACTTGCAATGTAATATTCCCAGGCAGGGCTAAGAGAAAATAGGAGGAGAAAATAAAGGCTGAGGGTTAGAAAAGCTCAAAGGCAAGATGAGGAGGGAAATGGCTCACGGGTTGGGTTGGTGAAGTGCCCACTTGCACTGTCATGGGCAGCTTGTGACTTAGAGGGGTCAGGGGCTGCTTGGTATCTTATACCTGTTGGTGTAACTGGCACCCCCCTTCAAACTGGTTTTAATGCTCTGAATTAGAAATTGCAACAGATGGGACTGCTTTGGTGAGCTGGTCAGGAGTCCTAGGTGACAGGCCAGGCCTTGGGAGCAGTAAGTGGCCAGGTCTATCCAGCCCCTTGAGCTCTATCTGTGTGATTGTCCCTCTGTGGACAGGGTGCATTTGGAATACCTTGCTCCTGTCCCATGGGTGGCCTGCCCTGTGTTATTCCAGGGAATAAATGCATGCAGACTCTTACCTCTTTGCTTCTATCCAGACTACAGAATTACTGGAAAGGGAGGATTTTTTTGGCTCTTTTGGAGAAAGGGCTGTCTGCATCATATTGGTTACGTGTCTAGGAAGAAAAACTGCCTCAACACCACACAGAGACACAAATCTACAAAAGGAGCAAATAGCTTAACATGCGCTTGTGGAGTTGATAAATAGTCAATCGCTTAAATAACAGCATGAAAACTGCAGCGTGCCCCAAGCAGCAGATGGTTTGGGTGTATGCAAAGGACAGCCGCGTTGTCCCTTCTAGCCCCCTTCCTCCCCCTTACAAACCCGACATGAAAGGGCAGCCAAGGAACTTGTGAATGCTTTGGAAGCCCGACAAGCTTGAAGTGTAAATGAGGGACCAAAGCATTGGCCGAGACTCCTTTCCATGCAGGCAGCGAAGCCGCTGCCCTGTGCTCAGAGGGACGGGAACGCAGAGGTGTCCTGCGGGGTGTCACCCTGCCCCGTGGGGACAGCAGGCGGTGCCAGATGCACCATCAAAGAGAGCCATCAAAGCTGTGTCAAGGATCTGTTGTCTGATGGCCTGTTACGTGCATGTCTTGACTTTCCGCGGTCGTTCTTGAATGTGTTCATCACTGATGATTGATGCAGGCAGGAGCAAACTAACAAACTACCAAGGAATTGGTGTTTTTACAGTTCGACTTAGTGCATCTCAAGGTAAATGTTGCTATCTACCTGTCCCTAGTCTGTTTTTTTGACCTTTTCCTCTCACAACTGAAGAGTGAGAGACAGAAGAGGTGTTGCATGGATCCAAAAAAACACGGGCACGACATACATGTGTTTAAACTTACTGTTGGTGCAGGTCTAAAGCAGATGCTTAATCCTAAGAACAGGAAAGGCTTTAAGAGATAGTTGGGAAGGAGCCACGCTGGAAGTGGACACGGATTTCCCAGGCAGCGGGACCCGCTCGGGCTTGTGCAGACACCTCAGCCCCCTCTTCTCTAGGTACATAAAGCCCTTAGGGTTTCTCTGCTAATGTCTCTCATTCTGCCTGTGAAAGGTTAGAGGGAAAATATGTGCAAGAGCTGCATCAGGGGTCAGCGTAAATTGTCAGGGTTACTGAAATCTACTGTTACCCAAGCAGTAATTCCACACAATTACAGCTAGTTTTAAATTGAACCGGCCAAGCTGCAAGCACATGGTGCTCAGATAAGGTTAGTATTGCACGGATTGAAAACTTTTTTAATGTCTTGTGGAATTTCCTCCTTTTAAGTGAGCAGAAGGCTCTTCTGATGTGGGTAAAAAGCCAGTGAGTCACGATCATGCTCTTTTGCTGTATGTTTCTGTGAATAACTTCATGTCTGCTGGCACTGTCCAGCAGTTCAAAAATCCAGTGGAAATGTGCTCGAATCAGGAAGAGCTGCTCCCTGCAAGCCCTTGGGCAGCAGCCTAAGAGCTGCGAGAACTGAAGGCATCTCTTGAGCTCCTCAAGACGCTTCTCATACTAAAAGTTTGACTCAATAGCCCGAAGTTACCAGAGTCCTGCCTGGAGCTCCTGATCCCTTCTTGTTGGGCTGGTGATGACCAAGGGAAATAAACAACTTTCATCACTGTCAGGATGTGGAAAAGAGTGCACCCAAAGATGCAGCCAGGTGAGCAAGAGCTGGCTGGGGTGGCTGTAAGCACAAGGTATTTTTCCACCCAGGAGGATTTTTTTTTTAGATAAACGCACTATCTCTCGTTAAAATAACAAGTGTAATTTGGAAAAGAAAAAAATCCCCCTTTGCTGCAGGGTATTTCGATAGATAAGGTGAAGGAATCTCGCTTTGTCCTTGCAATGCTGGTGCACGGGGTAGGATGGTGGGTGGGATGTGCCCGGTGCTGCCTTGCCCGCAGCATCGCCGCTAGGAAAACACTTTCCTATTTGATCCACGTTCCTCTGAGACCCGACAAATTCATTGCCTTTAGCTGCTGCTTTGATTTTGGGCACAGGCTGCTGTGTAATGAGGAGAGGAGCGAGGAGGAGAAACGTTACGCAAGGAAGCAGGGAGGGCAAGATCCAGTGGGAAGGATGTAAAGGAAAGTTCAAATTGCTGTGGGGTGGGAGGTGTAAAAATTGGACCATTTTAATGTGTCCTTCCAGATGGGACATCACATGTGCTGTGTCCAGCCTAGAGGCACATGCTTCTAGTTGGTTTGGAAGCAATATAAATTGATAAGTGGTTTCAGCTGAGACCTCGTTTTTCCCCTATGCTCAACTGCTAATTTTCATTTAACTTAAGAGGTACGAGAGAGACTCTTTCAAAATCAGCTGCTCTCAACCCAGAAGTTCAGGTGTCTGGTGGACCATGAGCTCAGGGTTTGAGGATGTGACCACACCGTTGCTCTTAACGCTTCTAGGCATCCCGGGGATGGAGTAGGGACAAAGTGGAGCTTCCAGGTTAGTGCCTGGTCTCTGTTCCTGTTCTAGCTCCTGCCTAGAAGACTTTTTATTTTCCTTCCTGTGGCTGCTTTCTATTTAGAAAAATCATATTAGATTTTTGCCTGTTCTTTTTTCCACAGTTCATTGGGCCGATTCTTTTGTTTTTGCAGTTTCTGAAATATTCTGGTCTCTTTTTTTTTGACTTGTAAATGGCCAATTGCCTTGAGATAGGTAATTAAAATGCAAGCGAAATGCCTTTGAATTGGTAAGTGTGCGAGCTGAAACGTTTCTCATAACGTTCTTGGCTTCTTTGGAAAAATGATTATGCAGTTCCAGGAAACGTGGTATTTCACACTGAAAATAACTGAGTTTAAAAAATGAGAAGCAAAGAAGAGGGGAAATGAGATGAGGAACAAGAGGTGGGAAGAGAAGGGAACAGAGAAAAGAATGCATAGATTATGACCTAGACTAATAGTTCAGACGGGACACTGGTCATGCTCAGCCAAATAGGGCTCAAATATCATAGTAATTCCAGATTTCTGCAGGCAATTTTACATAATTCACTTATATAAGTAACGCTAGTCAAATTGATTTGTAACACAGTGAATGTGTCCTATTGACACTGACATCGGTGAACCAGCAGCTCCAGAAATCTCAAGCTCCTCTTGTGTCTACACTGAAAACTCTCATTATTTTTTCCATTTTTAAATTTTTTTATTTATTTAGTATTTTATTTTATCCTTTAATTCTCACCTCTGTAGCTCCTGGCACTCGCTGCTCTCTCTACTGGCTGGAGCCAAAGTCAAGACCTTTGGGTTAAGGGTTGCTGCTACATTTCTAGCTGCCACACAACTTGATCATCACTTTTAATATTTCATTTATACTCTTGTAGCACCTGAGTCCTGCTTTGGGCTTGAGATCTCTAGTCATCGAGCACACAAAGAGGAAACGCTCTTGATGTGTCTGGTTCAGTATGGTGATGACTACAACAAAGGCTATAAGTTTCAAATGTGAAATTTGGACTCATATCTTAGCAGGGATCACCAAATATGCTTAAATTTATTTCGCTTTTTAACTGTTGAGGCAGTATAGCTAGACTCTGTGCCTTGAAGTCACAAAACCTCATAAATGTTAAAATGTCAAAAGCTCTATTCCAGAAAAAAAGTCATAAAAATAAGGCTATAAGGGCCTGGGAAAGGTCATCTTGTCACTGCTTTGCCTCCAGGTACCATCACCAAAGCCTCAATCTGCAGCAGGTAGTGGAGGTGCTTAGTGCTTCCAGTGAGAAGCAATTTGGAAAAGCCCTGGATAACATGTTGCTGCAAACACACGTCGCTTGCAAACAGATTTCTTCCACTATATGTGCTTTGAACTTCTCTGACATTTACCACTTTTGCTAGCCCTTAGGTGTTTACTATTCATGTAGTGTCTCCGCTGTTTGTGTAGTGTCTTTATACCTCCAATGTTCAAAGATTTTTAGTTCATTGTTTAACAAATTGTTTGTAGCTCTGGGATTGTTTAGACTTCGTCAGTGATGAGACACCAATGAGCAGACTATATTTTTGTTTAGTTTAATGCCCCCTCTCTGTTGCCCGTGATTTCTGTAGAAGGGCAGCATAAAAGAATGAAGGTAGTAAGAGAAATTCAACTCTTTTAGAAAGCAAAACCTCTCAGTAGAGCACTGGGGAAAGTTTGTTAGCCTGTTAATTCAGTGCTTTTGACCCTGCTTAATCATTTCAAGTCAGTCTCTAAGCTTGAGCAGCAGTGGTCAGTGCTACCTAGTTTTCTATCCTGGTGTACGTTTCAGCATTGGTATGATGTGTCTCTGTTGTATTCTGTGCAATACTCAGTCGACTGGTAAAATCTTTCTGAAAAAGACAACCTTGGAGCTGTAATCTTGGGAACACAAGATTCTAAACATGAAAATTAAATCACTGTCAAATTGAACTGAAATACAAGAATTGTCCTCGTGCAGTATTGTTTGAAATACTGAAATGGTACATAGTATTTGATGCTATATCCCTATCTATAGAGATCATTTTCCTTTTACAGCTAGCAAACCATGTGTTGGGAATCTAAGCTAACTGGTAGGTATCAAGTGTTTTAGAAATAGAAAGCATAAACAAGAACAAACTGCAGTCTGTTTGTTTTTAAAAACACCCCCCTCCCTCAAAAAAATCCTATTGCATTTACCCTACTGCGTAATAAAGTGTTATAAAACTCTGCACTGTTTTTCCTAATCGTGGTCAAAGCTGTTTGTATAGTGAAATGAGTTTGATTATAATATTTATGTGGATGCTGTGTGTAACCCATTTTCTTATTCAACAGGCTGTCAGCTGTAAAGGCCAGCATAGCATCTCCTATACGTTATCCAGAAACCAGACTGTCGTGGTGGAGTATACTCATGATAAAGATACAGACATGTTTCAGGTAAGACCCTGTTACAGATTAATTGTTTTTTAAAAAGCAGCGCTGAGTGTTCTCTCTGTTCTGAGAAAATTTGATGGCCAAACTCTGTTGCTTCTCTGTGAGCACTCTGATCTCTCAATCCAGTGCAGCAGCTGTTAACATCTGTACTACTGCTGTCTTCCAATTAATCAAGGAGCTGGAGTGAAAGAACATCAAACATGAACATGTCCTAGAAATTGGACATGGAATGGGGAAGGAGGAAGGGTGTGAGAAAGATGGAAGGGATGGAGAAGCTGTGTCCTGAAGGAGACAAACTGAGAGGCTGTGGAGTCTCCAGCCTTGGAGATACTCAAGAGCCGCCTGGATTGGGTTTGGGCAACCTGCTCTAGGTGACCCTGCTTGTCCTAGGTGCTGTTGAAAGGCTCCTTCCAACCTCAACTGTTCTGGGAATCTGAACCGATGGAAAAAAATAGTAACAAACACCCTGTTTCTGAGGAGTGTATAGATATATCAGTGGTGTGGGGGACTCTGCAGAGTTTCTCTAAGCTGCTTTTATGCAGCGTTTTCCCATGAATGTATTTGTTTTTTTTACGTCGCCTAATATTCTCGTAGCCTGAGTTACTCTTGTACACAGTGCTTTTTTGATGTATGATCTGAGCGATCAGAAACTCTGTGTCACCTTAAACTTCAAGCTGGAAAGAACAAACAAACACAACCTTTTCCCATCCAGACTAATCATGTTTGTCTAGTCCATGATCTCTGTAATTGGAGCATCTTATCCCTCTTCAGTCCCTCATAATTTCAAGGCTCAGCAGTTGAGTGGTGGTGACAGAAGAATGTCAAGATGCAAATATTCTTGCTTCATGTGGCTTCTGTGTGTTTATTTTTTATTTATACATTTGCTCCTTGTAAAATTTTCCCAGTGTGACTTGGTAGCCTGTGAATGATTGGATCCAAATAGTGATTGATAGGAAACAATCTTGTTCATGTACTGCTGTCTGAATGGGTCGTTGGAAAATATTGTACAGCTGGAATGAATTGCAATAGGTTTTCTATGTGGACTAGCAGTTGGAAAATGAACCCCTGAAGGATGAGTTACTGTGATATTTGGATATCTCTCTGCAGGATTTTAATTATCGAATGCTCTGAGTTGCTCCTGTGAAACTCTCTATATATGTTAGTAATTCTGAAAACTGGATTTTTTCCCCTACTTGTGTTTACGAATGTAAATAAAGAAGAGTTGCAGAACAGCTGCTCTTCTGTTTATTTGGTAGAGATAACTCTTCCTTATTGTCCAATACCCTTGTGGTAGCTACAGCATTTATTTTGAGGGGGTGTCAATAAAAAATGAAGAGTTTGGGGGTAGTTGTCACGCTGGTGAAACCTGGCAGCGAGGAGGAGCAGCCCAGTTAAACAGCCTGTGGTTTGAGGCACTTGGCTGAGGCCCTGGATGAAGGGAGCTAAGGATAACCGGCTCCCCAGTATAAAAGGGGTAAGAGCTGCTTTCTGGGCTCCCCGGGACAAGGGGGACGTGGAGCTGCTGGAGAGGGGCCAGCGCAGAGCCACAGGGATGGGGAAGGGGCTGGAGCAGCTCGTGTGAGGAGAGACCGAGCGAGCGGGGCCTGTTGAGCCTGGAGGAGAGAAGGGTGAGAGGGATCTGATCAACATGGACAAACACCTGAGGGGAGGATGGAGGGAGGAAGGGGCCAAACTCTGCTGGGTGGTGGCCAGTGCCAGGACAAGGGGCAGTGGGGACAAGGTGAAGCCCAGGCAGCTCCGTGTGGCCGTGAGGAAGAACTTGTTTGGTGTGAGGGTGCCCGAGCCCTGGCCCAGGCTGCCCAGGGAGGCTGCGGAGGCTCCTGCTCTGCAGATCTTCCCAAGGCGCCTGGATGCGCCCGGGTGCCCCGTGCTCTGGGTGTCCCTGCTGGAGCAGGGGCTGCGCTGGGGGATCCCTGGGGGTCCCTTCCAACCTCAGCCATTCTGTGGTAGTGTAGAGTAGGCTGGTTAACGTTTCTTCCCGTTTCCCTTTGGGATTCACTGACCTCTTGATCAGAAGGAATTTGCTGCTGAGATGGCTCAGGGTGCCCTGCTGGACCCAGGGACCCGAGTGCTTGCGGGGCTGGCATTGCAGTGGGAAATGGGAAACTCTTGGAGGTGATGGATGCAGAAAGGCTGTGTTGTTCCCCTAGCTTGTAACGGAGCTGTTGGACTAGGTGACGGTCAGAAGTAAAGCAACCTTGGAAAATATGGGGAGCCTACAGCAGGGCCAGTAAGGAAATTGAAAAGGTCCTGAAGAGCAACGATCAGACTGTCTGTAGATAAATACCACATCCATTAAAGCTTTCAACTACAAAATGAGAATGGTTGTATTTCCGTGCATAAACCTGCCAGTTGTTAATGGGTTTAAATCCCCCCGTGCACGCTCTGTCCGCTGCCTGCTGTCGTTTGGTCACCAGTTTGTATTTGTGTTCAGTGACTGCAGAAGATGGTTTCATCCTAGGAAGAGGTGGTCTCTGCTTTTTTTATTTTCTTTTTTCTGGAGATAATACGGAGATTTATTTCCAAGTAGAGGTACTTTAAAAGGATTCTTGAAAATATTTAAAGATCTGACCAGGAATGTTTTTTTCCTTCCTGAAAGCTGGAAGCAATGCAAAGGTTGGTGCTTTTCCTTCTTCCCCACTTGCTCAGCATGTGACTGAGTACAATACAGTTGTCTTCTGCTGGGTGGTGGTAGCCAGGACTTCGAAACTTGCAGGTGGCCAAGTGCTTTGGCAGGTTGACCTGGCACCTCTTTGATCCTGATCTTAGTGTCCTGTACCCAATATCAGCAATAGTCACATTTCCTGCTGGACTTGTCATTGTAGCGCGTTATGGGGGATGTTCTTCCCCCATAGAGGAAAAGAAGAGATGAGGATCTGTTCTTTTAACAGCCAGAAGGTTGTCCTAACGTGGTCCATGTGGCATCTCCCAAACTTAGGTAGCTTCTTATCCATATGGTGCTAAAAATGAGGATTTTACATGACAGTTTAGGTACTGTGCTGTTGCTGATGCATCAAGTTGCATGTGGTCCTTCATCATATGGCTGGCCAAGACTATATTGATTATACCTGTCAGTCGCACTAAAAGGGGTTGAAATGTGTAGCCAGTACCATAAATCTATATAGGAAGCAGGTAACTGAACACAAAGACTTGTTTTTTTTTTTTTTGAGTGGCCCTTCAAAAGATGCGTGGTCGAATTCTCCCTTGCTGTCAAGAGGGAAATTCGCTTGAAGTCTGAGAATCTGCAGCTGTTAAATTATTTATTGGCAAGTTGTCTGCTTTTCCCTCGTCTCTGAGGAGTGGGGGGTTTTAATAGAGCTGCTTTGACTGACAGGAGCCACTAGCAAATTGACTGCCTGGCTTTTATAGCTCTTACCGGGAGCCCGGAGTGGGGAGGGAAGCCGCCTGATGCATCAACCGGGAGATTTATGGTTGGCTGTTGGGAATAACTTGGGGAAAAACAGTATGGAATATGGCACAGGGCACAGGAGGATTCCCAGAATGCAGTCAGCAGCTTTCCAGGCAGGGTCTCCTCTGCTGTGAAAAGAGCTGGAAATAAAAATGAGACAGGAGAAGGAAGAGGAATGATGTTGGACGTGGAAAAACAGTACCATGATCAAGGCTATTACTTAAAGACTAGCTTTGAAATACTGAGCTAGGTGTGTTGCTGCTGCTGCCTGACTGCAATATGAGATGAGATGAAAATTTGGGGGAAGAAGTTGATGGATAAGTGTTGTCGGTCTCAAACTTCTCATTTCTTACTGTTTGGCTTGCTTTTCCAATGGGTCTAAAAAACATTCTTGATGGGAAGCATGGGAAATTCCCATGGTTTGGGGATAACTTCCAGCACTTCAATCATTTTGAGCACAATATTACATGAAATAATTCTCTGAAGGCTTTTTTAAAGTGCAAGAGAAAATATGGAATACTAGGTGTCCTATAGGCCTGGTCTGAGAAATGAGATGCATGAGTCAAGGAATTGTTTTCTTGCTCAATTTAAAGTAATTTCAGAAATTCCAAGTAGAAAAGGCTTTGTCCATAGGTGTTAATGCTCGCCTCTGAATGTATTCTGATTTCATACTGACAATTTGGTAGGACCTGATTAGGACTGGGAGCTGACCCTTGTCTGCTTTATGGGACAAGATGGCAGGATTTCCCGCTCTTTGGGCATTTAAAAGCTTTGATAATGATGTATTTTAGAGACTTCAACAGACAAATTTGTAAAGGGAAAGAAAAAATTCTATGTTCTGTACTGCTTATCCTTGACAAAACTGACTGTTCTCTATTGCTATGAGAAATCATGGATAAGATTCTTGCTGCAGGTCAATGCTGACATTTTAGCAAGAATTACACTGGGTTATGTATTTGGAAATAGTATTATAAATGGAAGAGTACTGCAATTTCCTTGATAATTTTTAGTTTAAAATCGTCAAATTGTATAAACTGGAGCTAGCTTGTAAACTGTCTCTTGGGTGTTGTGGTAGTCGCTTTACTTTCTGTGGAAGAAATGAAGTGCAATACTCCAGGCTGTTTTAGTGCTTCATTAATGGATTTTTCCACAACAAACTTCATGCATTTTATACTTGGGTTGGGAGTTGGGGCATGGAGAGAACTGGATGCGTCACCCAAGATGGGAATTTCAGCATGTGTTTGAGCCCTGCACCATTCCCACCAGCTCACTTGTGACAAGTTTAATATTAAAGGCACCACTTAAAACACTTAAACTCGAGAGGTTTTGTTAGTGTTTAAGGAGTCACAGTGAATTTGGAGTTTGTGGAGATGTTCAGGCACATGATGGAGCCAAGGCAGTGTTCCCAGGGCTGGCTTTGAAGAGCAAGAGGCCAAGCAGGACGTGGCTTCTCAGAAGACATTGAGGTCACGCTTAATGAGGAGGCTGTGTCATTCATTCGTGTGGGTTCTTGATGTCTGAAATAGTTTCATGTCAAGAAATTTTTTACTCTTCTTTTCCCATTTGACCGGAATGTGTCCGTCAAAAGAACATTCATGGTTTTGTTCCTCAGATCTGGTTTCTGGGTTAAGTTCAGAGTTGGTGTAGCAGTAATCTGCCTGTAGAAGAAGGGATATAATCTCACTTACTTTAGTGAGTTTAGTTTAGTTTGCATGCAAAGATCCCTTTGCCTCTTTTGTAGTGAAACTATCTATTCCAGATGTCTTGTTATTTCACATTTTGATATCTTTAAATTTATAGGTATCATGATCATGATTTATAGGTATCAGAGGGACCTGGACAGACTGGGCGGTGAGAAACCTCATGAGGTTCAACAAGGGCAAGTGCAAGGTCCTGCACTTGGGGAGGAATAACCCTGGACACCAGTACAGATTAGGAGTGGACCTGCTGGAGAGCAGTCCTGCAGAGAGGGACCTGGGTGTCATGGTGGACGACAAGTTGACCATGAGGCAGCAGTGTGCCCTGGTGGCCAAGAAGGCCAACGGGATCCTGGGGTGCATTAAGAAAAGCGTCTCCAGCAGGTCGAGGGAAGTGATCATCCCCCTCTACTCAGCCCTGGTGAGGCCACATCTGGAGTACTGCGTCCAGTTCTGGGCTCCCCAGTACAAGAGGGATGTGGAGCTGCTGGAGAGAGTCCAGCGCAGGACTACCAGGATGATCAGGGGCCTGGAACATCTGCCCTATGAGCAAAGGCTGAGGGAGCTGGGCCTGTTCAGCCTGGAGAAGAGGAGGCTGAGGGGGGACCTGATCAGCGTGTATAAATACCTCAAGGGAGGCAGTGAGGAGGAGGGGGGCGGCCTCTTTTCAGTGGTGGGCAGCGATAGGACTAGAGGAAATGGCTTCAAACTGAAGCATCGGAAGTTCCACAGGAACTTAAGGAAGCATTTCTTCACTGTGAGGGTGACAAAGCACTGGAACAGGCTGCCCAGAGAGGTTGTGGAGTCTCCTTCTTTGGAGATCTTTAAAACCTGCTTGGATGCAGCCCTGTGCCCCGTGCTCTAGGTGACCCTGCGTGAGCAGGGGGGTTGGACTCGATGACCTCTGAGGTCCCTTCGAACCTTCGGCATTCTATGATTCTATGATAAAAAGATTTTCGCCTCTGATCAATGGTGTCTTTTCCCAAAGAAAGTTTTTTTCTTCTTTTCTAATTCGTTTGCTCATGCATTTATATGATGAGAAGCAAATTTAATTGTATTGTGGACCTGAGTTACCTGAGTTTTCATGTGCTGAAATACAGATTCTGTAATCGTGAAGGTTAGGTAGCTTTTAGTTATGGTGTATTAAAATGGTTACATTATGGATCTAAGATCATCCATTATTTTTACAGCAAATGAACTTGGAACTAGAACTATGAATAAAGCTCTCAGTAAAACCATTTCCAAGCTGACCTTGTCTTAATTGACAGTAGACCGTGGTAAATAATTTGTAAAGGTAGGTTTAGGAAATGTCACAGGGACAATCCTTTTCTGCTGTTGACAATATTCCTTCAAGCAATCGCTGTAGCTGTCCTGGGCAACCATACACAGCAGCTGAATAAGTGAAAATTAGTCTTGCAGTGTAAATTATGCATTTGTGTCTAGGGTGGAAAATTGGTCTTTGATTGGATCTTGCCTTCCAAAAACTCAGATTGCTGATGTAATCAACACTAATGTGACAAGATTGCGCCCTTAATGCTTGTTTAGTTTTTTAAATTATTTTTTCCTCCCTTGTGACTCCTTATAATTATGCCACCATTTTAATTTTTTTTTTTTTTTTTTTTTTTTTCAGGTTGGGAGGTCAACAGAGAGCCCCATAGACTTTGTAGTTACAGATACAATTTCTGGCTGTCAAAACAACGATGAAACTCAGATTACACAGAGCACCATTTCGCGCTTCGCATGCAGGATTGTTTGTGACAGGAGCCCTCCGTATACAGCAAGGATTTTTGCAGCTGGATTTGACTCTTCTAAAAATATATTTCTTGGTGTAAGTACTACAAATAACTTCCAAATATGAGCAGAGTTCATTTGTATTCTGCATTATCTTCAAGCAGCAAAATTTACTTTTGCTAGTTGATATCTTACGCTATGATAATAAGAGTCTAATATCAGTATATCAGCCTCAGTATTAAGTAACAACTGCAGTTTAAGTTTGCTTCCTATGTTCTTGATACTCAGGGTGAGTTTAAGTTAAGCTGTGATAGTTTTGAGCGCCAGAGACCAAGAACACATGGACCACGTGTTACAAACCAAATGTGCACATGGTTCTAATGCTCCAATTGAGTGGTTAGGAGCATATATGTTAATACTGCCTTTGAGTAAAGAAGGCATGAGTCTCACCTCTGACCTGACCCACAGTTAGAGATGCTCCTCAAGGGAGTTAAAGTAACAAATGGCAATTGGAGCTTCATAACAAGTTGTTAATTAACCACTGGGAGATTGACATAAGGAACTTAAAATCCTTATTTTTAAAGGTATGTCTAAGCACAACTGGAGAGTGAAGTAATGTTACATTTTAGACAGTGTTGGTAGAAGTATATAGTATTTGATGACTGAAACTTGAGAGTGTAAAACCTGTAGGCAAACCCTTTTCTGGGGTGGTTGTGTCACATACAGGAAAAAGCAGCAAAATGGAAAAATCCTGATGGCCACATGGATGGGTTAACAACCAATGGAGTGTTGGTCATGCACCCAAAAGGGGGATTTACCGAAGAGTCCCGGCCTGGCGTTTGGCGGGAGATCTCCGTCTGTGGTGACGTGTACACGCTCCGTGAAACAAGATCTGCACAACAGAGGGGGAAGCTGGTAAGTCCGAAGTAAACAGGTAATTAAAACAAAATGAAGGATACTTATTTTCTGACACTGACTGGATGTGATCATGTTGTAGAATAGCCTTGTCCATACGCAGGGGCATGGCAATCATCTGGTAGATGTGTGCCAAAGTAAGACCTTAGACAATAAGACAGTCTTTGCTTTTTATTTAATGCCACTTTTCCGACTGAAGTAGCATATACTTAAATAAACCTAGTTCTGGATTCTCTGTCTTTTAAGTACTTTCTTGGGGCACGTGGAGATCTGGAAGCAAGTACTGTGGGAAAAACAACTCTGTGTGCATGTTTCCAAAGGAAGAGTCAACTTGCCTGCAAGCCTGGTTTGGATTTTTGCAGCTTCAGTTTGATTGCCTGCTAGGAAAAGAAAAACCTCTTTAAGTAGATTCCTGTATTATCCTCCAGAGCTGGATGAACTTTGCCATTATCAAAATTGAGAAGTTTCAGCAATGGCTGGGACCTGTGGCATAAAGAACTGGGCCAGAGATTCCCACGAAAATGTGCTTCCATTTCTCCATAGAAGCTGGAAGGGAATCCTCAGAGCCCTCCCTTTGTACCTCCCAAATCCTGGGGGCCAAGGAAGGAGGGTGCTATCTTCATTCTTCCTCTCATCTTCCTTCCTCTCAAAGACAGCAGAACTCCACACATGGAGCCAGCCCAGCTCACTCGAGCAGACCGACTTCCACAGAATATTTTGGACTTCTAATCAGGACCTGGGTAGAGGAGAAGCCTGGCTGGTCTGCAGACCTGGAGAAGCCTTCATGGTTCAGCCTTGCTGCTCTTCAAGGGAAGAGTCTCCAGGGAGGGAGATATTTTGAGAGCTTTGTAGCCACGATGCCCCTTTTGCAAGATCACCACCCAGCTGCTAGACTCCAAACTGTGAAAATAGCCTTGAAAGGGGCAGGTGGGAGGAGAATTGCCCCACTCTGCTCCTGTGTGCTCAGTCTTGCTCTGTGCAGCAACCTTGAGTTCCTGTCACTTCACTGGTGTTATCGAGGTGTCCGTACCCTGCAGCTGAACTGACTTTGCAGCTTTGCCATGTGCTTTGCAGAAGACTGACTGCTTTAAGGGCTGAAGAAGATGGAGTTTGAATATTTCGTTCTTCTTTCAGTAGACACCCTGTGCTACACAAATTGCTTTGCCACTTTAATGATGGCAGCCAAATACTGCCTCGGGGACCGGGAGAGATGATGCTGCAGTTGTGCCCTTTGTACGTGGTTAGCAAGACACCGTGTTAGTGCTGCTAAAGCAAGGCAGTGCTAAAGCAAATTCCCTCTCCTGCATCCAAAATGGCTTAATTCTCATTTAAATAAAATTACGTGGCACACTGCTATTGATGTGATCAGTATTCACTGATTGGGTTCATAAAACCAAGTGCACACTGTATAATGATTTGAACACAGTGCATACTAGGATACTTTTTGCTCCTCTGTTTGTGAAGGAATTACCCGAGACGTGCATCACATCAAGGGTTCTCATCTCTCCACCAGCCCCTGGATTTTTCTGCTGGCTGCGCTTTATAGTGTGACTTTATCTATCGTCTGTATTGCATCATCTACATGTTTTGTGCAAGGATGATCCACAGTAAATCTGTGAATTTCAACTGGATTAAAATGTAAATGCCAAATTGGTTGTCGTTCTTAGTATTCTCATGCAGGCATGATGATTTCATGTGACCTACTTAGTGGCCAGGCTGTTTGTTTGGCTGTCGTCGTGTTTTCTACTTGCTTCCTGTGTACAAAGCTGGGCAGCAGGTCTGTTTGTTTGCCCGGATGCTTCTTTTTTAACATATATTCATCGCTGCTAGACTGCGAGCAGTAGTATGAATTGCCTATATGTTTGTTGACAGTAAAATGAATTAGAGAACACTTTAGTGAAGTGCCATGTGTGTTTAGCATAATCTTTTGAAAATGTGTTACAAGCACCTGCTTTACTGAGATGAGAGAAACCTTTGTGCACACTGGGTTGGTATCTCTTGTAATACCTCATGGGATACAGGGCCTGGTTTTTAGGAGGATGAGAAGGGTGGGTTAAATCTCTGGGAGCTGAGCCTGTATGGCTGTAGTTGCAGGAAAAAATCAGCTGGCAATTTGCTTTATGCTGCAATGGATTTCTGAGAGTGCCTGTGTGGCTGGTGTGCCTCTTGTCCTCCCTTAGCATTAATGTCCCTGCAGAAAAGCCTTTTGCTGCTGCTGCTGAACACGTGGGAGCTCGTGCCCCTGCAAAATGCTTAATATTAATATAATACCCCACAAAACAAACGTGGGGTGTGAGTAGCAGGACAGCTGTTCTGTCCTGGTGGCGGTTTTAATCTGAAGAGGATCTCTTGCTGCACAAGCAGCTCTGCTCAGCTCTGTGGACAGAGAATACGGGGGATCAGCCTGGCTGCCCTGCAAATGCAGCCCTAGAGGATGGCGAGTTTCCTCCTCACTCCATCAGACCTATCGTAAACCTGGCAGAGGCCTCCTGGAAATCAATGTTAAAGATAGAGGAAATAATAGCCTGCTGAAATGTGTGTATGTGGGGGGGGTTCTGAAGAAGTTTGCCTAAAGTAATTCTTCAGGAAAAATATTACAGGAAGGAAAACTGGTCTGTGGTAACTAGTATTGCTGTAGCACGTCACTATAGATGCTGATTTAGGACCCTCTGTGCAAGCATGGAATAAAGCATCACGCTGCCTTATTATCCAAGTGTGGGACAGGAGATAACAGGTGGATATGGACATGGGAGCATAAGGAGACAATAAAGCAGTACGAGCTAATATTCTAGGGAGGGGTAACAGGGTGGTGAAGAGGAGGATGCCTTCCCAGAAGGCACCCAAAAGCAGCATCTCAGGCTCACCCGCTTATTCTTGTGTTCTCCCCCTAGGTGGAAAACGAGACCAACGTCCTACAAGACGGTTCTCTTATTGACCTGTGTGGAGCCACCCTTCTGTGGAGAACAGCAGACGGGCTGTTCCACACGCCCACGCAGAAGCACATCGAGGCCCTGCGGCAGGAGATCAACGCTGCCAGGCCCCAGTGCCCCGTGGGGCTGAACACTTTGGCCTTTCCCAGCATCAACCGTAAGGATGTGGTAGAAGAGAAGCAGCCGTGGGCTTACCTCAGCTGCGGTCACGTTCACGGCTATCACAACTGGGGACATCGCAGTGACACCGAAGCCAACGAGCGCGAGTGCCCCATGTGCAG
This sequence comes from Nothoprocta perdicaria, assembly GCF_003342845.1. Taxonomy (NCBI): domain Eukaryota; kingdom Metazoa; phylum Chordata; class Aves; order Tinamiformes; family Tinamidae; genus Nothoprocta; species Nothoprocta perdicaria. The sequence continues at coordinate 447,097 of NW_020456043.1, read as the reverse complement.
AACCGTTGGTCCCTACGTGCCTCTCTGGCTCGGCTGCGAAGCAGGTTTTTACGTGGATGCCGGGCCTCCCACTCACGCTTTCACCCCCTGTGGACACGTGTGCTCCGAGAAGTCTGCGAAATACTGGTCCCAAATCCCTCTGCCTCACGGTACTCATGCATTTCATGCTGCCTGCCCTTTCTGTGCAACACAGCTGTCCGGGGAACACAACTGCATCAAACTAATCTTTCAGGGCCCGATTGACTGATGTCATTTTGCGGTGATTCAAATAACATGCTCTTTAACAACTTAACTGTGAAGTTTTTTGCCACTAACTCTAGATTTTACCTTTTTTTATAATGTTATTAATAGGGTGGTCGGGTGGGGACGGGGAAGTGACAGGGGGATTGTGAGGGACCACGGTGAAATGGGATACATTGATACCTGGGGCGTGACAGATATCAGTGGTGTTGCATGCTCAGCAACAGCATAGTCATGAAGTCTTCTTGGTCAAAATGTAGTATATTTGTAATCTTTTTATTAGCACCCTGGATCAGGAAAAGGTGTCTTACTGATTTTTTTAAGCTAAGATTTTTTTAAGGGGAAGGTTTTTTCTTCTAAACTTTGACAAGCCTTTAAAACCTATTTTTCAAAGCTAGAAGGAACGTGCAGAATGTAACTGTCTTTAATTTGCAATATAATTTAACTTGAATAGTTTCTCAAGGAGCTAATATAGAATGTGTGGACAACCATAGGTGAATGTTCACTAGAGATAATTGGTTATGTAAGAGAAGTTAGCTGCCTAAATTGTAGAGTATAAATGCTATTAAAATATCTATTATGGTATAACACAGCTGGCCAAAAAGGCACCAAGGATTACTTGAAACTGAGGAAATCCTGTTTGCATTGATTTCCTTTCAGTGTGTACTAGATATCCACTGTTTGTTATGTGTGGAATATGGCCCTTTTGTTTGACTTCTTTTTGTGTTTTTTTTTTTTTTTTTTTCTTTAATCTGCATCTGGTGAAATTGCTTTACTTTTTTTATTTCATTTTTTCACATATGTAATTCTGGTTTTCAAGCCACTGTTTTGTATATGTGTAGTCTGGCCTCTCTATTTCTGCTTACCTAAGCCTGCCCTAACCTTGCATGCCCACAACCATTGGGTGAATTAAAATGTAGCAAGCCTTTAAAAATTGTGTTCCTGAATGGGTAGTACTGCAGCGAGGCAGGCAGTTTAGGTACTATTTATGCAGAATTTACTTACGTAGACCTGAATTCAAGAAAGCACTTAGTCTGTGTTTAAAAATAAGCCCAAGAATGGCATTGTTTAGATTCTCAAGTGCTTCAGTGGGTTGTGGTTATACGCTGTTGTGCTTCAAAATAAAAAAGCAATTAAAATAAGCTTTTTAAGCTCACTTACTAGCCAAAATGCTGGGAGAAGAGCATCCTTTCTAATTCAACTGGGTATTTTTGCTCCATTTTCAACTTGCTACCATCTGTCACCTTTTTTTTTGTTTGTTTTGCAGATTGAGATGTGTTTGTATCAATTTTTTTCAAATGTTTGCAAATCAAACAGAATTCAAATGTAATCAAATATATGCATCGGGGTGGTACATCCGAAGCAGATCACTTGAAATTCCTGGCTTTTCAAGAGAGCTTATAAATGTTTACTATGAAAATAATTAAATCAGAAATTCATATGAGGTGTACTCCTCCTCCTGCTGGTTTCATTTCGTGTAGAATAATTTACTCCTTGATTATTCTTTCCTTTCTATACTCTCGGTATCTGAGGTATCAATATATCCAGGTTTAAAAAAAAAAAAATTGGGAGAAAAATCATAGCATCGCTAGATGAAAATGATCATTCAAATTGAGTTCTGCTTAATCAGCCATAGCTTTTGGCTCTGTTTGTGCCCTTTGTATAAATATATAATTTATATGATTTTAATATATTCTGTATATATACTTGAATCGGCCTGTTCATATTTCGGTTGTAAAATTGTTTTATAGTTAACCTTATAAACATTTTGCGTGTCCCTTGCCGATGGTTATGGGACATACTTGGTCTGCTGCTGTTTTTAATATAATTTTGCTGTGTAAATGTTCAGCATTTTAATACTTTGAAAATAGCTTTACTTTTTATTATTTTGCTGTAAAAAAAAAAAGAAAAAAAAAAGGTTTGTTCTGTAGCATTTTCTCTAAAAATCCTACACTGTACAGTTTTGGTCCCACTCAGTGATTGCAAATAGGATGAATCCTGTTAACCTAAAGCTGTATGCTTCTTCCTAGTGCCTTTTCAACGAGCTCCTCTTGTGATTCCATATTCCAAGTCCTTATTCCAAGTCCTCCTTCCCACAAGGCGGTCTTGTGGCTGATCTCCATCGAGAACGGCAGCCCGACCAGACTGGGAAGGAGAGGCCTCCTTTCCCAATCCCGCTCCTGGTTTCGGGCACGAACGAGAGGGCGCCTCTTCCCTCTCCGTCTTCAGCCGAAGCTCCTCAGGTCCCATGTGCATTCTGCAGCATCACTTCTCTTCAGCATATACCTCATCCGCGGGAGGCAGGCTCGCCTCCTCCTCCTCCTCGGGCACAGTGGACTCTCTGAAATCCCTCAGCTATTTCCCGAGCGATGCTCTAGGAACGGGGTTATTTCCCAGGGGTTGCTGTAGAAAGGTGGCTTTGGGAAGCGTTCCCGCTCTGGGTGTGTGCCGAGCCTGGTCCCTGCTCTCCAGCTCTCCTTCCCGCCGAGCTCGGGCCCATCGGGATTTGTGAGGGCGGCTCCCTCTGAGCGGAGCGGATTGTTATCACGCAGGTTCTGAGGCCTCTCCTTATCAAGCTGCTCTGTTTTCCTCCTGCAGTTACGGTTGATCTGCCGCCTTGGGGCTTCACAGACCTCCTCGCGGCCATGCGGCCTCGGAAGAGCCCTGGGGACGAGACCTGCGCGAGGAGGCGCCCGGTGCTGCCTCCGCAGGGAGGACGGGGCCTTCCCAAAGATGCTCCTTCACGGGGCCCTCCGGGGCTCCTCACATCTCCAGCAGCTCTCTGGTAACACCAGAAACGGGAAGGAGCAGTCCCCTCTTACCGGGAATCACTTCCACGGCTCTTTTGCACAAATCCAGGTACTTTGCCGTTAACCCGTATTCCAGGGCAGGGCCCAGAGTTTACTGGGAAAAGCTATGGACATTTAGCGTTTTTTCCCCCCTCAAGCAGCACTTGTATGTGCTGCCGTGCTCAAACGAAGAACTGGTTGCCTGCTCGGAGGGAGTAAACTTGAGAACCACGCTCAAGCTCCGCTTTCAGGAGGGCTGTTCCATGGTTTCAGTGTTTCCATGTTTCCTGCGTCCCGTTCCAAGAGCTGGCAATAATGTGTTCTGTAAGGATTGTGTTTTTCACCTGTTACTGTTGATTCTATTTGTATGCTTCAAAAAAAAAATCGGCTTTTACTGCATAACTTTTAGCTCAAAAGTATTTTTCTAGACTGATCTTAAAAATAAAGTCCATCTCGTACCCACGCACTGGAGCTGTAACATGTTCTGCTTTCCCGTCTCCTGGCAGCTTCTCGGGAAAGTGCTGAGGTCCAAGCAGTGGCCTCGGCACTCGGTTGTGCTCTTAACTTTTCCCTGAGGATGAGCATGGGGCTCCAGAAGGGAGCTGAGGGTCACGGGCCCACCTGGAAGCAAAGCCACGTACGGGCTCCAAGCTGGGGCTGTAGCTTTTCCACCTGGAAACCTTAGAAGGGATGTCCTGTGGGTCCACAGGGTGCTCGTGGAAGGCTCTGATGTTCTGAACAACTAAAGGCTCTGGCCATTTTAGTGACAAATTCTGGAATTATAGGATTGCGTTGCAGAGCATGGCCGGGGAGCGGCGGGGCTGAGCATGAGTGTCCCCAAAATGAAGAGCGTCTCATGGTGAGAAACCACCTCCGCTGTGAACAGAGAACTCGTTTCTTGCCTCTGCACCCACCAGCCCAACCAAACTGGGCAGTCTCCCCCGGTGCTGCTGCACTTGCTGCTAAACCTCTGCTTGCCCTTCCTCGTCACTGTGTTCCCTCGAAGGCAAAAGCTGCTCCCAGTCTCATTCCTATCCATCCAGCCCTTAGTCTGCCTGTGGGTTTGGGTTCAAAGAAGTGGCCACAGTGACCAGGCCATGGCTGGAACAGATGCAAAGTGTTTAAATGTGGTTTTAGTTTGGGAAAGCTGACCTGGCTTAACTCCTGCTCTTGCTTAAAGGTGAGCAGCAGTGACCCTTGGAAAGAAGCCGTGCCTGCCCTTATTCCTCCTGAAGGATGGGAGCATTGTGGGGGGCCAGGCTTGGATTCCCTGTGGTTTTTGGCAGCTCGCTGTGTTGATGTGAAGCAAAAGCTCCTCTGGAGTCGGCAATTACAGCCGCTCATCCCAAAGCGGTTGGGAAGCAGCTCTCCATTAGGTGCTGGAAAACGTGCACAGCCCAAATGGTTTGGGATATTCTGGTCAAGGATTCTTCCTTCTTTTCGTTTCTCGGATTTCAGCCTGTTGTGAAGTCTTCATTCCTGTCATTGGCCAGTCATCCTTTTAGCTGCAGGTAAACAAGTAAATACAACTTGGAGAGAAAAACGGAGTCTAAAAGGACACTTTGAGGCTGGCTCCTCTCTTCGAGGGAAATACAAGTGTGAGTCTTGGGCGATCCTCATTACTCTGAATTTGTAGGCAGTTTTCGCACTTCGTTTTGTGAATTAAAAGGAAAAACATAGAAGTTAAGGCTGATTTGGAGGTGAGAGGTGGAAATCTAAGAATAAACGTGGCCAAAATTCTGCAGGCTTTGTGCAAATGAAGTCTCAGACGTTTTGCTCTTGCAGGAACTGCAGAATTAGCCTCTGATGGGTAGCAAAAATGCAACTTTACCTTGTTCAGAGTTTGTGTTTGCTGGCAGCAGAACAAGACCAACTTGCTCAGACTTACAAACTGCTGGCTATTTCTTTCTTTTTTTTTTTTTTTGTCTTTTTTTTTCTTTTAACAGGGCATATTTATAATTTCCTGATGAGCAAGCCAGTCTTCAGCCAGAGGGAATTCCCTTCTGCTCATGGCACGGATAACAGGTCGGTTAGGGATGGGTATCGTTTTCCTGGGATCAAATATGGGACAAAGAGCCCCCTGAAGGCTCCTGCATTGGGATCAAACCGTAGGAGAAGTCACGTTCACCCAGCGAGCCCTGTGTGGCGGGGAGGTGACGTTTACCTTAAGACAGCGTTAGCAGCTTCTGGGTGTATTTGTAAAATTGCTCTTTTATACACTATGTAAAATGGACCGAAATAATTTCTTTGCTGTTGTACCTGTGGAAGTACAAGCCATTTTGCAGGAAAAAACGAAAAAAAAAACAATTAAAACATTATCTCAGTATTGACTTTGACTCCCTTAGTGTGTTTTTTTTCCTCTCCCTCTTTGGTGTTTGTTAGGGTTTAACTTAGAGTTGGAAAAAAAAACACATGAAAACCATGGAAAACTTTAGGAGAAACCAGGATTATTTTTACCTTTTTACCCTTTTCTAGTTCTCAAGAAACAACAAAAATCTCCCCTTTTCCTGGTGGTTCTTGAGCACTCGAGGTAGCACCATGTGCTCAGGTGAGAGCGCCCTGAAATTTTGCTCCATTCCCTTCCTGAGTTTTTTAAATGGAGCTGTTTGCTTGCAATGCCAGCTGCCTTCTTGCTATCTTAACATAACGGCTAAATAAAAGCAACTTTCAGGAATAATATGCTCCATAACTCTTAAAATTAAATTCCGTAGCGGTAATTCACTGTTTTATTTTTATCTGTTATTTTTCCCTTTCTGCATGCGGTCCCTGAGTACATTAAGCATTTTCTTTAACAAGAGTTAAAATGGCTTGTCTCTCTCTTTCGGTAAGTAGAAGAAAATGCTGGCATGAGCATAGAGAAGGGAAATAAAAATATCTGCAGCTCTTTTCCAAATGTGCTTGTCGGCCAATTTGCTATCAGGCTCCTTTGTAACTGAAGAGCATTAAATACTTCTCAGAGATGATGCTCCCGAGGGAATGGGAGAGTGGGAAGCGCTGCCTCATCTGCCTATGGGTTTGCCCATCCATCAAGGGAAGAGGAAAACAGTTTCCCGTGGGACTGTTGCTTTCTGTTTTGCTGCCAGCTTGGTGTTACGGTGCCTTAATGGTGCCTGGAGTTACCTTGCGTGTGCAATAAAACACATGGGTGCAACTCGACTGCGTGTCTGGCGCGTGGGCATCCTGGTGCTTTTCTGGGTGGCGTTTCCGTGGGGGAAATATGTTGAAAAGCCCCGTGCAATTAAAGGAAAATGTGGATTTCCCCGAGTGATTGGCAGGTGTAGGAGCAGTAGGAGTTGTGCTGGGGGTGTCGCTTTGCCTTGGGAGTGACGCGAAGCGCTGTGCGGGGTTTTCTGCTCGTAGCTGAAGAGGATGAGCGTCGAACCCAGAAACTCGGCCCCAGTGGAGGAAGGGGCAGAGCTCCGGGTGTCCCCGCGAGGCCGGGGCAGAGCCAGGCTGCAGCCCAGTCCTAGCGCGACTTGGGAGCAGATCTCAAATACAGCAGGCAACATTAAATGCTTTTTTTTTTTTTTTTTTAAAACCTGTTTTTAAGTTATATTGATCTCATTTCATGAGCCGCGAGGCCCCAACTTCATAACACTGCTTAGGTGCCAGGGCCTCGGGCCCCGTGACGGCTGCAGCGTCCCTGCTTCGTGCAGCCCCCGAACGCCCCTTGCAGAAGGCTCTGCCGGAGGGCAGCCCTTCTGGCTCTGCCCTAGCTGCAGAAGATGGCCATTTGGAATAACACTCCGTGAACCTCTCTGGTTTCCCATGGGAGAAGGCCCAGAGGGGAGGAAGCAGCTTGTTAGCGAGACCCATCCCTGGATGCAGGATGGGAGGCTCGGCATGACGCTTAGCTGCTCTAGACGGGGAGAGAAGTTTCATGCAAGCCCAAATCATTCGCCTCCCTGCTTTGCCCTCCATGATTTTCCACTTCCAATGAAAGATCCTATGGTTGTTTTTTCCCTGCTCCCTATCAAAGACTGTGTTTCTGCCACAGCAACGTGGCCGTGAGGGGAAGACTCCGCACATCCGAGCAGGGCCTGCAAGTGGCCGCGCGCAGCAGATTTCCAGCGTATGGAGCACACAAATATCCCTTATTCTTCCTCTCCATCTTCACCAGTTTTCCTGAGCCTTGGTGCGAGGGGCAGGATGCGGGAGCGGGATGTGGTGGGACCGGGATGTCCCCAGCAAGGAGAGCTCCTGGAGAGCGGCGAGCGCTTCCTGCCCCGGCCATGGGAGCGGCCGGCACTGCCTTTCCCAGGGGAAGCAGGAAACGCACATGCTGGAAAACAGCAAAAAAGTACATGTGTGTGTGAATATATATATATATATATGTGTGTGTGTGTGTGTGTGTGTGTATATATATATGTGTGTGTATATATATATCCAAATATGTGCAAAAGCCCCCGCACAAGCCCTGGGCATCACAGCCAGGCTTGGGGCGCTTTGCTTTAAGTTCCCTCCTCCCTTTGCTCTTTTGCACATCGTTTTTGTCCCAGCCTAAAAACACCCTTTTTTTTGCCCCCCCCCAATATAGGCTTCAGGTGCATGGGCAGCTTCCTAAACCTTCCCATCAACGAATGCCCTTTGAGCCCCTGTTTCTTCCTGTATCTTCTTTGTCTTAAGCCTTAACAGCTGGAGCTGGGTGAATAGGGCAGAATTGCAACTCTTTTCCTTGTTTTTTTACCCTAAAGCCCGTGTGCTTGCAGGGAGAAACATCCAAAGAGAAGATGCATCAACAACAAGCCAAATATAGAACATAAAAATTAAGACAATTGGGGCTAATAGCTAAAATGCTGCTGCATTTGAAGCTGGCCTCATCCCTTGCGGATATTCAGCGGTGCCTCTGCTTTCCTTGCGGCTGTTTCTTGTCCTCCCGCACCGGAGGAGCAGAGAAAGCAAGATCCAAGTTTATCTTTTCCTCTGGGCCTGGGGCTTTTCCTGCTCTTTGCAGAGGGTTTTGTGCTCTGGAAAGTCAAAACTGCAACGGGCTGCAGAGCAAAGCGGCGCTGGAGGCTGCTGGGTGGATTCCCGCTTCCTCACGGAACCCTGCGCTTTTATGGGAAGAAAGGGCGATTTGGACCTCCCTATTTATTGATGGATTAGGATTGATGGATGGGATGGAGCCTATTTATTCAGCAATCCCCGGATAGGAGCTCTGCGAGCTGCAAACGCCTCTTGCACCAAGCAAAATCCCATGGGAAAATGGCCCGGGGGCCACTGGGGTGATAAGGAACCAACTCTGCTCTACATGAAGAAAGAAAAGGCGGGGGAAAACAAGGCGATTTATGTCCTAATCGCTCTGAAAGCCTCGTTATTTGGCGTGTTAGGGCTCCTGATCTGCCCGGATCCGCTAAAGCCCTGTGCAGCGGCAGATGGGCTGGTCTGCACCAGGACCGTGCCGGCCGCCCGCGCTCCTCCGCTCCCGCTTCCATAGCTTTATTCCCGCTCGCTTCTCCGGGCACTTCTAGAGGCTCCTGTAGCAGAGACCCCGCCAGGACCCACAGGAGACCCTTTCCTACCCATTCCACTCTGGAAAACGTCCCCTTTTTTAAGCTGTATTCCCAGATTTAACACACTGGGAGCCCTGGGGCTTCTCGGTGACCTCATGTCGCTCACCCCATGTCCTTGTGGCTTTGGAAAAATGGGAAAAGGAAGTAAATCCTGCAAGCCCAGAAGCCAAACAAGGCCCCAGAAAGAGGAAGCAGCTTCCCAGGTGACACATGCTCACGGTGCCTCTTTCTGCTGAAAATATTGCTTATTTACCTTTTTGTTTCTGGGGGCAAACTGGGATTCCTGCATTTCCCCCCGGATGTTCCTGAAAGGGCTGAGCAGGTTGGAGCTGCCCGTGCCACAAGCCCGCAGTGCGGTATCGATGCTACAGCCCAGCCCTGGCTATTTTGTAAACCTAAATACCTCCCAAATCAATAAATCAACATTAACAGCAACTTAAGCTGCTCTAGCACAGCTTGGGCACTTCCCTCCTGCTCCTTTTGCTCCGCGAGCATTCGGAATCATCGGGGGCAACATCTTGCCCCCTTTCCCTGCATTTCCCTGTTTTTTGCCCCTGCTGTTTATTTGAGTCTCTGTAAATGTGCAGAGTTGCCGCAGCCTGCAAAAAGGCCCTTTTTATGGGCAGAAATGGGGAGAATTGCCAGCGCTGCGGGCGCCGCAGCCTCCCCCCCCTCTGGCCTCCCCTTCCTTAGGCCTCGCCGAGCTTCTGCAGCCTCCTCGCTCTGTGAAACGATGGACGAGCAGGAGCACCGGGGCGTTGCAAGCGGGGCCTATGGCTTCGCCTTCTTGCATTGTCCCCAGCTCCTCCGAGGGGCCAGTGCCTGGTTTTGGAGCTGCCGTCCATGTATCCAATGGCCTGTCTGTCCGTGCATCCATCTCCACTATGTGCAGGAAAGGAGGGCAGGCTCCAAAGGGGAGTCTGTGGCAGTTCCTGCATTCCCGAGCAGCCAGAGATGTTTGGGGAGCAGCCAAAAATCCCCTTGTAGCAGGACAAAGACTATTCCTAGAGCTCCTTTGAGGCCAAAGCACCGTATTGCCAGCACCAGTAGGTGTGTCAGATAGAACTAACCACTTAATTTTAATTTGCTTTTTCAGTTTTTAGCTTTGGAAGACGTATCTGCAGCTACAGGGTTGCTTTTCCTCTGCAAATGCCCTCCTGGAAAAGCTGCAACCCATTTCCCAGCACCAGAGGACGATGCTCTTGGCGTCTGCAGGCTGCTCAATCCCTGAGCACTGCTGCCATCTAATGCCCAGCCCCAAAGTGCCCAGCGGAATCGGGATGTGGGATGTGCACAGGAGAAGCAGGAGAGGACAGGAACAGTTTGGGCATGGAAAGGGAAACCAGCTCTGCTTTAGTGCTGCAGGGGCTGGCTGCTGGCCCTCCATAGGGACCTACTGGCCACCACACGCCAGCCCCGGCATCTTGCAGCCGTCACTGGCCCCAAGCACTGAGACCTGGTCCCTTGAGGCACCCAGATACCCAGCTCAGGCTTGGGTGTTTAATTAACATGAGCAAGTTTCCATGAACATGTTCAGGTGCCTGGAATTGGGGCTGGATCTCCTCAGTTTGGGAATGCTCAACCCGGACCTTGGATCTCTCCTCCCAGCACCTCTGCTCTGCTCCAGCCCGATGTTTTGACCTGATGATGTTTTGATGTTTTTTGATGATGACGTTCTGAGAGTTTGACCACTTGGCCAAACTCTGGTCCACGAGCAGCAGAAAGTGGATCCTGAGCTTCCCAGTCCCTGCTGATCCTCAAGGAGCTTCGGAGAGGAGGATTCCCACTCGGTTGACCTGGCAAAACACACGTGATGGTCAATTCCTCACGCTCCAGCTCGCCCCAAGGGCCAGGCAGCTCTACAGCCCGCTCGGCTGCATCTCCTGGCCAGCAGCTTGGCCTCGGTGGCCCGTTTTGCCTTTATTCCCTTATTTTCCCTTCCTGCCCGGGAAGTCCCTGTCTGCCCAGGCCCATCCTGTTGTCGCGGGGCCGGCGGGCGCTGTCTCGGACGCTTCCCGTGCGCGTCGCTACCTGCAGATTTATTGCGAGGAGGAGCCTTCCTGCCCCCGGTATCTTTGCCCTCCGCTTGGTGCACTTTCCTCCCCGTCATCCCCCCATCGTGCAGGGCCCTCGTCAGGCTCTAAGCTTTGAAATAGAGATTTTTTTCCCCAAAACTCAATCCCAAATCAATCAATGAATCAATAAGATCACCCATGCCCGGGGTGATGCCACATAACCCCTTGGTGACTGCCAAGCTTCTTGCACAAGGTCCACTTTTACCTTAAAATCTTTATGAGCAAGTAGAAGCAAACTCATCCAATGAGCACTTCAAGCCCCAAAACCTTTCTATGTAGCAGAAAAACCAAAAAAACCAAATTGGAGGAGCAATTTGAGAAGTTTAGGCCTTACCTGCAGTGCACTGATTTCCTCCAAAATCCCCAGACTGGAGGATTTCTCCAGATTCCTGCGTTGTGGATACTGAGGACTTGGGGATGAACGCTGGCTGCAGAGGTGCAGGTGGGCTGGCATGGGTCACCTCATTCCCATCCCTAGGATGCCATCGGGATGTCACCACGCAGGTGAGGAGGACCTGAGTTTGCTCCCAGGCCTTGCCTAGGTGAAGGCATCTGCTTTAAACCACCTCTGTGGGAAGCCAGATCAGGTAATACTGGGTTTTTTTGGGTCCTCATTTCAATTTTGCTTGATTCTGTAAGGATTTGATTGGAACTAGATTTCTCTTGGGGATATAGAAGGATGTGCTCATGATTTTACACTGTATTAAACCAGGCACTTGAGGGATGGCTTCAGGCTAGGTCTGCACTGGGTTTTTACACCAAATCACTCCACTTCAGGCCTCCCTTAAATTTTAAGTAAAAAATTCCTTCCCAGGAAGGAATTCCCAGGAAAATCTCAAAAAAAAAAAAAAAAAAAAAAAACTTTAAAAAACCCCTTCATTTTCCCAGGAGCAGAGCAGGATGCCAGGATAACAAGGGCACAGCAGAAGCAGGGCAGGTTCATGGGGGCATTTTGCCGGGACAGCCAGATCCTGGAGATGCTTGTTTCCCTATGGATTCTCACTTTGGCACAAAGCAGCAGAATACAAGCCCTATCTATCACTGGGTGCTTTAGTTTTTGGGATGTGCCTGTTGCTGCACCTGGCATGAGCTCCAGCTTGGAAAAAGCTTTTCCATGCAAGCAGGTCTCTGTCTGCATCGGCGCATCCCAACCGGGCTAAAGAGACACTCAGGACTCCCCAACAGCAAGTTTGGGCTAATCCCTCTCCTAGCACAGCGTATCCGTAGCACGTATATGCCAGGGCTCTCTAATAGTATTAATAATTCTCCCTTTATTTCTCATTCAAACCCTCTTGGAAGGATCATCCAATTTAAATCACAGCTTCTCTAGTTAGCGAGTGTCACCACGAGAGGGCAATAAATCATCTAATTACAGTGATGGAGCCGGCGTCCTTCCACAAAGCCACCCATGATGAACTTAAATGGATTTTAAACATTAATATAATAGGCATTTAGTAAAGAATGGAGAGGGAAAAGCACATTTTAAACAAGCCAGCAGGTTACGCTAAGTGTATTTTGGATGTGGGGCTTTCATTGGCCACTGAAATCATCTTGATGCTCAAGGAGCTGCCGGGATTATCACTGGGAAAGGGAGCCCTGCCTCTTTGAGATGCTAATTCAGGTAAAAGCTCATTTTGGGGAGGACAGATGTACTGACCCTCATGATTCAGAGATATTTTGAGAGGTAATGGAGGGTTACTAATTTCAAGGCATATTCATCTCCTCAAAGGCAAAAGAGGAGCTTTCCTTGGGCGCCGTGTCCTCAGCGATGCCCAGGCGACGTCCTCGGGTGAGGAGTCCACGCCGGCCCTGGGGAAGGGCTGCTGGTGGTTCTGGGGCTGATGCTTGGGGTGAGTTGGCCATGAGCTGCTCAAGGGTTGAGGGTGGAAGACCTGTGTCCCCCTGCCAACCCATTGCTCTGTGATAGACACTCTGTTTTGTCCCCCTGAGTTGTGGTTGGGTTGCTGCGTGGGGCTGTGACATTTCTGCCCTCGTTCATCCCGGAAGGCGTTTCTTTCCTAATGGTCACCTGTGGGGCAGGATGGTTCATATGGAATAAAAACAGTTGGGGATCTTTTAAGCGCTCCAAAACAGGACAATTTCTTTGGTTTTCTGGTAGTTTCATTGCTTTCATTTACATTCCCACATGTGGCTGGAGGAGACACAGGGCTGAGTTCATCTGCTTGCCGTGGAGCAGTGTGAGAGAGAGAGGCCAGAGCTTTTTATAGACTAATCCAAACCCAAAGAGCGTCCGTGCCGCCCTGGTGCTCAAAGCCAAGGAGGGGTGGACGCTGATGCTCCCTGGACCACGACCAGTCTGACCAATACAAGGAACGAGGATAATTAGCCTAAACCATGAGGTTAGCCCTAAACCATGAGGAAAAGCAAGGAAGCCCATGCCAATCTGCCCAACAAGACCCACAACACGTGCTTCAGAGCAGAGTTGTAGCCAAGGGGTGCTTGGGGACGGGGTAGACCTGGTGTCCCCAGGGAAGGCCATGCAACTTCTGAGGATGCCTGGGGAGCTGGGATCACCTCTTTCTGCACCAAGGTGCCTGGGTTCATTACACCGGTGTTGCTGCTCCTCTTGGGTTTGGCCAAGTGGTGCCAAGGCCCTTTTGGAGACAGCAGCTGGTGCTGGCTGCAAGGTGGGAAGGAGCCATGCGGGTGAAAAGCAGGCGCATGCACGGGTGCCTGCATGGACTGCACATGCTGGCAGGCTGTTTGCAGCAGTGCTGGGCTTTCATTTCACATATTTTACCCCAGATCAGCAACGTGGGGGAGAGTCTGATCCCGAGTGTAGCACAAAATGGCCAAGGAAGGACGCGGCACCTGGAGACGCAGTGAGCGCAGCCGCGCTCCGCAGTGGTTATAATAACTAATAAAGACCCGCTATAAACACACGATTGAAGGACCTCAAAGCTGATTAAATCTGTTTGATACACGCGGGTTTTCTCCCCCTCCCTGCCCTTCCGCTAAAGGACAGTTTGCCCGCTCAAAGCAAGTGGTGGCCTGAAGTCCTAATGCCGATTACGGCGGAGCCTCCCGCGCCGGCGAGGCGGGGCTGGCGGGAAATAAAAATCCCTGTAGGGCAGTTTAAAGTCGGCGTGAGCAGTGTGTAATCTACCCAACAGGATTGATCCAGGTCAGGCATTAAAGGCTAAAATGGATTAAACAAAAGGCGTTCTCCCCCCGCTCCGCTTCCCTTGCAACAAGAAGGGGGAACTTCAAAGGTGGGATTTGCTCGCGCGGCGACAAAGGCGCTGGCTTTGCCGGGTGCTGCGGGGCAGAGCCCTCCGCTGCTCGCAGCCCGCGGGGACGGGCGCGTTGGGGTCCCGGACGAGCGTTTTTGGTGCTCCCGGGGCGCTGCCCGGGGTGGGAACGGTGGGTTGAGAGGATCGGCTTGGAGCTGCTTTCCCTTGTCTTGTTTTGTTTGCTCTTCAAGGGAAAAGAAAGGGGAAAGAAAGGAGAGAAAGGGAAGGAGGTGGGGAGGAGAGGGGAGGTTTGTGCAGCTCCGTGTCAACTGGAGCCCCGCGGCTGGACGTGACTGTGGATGGTGAGGGATGTGGTGAGGAGGAGGAGCTGTGGTCGAGCTCATGCCCACCAGCTCTGGCCCCCAGTGCCCGCGGCTCTGGGGACTGCATTGCCTGGGGCTGAGGGTGCAGCTTGGCCAGGACATACGTACAAGTGCTGGTGAAGGCATCGTGATGGTTGAGATAGGCAGGAGCGAGGCCAGCTCAGATGGGCAGGCAGCAGGATGAGCATGAGCAGAGACAAGGGGCCCTGGCCACTGACATGTGACAATGAAAAATGCTCAAAAAGGAGCAGGTCCCACCAAGAACATCTGTGCTTGCCCAGCCTGTGGACATGGAGCTGCCTTTCTCCTTCTTCTGCATGACCAGGGATGGTCAAGCTAGTCCTGCAAAGGGAAACAGCCTTGGTACTAAGCTGCTGGGTTGACGTGTTCCCCATTCTGCCTTTGGGGGACTTCCAGCAAACAATCCCAGCCAGGTCTCCAGGGGATCATTGCAGCCCCTTGCTCCTAGTAGAACAACATCCTGCAGCATCATCCAGACCACTGGCTTCATCCTGCTTGCTGCAGTATCCAGGCCTGGGACATCTCGGGCAGCGCTGGACCAAAGCAACTCTTGGATGATTCTGCAAAGGTCCTGCATGGTGGGACCACGATGGCTCAGTTGGTCTTCAGCTGAGCCATCAGTTTGGTCTGGGACCAAAACTGCAAAGTGAAGGAGCAATTTGGGAACAGAATTGTATCATTTTAAACTATTTCTTTGAGGGAACCAGCCTCTGGCTCATTTCTGGGTAATCACATTGGGTTCGGATCATGTGTTTGTGTTCGTACACAAGTTCTCCTTGCTAAAGCCAGGCTAATTATATTAAGAAATGGATCCACACCGTTGTTCAACACAAGGCTACTATATTTCTATTTAATAACCCAGGCAATGCAATTAGGCAATCAGACCTAATCTGATAGCAAGAGGAAAGGTTCCCAGTTTTGCACAGTCAAAAGCCTCTTGCAATTAAATGTGACACACTTGGTTACGAAAACAAGAGAACATCTTGGGGAAACTCCATCCCTGTCTCCATCCCTGCATGTTCCCCATATTAACCTCACATACCAGAACTATAACTGATTTATTTGGTGATGGAGAAGAAGGACTTCTTATCTTTCCATGCCCACAACTGATAATTATGACTATTACAGTCTGAAGGCCTTGGAAGCATGTTGCAAAAAGCTCCTAACTGTGTCCCTAACTGTGATCTGCTTCTCATGGAGAGCCAGGACGAGGTGTCCACAGTGGGCAGTGTCCCATAAAACCAAATCTAGCAGCGTCCTCTGCTAAGATAACTTGGATTTGGCAGCAGAAGGAAGCCCTTTTTTGCAGTGCGCGTGGTGAAGCTGGGGAGTCCCTTGCTGCAAAACACTGCAGGTGTCACCGTGTACCAGGACTCAAAAACATAGATAAAATGGAAGGAGGGGAAAAAAGATCCATGTTTGTCTATCAAAAACTTGGCTGAAAAGTAACTGGCACGTGATTAAAGGCTGGACTGAGGTGGGTGCATGATCTGATCTGAGATGGTCTCCCCTAAGGGAGACCCCATATTGTAGTAGGTGAGACCTCTGACACTGGCCCAGTGAGATACTCCAAGTGATGAAGAACCTGAGATTTTTTTCTAAGACGGTTTCAGAGGCTGGTGAGCAGCCCCAACCCAGCAGAGCCCGGACTGGATGTCACAAGTGGTTCCCGCTCACTCCTGGCCCACTGTGTGTGCTCAAATCCTCATGTAAACCCTCTTGCACCGAAGTCCCATTCACAGCCCTGCCTCTTTGCTTGCTTCTCCTCAACCCCCTGCACTTGGCACCCAAGCGCCAGGGCTGGAGATGCAATTCCTTGGCTTACATCTCCTGTGGCAAGGTCCCCATGGCGTCTTGTTGGGGATCAACCCCAACCTTCCACCTCCCGCTCCCTCTTGGCTCGCTCTGAAAATCCACCTCCTTTCTGCTTGGGTTTTCACCACCACCCCCTTGCCTCCCCTCGTTTCTCCTTTGCCGCCTTTATTCCCTCTCCCCACCGTGCCCGGCGAGCTTGGCACGCTTTGCAAAAGCAAGCGCGGGCTCGGCGGGCGAGCTCGCTGGGGCTGCTCGAGGCTCGGATTCTGCACCTCCTTTTCACCGTGCACGCAGCTGGCTTTGAAAAAAAACAGGAGAGAAAAAGCAAAACGAGAAAAAAATCACTCAAAGCGAATGAGCCCCAGAGCTCGCGCAATGCCGGGGTGATGGGGAACGCGCGGCAGCAGCAGCGGCAACGCTCCCCAAGCGGGGAAATGGGGCTGCTGGGCATCGTGTGCCAGTGCACGGGGAAATAATTCACTGTGGCAGCAATATGCTACCTGCAAAACCCCATTTGGGCTCCTTTTATAGGAGCTGAGGTGGTATAAGTGCGTTCGCTAGCAAATAATTTAAATATTGCCAGTCACGTCACATTGTGGTTGTTTGGAAATAATTATATCCATATCACAGACAGTAAATAATAGATGTGCTTTCACTAACATTTTATTCATGTTCTGTTTTAATATGGCAAACTTAGAAGTAATTTAATCTCCCAGTAAATTGAACTGGTAGGGGGTTCTTCACACAGAAGATTGCAAGTTATTAATTCCAGGCAGTCTTCATCTTGTACAATTAGTCACTGTTTGCAGCTGGAAATGTTTTATTAATTTTCCATAGCAGTTGATTTTCCACAGTTTTCTCAGTTTAAATTAAGCAGTAAGAGCTGCTGTTTCTTCTTAAATAAATTTCCTTTCCACAAAAATACATGCCTCTGGCTATGTCAATTTTCCCGTTTGATTAAAGTGCCAGCAGGCAATTAATAACTTAATGCATTTTAAAGTACTTTTGGAAAAGTAATTTGAATAGCCAAACTTGTGTATTTGAATTGATTGTTGCAGAAGATTTAACACCCGTTCTTAAATCACAGAACCTTGTAAAGGACAAATGAAGAGTTGGAGAAGAACTAGACCCCAGCCAAGACCATCTCCTAACCACAGAGGGGTCCTCCAAGGGTCTTCTCATTTTGGGAATGTCATCCTTGGCCTCAGGAGACCCTTGGTTTGTCTGCAGGTTGCAAGAGGAGAAGGGACTTGCAGCATCTACTGAACTCTCTGGAAGAGAGGCCCTTGGGGAGACCTCAGAGAGGATATTGTCCTTTCTTCATTGCATGAAGTGGGATGTTCTCAGGTCCTTGCAAGGACTCCTGCTGCACCAAACACCCAGATCCCCATTATGGAGATTCAGACCTAGTGCCCATGTCTATGTCCATAGCCACATCCATGTGTCTGTCCATGCCCATATCCTGTCCATGCTGATGCCTTGTCATGTCCATACCCATGCCCATGATCTCCTTCTGTGCCCATGTGCTCATGCCCAGGTCCATGTTGGTGTCCATGCCCATCCATGTCCACGTCTTTCTGTGGACAGCCACAGGGCAGGTCAGGGCCAGCAGGACATTGCTGTGGCCTGGAAATCCGACCCTTGCTTTGCACAGAAAGCAGAACTGGGGCTCGCAAGAACCTCAAAAGCCCATCTAATCCATGCTCTGCCCCCAGGTGGGATCAGGGACATCTAAACCAGACAGATGTTCATCCACACAATCCACATAGACCTCCCAGGAGAGCCCACCACCTCAGTGGGATTACCCTACACCATCCTTATCATCCACCCTTGCTAATCACACCTTCTTAGAACCATAGAATCCATAGGCTTGGAAGGGACCTCTACAGATCATCTCGACCTTCCTCAGCAGGAAGGAGGGGACACGTCTCGGGCAGCGCCGGCCGCGGCAGGAGGGCGAGCAGGGCGCCGCGCTCGCACCCGGCACCCGCGCCCGGCCACGCGCTCACGCCGGCTCCTAAACACGGCCGGATAAACAAGCCCCTTGGAGTCGGGGGCATTATTCCTCTGCTTACGTGAAAGCAGGCGCTTAAAGGCTTTGCTGGATGGGATTTGGGATGCTTTAGTCCTCCTCTTTATCTGCCTCCGAATCACTTTTGGAGGAGGAGTGTCTTCCATTCATCTCTTCTTTCTCCCAAGCAAAGCTGCCAGAAGCAACAACCGCATTACATTCCTTTCTGCAGCAGCTAACAAACGTCCTCCTTGCTCAGCCCACTTGCTCAGAGCTTTGGGATGACTCTAACTGCCCCAACAATCCACTGCAAGAATTTCCTCTCCCTGAACTTCAACGGATACAGCTGCGATCTGAAACGAGATTATTTTTCTTGATGCTGGGCTGACTTTTCTGCCAGTCTCAATATAGACTCGGACTCAAGTGTGAGGTCCCAGGAGGAGAAAGGAGCGGTGATTTATGTTGCAGATATCAGCGTTTCACACATCTGAGCGCGCGGCGTGCCCCAGCTGAGAACTTCAATTCACTTAGTGCAAGATGAAATGGCAGCTGCGCTGGATTGATAAAAAAATAATAATCGCGATGAAATAATAGGATTAACGCCAGCTATGGCTGTTTAACCAAAAGGTCATTTTAACAGATGTAATTTTTTATCAGTGGGTATCAAAATCTCAGGTTTGCTTTTGCTTTTTGAGGAGAGGGCACTAAGCAGAAGAAACAAGTTGCCAAGATAAGCATCCCAGGACTTATCCGGGCTCCGGCATTTGCTGGGAAGCAGCTCCCGGTCCACCTGGCAGTGCAGCAACTCAGCCTGGGAAATCCCTGCGGCTGCTCTGCTCTGCTGGGGCTGCTGTTCCAGCTGAGAAGCTGGTCATGCCCTCAGCTGAAATCCTGGGTGTTTTCACTGTAATGGCTTTCCTGAAATTCTGGACCCATTTCTGCACCTTGTTCACTCCTCATGGTTGGTTCCCAGTGGCTGCAATTCGGAGCCTGGTGCCGCGTGTGGAGCGCATGGGACTGACCCAAGGTTGGACACCTGGGTGATGCCTCCATCAGGCCAGGGGAGAAAGGGACCTCTTAACCAGGAATTGTGCACATGACACAGGTGCCGGGAGATGCCCAACCATCCCAGTCCACCCTCCTTGCAGTGCTCAGGTTTCCCATGCCCAGGGCGCAGCACTTGCTGTGCTTGTGGCTGGACAAACCCGGGAACACGAAGCCAGCCCTGGAGCCAACCGCAGTGGTGGATACAGCATCCTGGGGGGACAGGCTGAGCTGATGCTTGCACATTTGGGCAGCAAAGGAGACATTTGAGCAATAGGACCCCAGGGGAAGCAGGACCGAGGTGGCAGCTCAAGAGACGGGCTGTGGAGCCCGGCAGGGTGCTGCAGGACGCGGCCAGGCCGGCGGTGACCCCAGGGTGACGAGGAGCACGAGGAGGTGCCGGGTGTCCCCGCAGCAGGCAGCTGTGCTCAGCACTTGCCACTAGATGGTACCCGCAGCTGGAGTTTGGTCCTGTGCCAGGAGCTGCATCCCCAGCTGCCTGGGAAGCCCCCAGGGCCAGCATCCCTCCCTCCCTCCTTCCCTCCCTCCCTCCCTCCATCCATCCATCCATCCATCCATCCATCCATCCATCCCCGAGGAGTTTCATATCCATGTAGAGCCGATCCCTGCGCACACAGAACCCTCCATCCCTGTGCCACATCTCCTGCTGCTTCTTGCAGGGGGCAGCTGGCACTGGATGTATCCCAGCGCCTGGAATTCCCTATGCAAAGCGCCCCGCGGGAAGGGGGACAGCAGAGCCCTCTGTTTGCAGCCCATGATGCCGGTTCTTATTTTGCCTCCCCTGCTCCGAAAGTGGGACGGAAAGGGCTGCAGGCGAGCGGCTCCGCTCCCCCTGCTCCCAGATCAAACACGGCGCGAGCAGCGGGAGGGCGGCCCCTCTCCGGCCGCGAGAATCAATCCGAGGGAAACAGGCAAAATCCCCAAATCTCAAAATAATGAAAACAAAGATATCCGAGTAATAAAATCGGCTGGGGCCCCAAAGACAACATCACTCAGATCTCAGCTGGCTCAAAGAAAGTGTCCATTAACAAGGGATTAGCAGGAGGGAAGTGCACCGCCAGTCAATGGGAAGGGAAAAGGGGCTGCGCCGAGGAGCAATATCAGAGCCCTGCGCCGGGTTAGGAGGAAGGGGACATGGGGCAAGGTTTAAAAAGGATGCTCTGAAACTTCTCCAAGGAGCAAGAAGAAGCAGAGCAGCAGAGGAGGTCCCGAGCCGCTCATGTGCTGGAGAGGCCCGTGGAATTGGGATGCAGTCTGCACCACAATGTTAACACTTGCCTTAACGCTGGCTCTATCCTGCATGGATTTGTTGGCAAGCTGCAAATCACCTGCATGATTAGGTGCTTTTCCCAGGCAGTCCTGGCCCCCTTCCTTGGAGCACTGCTGCAAAGCTCTTTCCCTGCTGTTTTATGAGCCCCTTCCATCAGTTCCCCAGGTCCATGTGCCCAGGTCTGCCCTTTGCTACAGCGCCTAGATTTTTGGAAGCCCCCAGATCACCCTTGGTCAGAGAGAAAATCCTGTCCCCCTCTTCCCAGGCATGTGCTCGTCCTCCTCATGCACTGAGCTTCAGCGCAAGGTCTTAGAGAGGCAGAGGGTTTTCTCATCCTGGAAGTCACAAAGCCCTGGCACAGGCAGGTCCCAGCTGTGCTTGGACCAGACACTCTGGTAATGCAAACAGAAATGGAAAAGGAGTGAACTCCGCGGTGTTGTTCTTCCCTGCTGCTCTCCAGCTGGCCTGAAAGGGTCCAAAAATCGCTCTTTCCTTCAATTTCATTGAAATCAGTCATTCTGTGAAAGGCCCTGATGGGTTCTGTAGTATTTCTTAAAAAGCCAGGCGGGAGAAAGCTCTGTGTAATTAAATATGCAGAGAGCGTGGCGTGTGTGGGTGACACATTCATTCGGAGCAATGCACACACTTGCATTTCCATCATTATTTAGAGATTAAAGTGGAGCAGCTCTTTGGAGCTGCCCGAAGGCCCCGTGAGCTGCAGAGGACTATGGAGTCCTACCTGAAGACTCCAGGTATTAAACCCCAAGGACCACGTGCTGCAAGCGAGCGGCAGGAGATGCAGCTGGGGGCTTGGCATTGAGGGCTGTGTGCAGTTTGGGTGCAATGGTTGCGACGCTCCACACCTTGGGATATTCTTTTCCTTGCTCACCTATCAGCAGGCAATGTGGTTTTGCCAGGGTGCTGACCTTGGCTAAGCACAAGAGGTGAGAGCGCTGCTTTACCCAGGGCAAAGATGAGCACTGGCACCTCAAAAAAAGCTGCTTGCACCCTTAGTTCCAAGTGAGTTTTCCCAAAGTAAGCCATATTATATTAATTCGGTGTTTTAACTGGTTTATGAGAACGCGGAGGGATGGGCTGGCTGTTACCCAACCGCCTGCTGCTCTGACTCGTGGCCCCTCTGGGAGGCATTAACCTGCCCGGATGGGAAAGGGGGCCAGGTTCTAAATATGGCTTTAATCGGAGTTAAAATTGAATGGGCTTAATCTGGATTTAATCTGAAATAATACATCCGGCGCTGCGGATGTGTTGACACTTCCCTAAAGGGTCTCATGCTGGTGGTTTGTCCGTGCTACCAGTCCCGTCCCTCGCAAGTGCTGGTGGTGACACCGGGCAAGTCCTGCGTGTCCAGCAGCTCCCCACGCTCTGCTGCTGCAGACACTTCCAGCACAGACGGCCACCAGCAGTATCCAGTGGTTTCGCTCTCAACTTGTCCATGAACTTGAGGCTGGAGACATTTGGGTACAATGCAGATAATATTTTATCCTGATGCCATCTCTGTATTTGCTGTCACCAATCTGACACCTTCACCATCGGCACAAAGTCAGCACGATCCTGCTAAAAAGACCTTTTTCAGTTCTTCAAATATCTGCCATCGAGTTGGTCACTCTTTCCAAATCTATGTGCTGGAAGTCATGCATTCACTTCTGCAGAACAGGCTGCCTTGAGCCCTGACTAGCTCTAGTTTTGTTTCTGCCAGCTGAGTTTGAACATGAAGGTGGGTCTCGTGGGGTGTGTCAGATATGTGCAGGACAACCCTGGTCACAGCCCTGCTTGACACCTGGGAATTTCACAGAATTTGTAAGTAAAGGCTTTGCTTCTGCAAATGCTCAGTCATAGTACGAGTTTATGTGTAAAAGAGTATGAAGATGATAATGTGAAATATTTATCCATCTTCTGGTGGAGTTGCTCCTGTTGCCCTTTTTTCCAGGGAGGTGTGACCACTAGAAGGGAGATACGCTTAACACCAGGAGGGACTTACCTACATCTCACTGCTTAGCTGCTAGCTCCAAAAGCAGACCCCATGCCCTGATGAGAGGCCACCAACACCTTCACCACCCCTGTTTCCTACTCCAGAAGGTGCAGCACCTACCTTGAAGCAACCCTTGAAGCAGCAGAGTCAGCACGACCCACACAGCCCTTGGTCCGACAGGCTGCACCAGCCTGACAGATCTAGGTAAGTCCTGCTCCGAGCAGCACCACGCTGCTCTGGAAACAAGTAATTCATTTGGGAGATAAGTTGCAAGATTCTGCATTGCTTTTTGTTAGGTGCTTGGCATGCAAGCGCCTGCTCCCTGGAAAATAATGTATATTGTCTCGAGGATTTACGTGTTGCCAGCTGCAATTTATGAGATTCTACAAGCGCTGCTGGTAGCATTGTATACTGGAGGTTTCATTTTAGTGTCATCAGCCACAGATTATGACTGCAAGGGGTGCCTGTCTTTAATCTCATTTTTGAAAGAATTAATGTTATTAGTTTTGATGAATTAATGGTATTTAGGTGTGCCAGGTTAGCATGAATTAATGTCCACCTATTTCTGTTGTGTGGCTGACTATAGTAAAAGGACTCTAGTAAGCAGTCTCTTTCCCTCTTCATTCTTTTGTAATACTTTTTTAGGAGCTTAAAAATAACATTTGGGGGCTTGTTTTCTTTTTAAGTAAAAAGAAATATTGGTTTTTTTTTTTCCTGGACAGAGCTGCTGGAAACTTCCCTGCTGAACCACAGAGGGCTGACAAGCAATTAGGACTCCCAGCAAAAAGCTTTGCTTGGAAATGGTGCAAATGCTGGAGTCACTTGTGGTGCAGCTAAGTGATCAGAGGAGGTCTTCCGCTGCAGATGGAGCGGCAAGGCGATGCTCTTCTGCTGTGCATCCTTACAAGCTGGCCAGCCTACAGCTTGAAGTGTCACGCTGCATTAGGAATTAACATGTACAAACCTGTGTCCTTCGGTGCTTCTCTCCCAACGCCCTTGTCAGGAACCACAGGTTCGTCCCCCTGCGCTGTGATCAGGTACCTTCCCCAGCATCTGCTCCACGCGACGCAGCCTGCAAGGCTCTGTGTCTTCCTTTGCTGCCCGGCACAGAGCCTCGCTGCTGACCTGCTCCAGCACCTCATGCGTCCTCTTTTTCTCCCCATCTGTCAGCTCCAAAGTGATAACGGAGCCAAACGCAATCTCATCCAGGTCCTGCAATCTCGTATTCAGCTGCAGCTCCCCGGCTAGCGTTGGCAAGACCTGGAGATGCCAGGGAGTCTCCCAGCCATTTCTCCCTTTGGTCTGGATGAAGCTGGTGGCTTTCAGGCATCCCGAAGCTCAGCCACGCAGCCAGGCTGGAGCAGCTCCTCGCTGCAGGAGGAATCTTGGCCCTTTGGAGCTCAGTGCACAATGGAGGAGCGATCCACAGCCCCATCCCACGCTGGTTCCAAAGGCCCTGCTGGAAAACAAAGCATTTTTAATGGATGATGGAAAAACATCAAGTGAGAGAATAAATGCAAGGTCACCTCCAAATGCAGCCTAACATCCTCTTGTGGAGGAAGCAGGGCTGCACGGGCCATATGCAGACATGGACTTAGTCACCTCCATTCACAGCTTCACCTTCTTTTTAAAAGCAGAGTGTTTTCCTCCCACCGCTCTGACGAAAATCCGAAATCAGAATTTTTCTTTTTTTCCTCTCTAAGTGTATTCACCATCATTTGAATCCAATGTGTTTAACAAAGGTGCTGCCCTTTAGATCAAAGACTTATTAATGTTTGCCTGAGTTTAGACACAATTGTAGACCCCTGGAGTCTTTCCTCCTAGTCTGCACAAGTCCAGCACCTTTCATCTCCTCTTGCAAGGAAGTTCTCCAAGCTTTCAAGCTTTATGATGTGCCTTGCACTGTTGGAGCTTAATATCCTGGGGAAAAGGGTGAGGAAAGGACATGGAGACACCACCCCAACCCTTAGCACCCTTTGGTGGAGGGGATACATGAGATGTACCTATGAAGAGGAAACGGGGGACATCGTTTCTGTTGTGTGCACAGGCTGTCCATGGGACAGATGGTTGTATCAAAACACGGGTAGATTGACCTCTTTCAGATTGAGTTGTCCAAAAGCCAGGTGCCTAATGTGTGCTGGTGGCTGGGCTCCCAGTGATGCCAGTGGGGAAAGATGGGCGCTTTGGAAAGAGGACACATCCCAGCTACCCAAAGCCCCTCTCCAAGCGGTGTGAATTGCTCGCTGGCACCGTTTTGCTTTTTCCAGCAGGGGCAATCTGTACTTTTAATGAAGATTAGACTCCTTATTTTCAGAGAGCTCAAATTAAGTGAGATCTAGCTTGTCTGTTTGCCTGGATGGAGACAGCAGAGAGCCTGGCAGAGGCTGATATCTCATGGTTTGATTTGCTACTCGAAAATACCCTGTGAAAACCTAGGAGTTTCTTCTGCTCATTCAAGAGGATTCTCTGGACTAATGTCACCTTCTTGATGAAAGAAAAAAAAAAGCACAAATATTGCAGATATCTGTTACAAATATTGTGACAGATAATGCTGTGAACTTCTCTTTGTGGGCTGGAAAGGCTTAGCTTGGACAATCCCCCACTGAAGGTCCTCGTTGCTGCTCCAGCCCCAGCATCCTTCAAAACGGAGGACAGATGGTTGGCTCTCCCTGTCTCTCTGCCCATCCTGTAGAGATTCTGGCAATGACATTTTACAAGGTTGCTGGGGAAAGATTAGATTGACCTAATAAGTCTAACCTCTTACAAGAAGAATCAGCACAGAGGTTTCTGATACTGAATTTGAACTTCTGGTTACAAATTGTATATATCCTTCTGAAAATAGGTAATTATATTCACTTTCAATCCACATTTTGCGGTATCTTCTTAACAGAAAAATCATTTTCCAGAATAAGAACGTAAGCATAAAATTGAGTTCTGTACAAATGTGAACCCTGAGATGCCAGATCTTTAACATTATTTTAAATATGACATATACAAAAATATTTCTGAGGGCTCTGTTCTTGCCTCTGTTTTAGGTTTGGTGCATTGCACAATGTACTGCAGGTATCTATTGTATTTCCCACCAAAAAAACCCCATTGGGTAACTCCTTCAGATCTTGTTTTATTTTTAGTGTCTCCATCTCTTCAAATTATAAACAAAAACTCTTGAGCAGGGATCCACCATTCTTGAAGCATGAGATTAGCTTTAGAGTCACATGCTTTCTCCTTCTTTTTTAACTATTTTCTCATGTCTCATCTTTTAGTATATACTTACGGCACACTTCTAAGCTATTTTCCATGAAATGGAGGACTAAGAACTTTGATCATTTAGAAAACCAAGATTCCTCTGCCTACCCTTGACTCCAGCAACCAGAGACTTATTGATTGGATCTTAGGAGCTGCCACTGTTATCTTGATGTGTTTGGGTTTTTTATTGAGTTGTATTGAGTTGTTTATTGAGTATTTTGTTTCTTTCCAAACGAGTGTCCAAGAACAGGCAGAGAGAGTCTGTTCTACGGGAGCGATGGGATCCAGGGCTTATTTTGTCTACAGAAGTGATGTGCTCTATAAAATGATGTGTTGTCTAGTGACAACTAAAGAGTCTTCATCGCTTATGGGTCTGCTGCAATGTCTTGACTTAAATAAAACAAACACAAAATAGCTCAAATCCTGTACTAAGGAAGCACCTGTATTACGTGCTAGGTTTCTTTCTCCAGCATAGGTGCATTTAGAAATAACTAAAAGTCTGTGTAAAACTGCCTTGAGCTGTTCTTTAAGTTAATTATCACTTCTTTTGATACTATGAATGGCTGTTCAATGACACTGTCAGCAAGTGGAATGAACCAAATTACTTTAATTATGGAGTAATTGCACAGAGTGATGGTAATTAAATCTTGATCAGTTTAAGTGAGTGAATTAATTGCTCCAACTTGGAATGCACAGTGCAGCAAGAGGAGTTGTTTTGTAGTTTAATTAACACCAGCCACTAAATTCTTATCATATCTAAAAGGCAGACAATTAATGAGTTTGATTCTGCTCTCACCTTAATAGCAACTAGGACAGAATGCATGCTGAGAAAGGTAGCTGGGGTAGCAAAATGACAGAAAACTTAATATTCCTGTCAGTTGTGTCGATTTATTAGTTGCAGTCTCTGCTCTGCCTTCCAGTGAAATGTGCAAATAGAAATACTTCCATATAATTATCTTTTGGCCCCATTTCATTTCAGTACTCACTGATTTGCTAAAGAGGAGACACTTCCAAATGTGTTAATGTTTTCAAACATGCTGCCTGGGTTTTCAGGTCATTTTTAGCCTCTTCTTCCCATCGTATTGTTCCATTTGCTGTTTCTGGTAGCACCTATGCTCAGTAAAAGAGATTATGGCTGACTCCTTCCCTGTGTCATGTGCAAAGAAGTTGCTATGATTTTGTTGCATGATGAGTGCACAGACTGTTCCCTCTATTGCTAGCCAACAACTCAATGAAATGTCCAACTACCTCTGTACCACCTGATATCCTCTCAAAATCATCTCATGGGTAATGCTTCTCTCACGTCACGTCACGTCACGTAACGTCACGTCACGTCACGTCACGTCACCTCATCTCATCTCATCTCATGGGCAATGCTTCTTTTTTTTTCCCTCTCTCTCAAATGGCCAAGATCTTCCCAGTAAGAAAGTTAAGTCAAAAAGTCAGGTTGTAAAAGGTGGGAGGATTTTGGTGTCTTGTGGTGACACCACCAGAGGAGTCACAGAGGATTCCAAGAGTCATGCCCTTCCTGAGAAATGCAGGGCCTAGAGTAGAGGACAGTCATGGAAGGAGAGCAACATGGTGAGGAGTCTCAGGCAGGATCTGAAGGATGGAGAGAAAAGGGCGATTTGGCCCCAGGGTAAGTGCAGAGGCTGGGACAACTGCAATACTCCATAGGTGGTCAAGTGGCACACTGGAAGAGAGTAGATGCTGTGCCCATGGGCTGCTGCCTTACGGATGATCTGCTGAGTCTGCCACTTGGAGACCTCAGGGATGCTGAACTGGCTGTCTGGAGATGCCAGTGTAATTCCTGTCTCCAAAATAATCATCATGGGCTCGGCAGGGTGGCAGCGGCTTAGTCAGGCTCACTGTTTACAAAGCCTGGTGTTGACACGCTCATGATCTGCTAGACAAGGTGTTAACACATCTGTGTCCTCCCAGGTCAGCACAAAGCTTACATGGTTGTGACTTTCTTTTTGCACAGTAGTCAAAACAAAGACATATTATATTGCACTCCTTAGCCCCTGCATTGCCCAGGGCATCGGGTCAGCCTGTCCTTGGCAGAGGCATCTCCGTTCCTCTCTTCCCTTGGGCTCTATTACTTGCAGGCAGCTTGTCCCATACCACCACCTTGGCCTTGTTTGCACCTTCTTCTATAGAAGGCTCATCTATAGGTCACCCTTTGCATGAGGCCCACTCTCGTTAACGCTTCAGCTAAGTTTTGGTGGGATTATACGCATTACTCAGTGCTTTAGGAAGGTCTACCCATGGCAGCTTTTCAACCAGTGCATTCAGTGCGGGTGACACTCTTCTGAATTTTATCCTCCAGGAAGGCCTTTGGCTGCTCTCCTTGTATTTGAGTCCAGGAATCCACTCTGGCCCTCAGGCAAGGCACACAAGCAGGGCCTGGAGATTGCTCTGGAGGTCCTTGGTGCCACCCTTGCCTCTTCTGTCACTGAGTCCCTTCTGCTATGCCAATGCCAGGGGTGCAGAAGCTCTCTGCAAGGGGCAACCTGCCCTGGGACCACTCAGCCACCTTCTTTTCCCAGGCCTTTCCCAGGAAGAGCCAAACCAAACCAGATGGCAAGCAGAGAAAGGCTAACGAGAAGATAACTCAGGAACTCAGGAGCTGGTGTTTGAGCAAGAGTGATGTTTCCATTGACTTATGTGCACTGATAGTTCCAATCCTTGCTGCAATGAAACCGTATTTTAATTAGCTCTTCTCTATGGCTTGTAAATTAAAACGCATGTTAATTTAATTGCTACAGGCTGCTTGAGTATATAGATAGCGCTACATATCTGTGTGTTTCTGCCCACGTTCTGGCCTATCCTAATCTAATTTCCACATTCATTGATGCTGCTCATGCATCCCACTGTGACCCATGGCTGCTCTGCCAGGTCCGCTGCCCGGTGCCAGTGTCACCCCATGCAGGTGCCATCATCCCTGCGACCCCATTCTGATTTGGCTACTGAGAAATACTATTGTGGGCTACAAAATCAGATCTGTTTCTGGCCATTCTGGAACTGCAAGGTGCCACCTGCTTCTTTCTGTGCCCCTGGCTGCCCAGAAGCCACAGGTGATTTTACCAGGCATTATTTATCCCCCCTATTTCCCTTCCAGGCTGTAAAGAAAAATTTATGGGGGATGATGTGGCTACAGGGCATGTTTTAGTTGCAGAAGAGACAGGATGGGGGCACCACTATTCAAGTGATACCAAATAATGCAACTGGTTTAAAGGTGCATTTAAAAAACCTGCTATGAACAACTGATATGCACACACACAATTACAAGACGAGGTGTTAATCTATTCTGCAGAGAAACTGGGGGTTATGTGATCCAGAGTTCCCATCTCTGGGTTCACCACTGTCCTCTTATTTCTTTTCACCCCATAGAAGTGTTTTCCCCTTGCACTGCTAATGGGCACTGATAGCTGGGTCACAGCAGCGATGGCAATGGTCTATGTCACACCAAGATTCAAGAGGGTTTCAATAACCTAACCAGAAATTGCACTCGTGAAGTGTCTGATTTTAGTTGTGGTCAAATACAACAACTTTTTGAGCACAGGATAAACAGGAGGCATTGTGAGGTCAAGCTGCTTGGACTGACCAATATCAAGCACTCTTTATTGCTGGAAGACCTGAAGATACATTGATAAAAGCATCCAGAACCTTCTGTTTCATTTACTACACTGCTTTTCTGCAGAAGTTTTAAGGCTAATGAGTTTTCTCTTCTTCACCCACAATATTTTGCCCAGCTAGCAAAGTCACACAAGCTCTTGCCTCTTCATGGTCTCTACTGAAACCCAAGGGCTTGCACTTGCTTCTTTTCCAACCAAGTTTTGATGTTGGTGGCACTTCTCCACATTCCCACTTCCACACTCAGCGGTGGATCTTCCCACTGGATCCACGCCACACAAGGCACAGTTACAAGAGCTGGGAGCCCTTTCCTTGATGAGTGATATCCTCACTGATTTGAATTGTCATCAGCTCAGGACATGACATGATCTCTTGGAAAAGAAAGAGAGACTTTGCCGAATTAGACATATTTTTCCATCCATTTGCAAGATTTCATGGAGCGAATTCAAATTCATGGCTTCTGTGACTGCCATGACAAAATTGTAGCCTTATAGATGGCCAAAGAATTCCCTTTTTGTAGGGATTTTTGATCCCCTGAGGTGTGATCAGCTCCTGTTAAGGACAGAAGCCACATAAGAGGTTTAGACAGCAGCCTCCTTCCATCTCTGCGCTGGCTCTTTGGTACTGCTGAGCTGCCCTCTGAGTGGAGACAGAAAATCCAGCCCCACGAACCAAGTGCTGTCTTATTCATTGCTTTCCTGCAGTGACACAGTCACATGGGACTTATCCTGTAACATCGTAACTATTTTTTCATTCATTTTATTATTCTTTTTTTAATGACTAGGCTCATGAACTGTCCAGCCTGGCTAGTCAACAGTATGTGACACAGCTAAATGTGCCAGAAAACACATGTCCTGATGACTAAAAGAAATAACTGTTTTTCTAGGGAATGAAATCATTGGCAGAAAGGTCATGCCATTCGATTTCGGTGGTGCTTGACTAGTTGGCCAAAGACTTGCAGTAACCCCTGGTTGCTGGTGTGGAAGGAGCATCCGTAACTGGTTTTCACGCCAGCAAGGGTTCCCTAAATCAAGTAGCCTTTTTCTTTTGGGTAGCCCTGGCCAGGTCTCAATGCAATGCTCTCCATAGGCCTCCTGCATTGCTCTCAGGGCAGTCACCATCTAGGCACTGGCACAGAAACAAGCATGAGCCTAAGGGACTTGTAGTGACAGTGCAGGGATTTGAAAACATGTCCTCATGGGCTTCTCCATGAGGCAGCCTTTCTCCAGGGCCCTCCCTATAAGGGACTACATGAGAATTGTGCTAATCCAGTGCAGCTGTAGAGAGCTTTTCTTCCACATGCCGAATGTATGAAATCCATATGTCATCCATCCCATTCTGGTGGCTGTAGCTCGTTGATGAGGCTCAAAGCTCTGGGGACACAAGGGCCAGCTCCTGCCCTCCACTTTGCTCACTGCTCCTCTTGTCTCCCTGCCTTGCCCACCAGCATCCCCTGCAGCCACCGTTAGTGCCATTTTGGGGACAACCAAATGCCAGGTCGCTGGTAGAGTGGCTCAGGAGAAGAGCCAGCGGCCCAGATTTTGGGGAAGATGAGATGGAGCTGGGTGTCTGGCTGCCTTCCCTCCGAGGATGAGCCATCACCCCAGCTCTGTGGTCCAAGCCCTGGATTCTCCTGCCAGCCCCCAAGGCCACCGGTTAAGCAGCTAAATGAGCTGCAATTGGGTCAGTCGGCTGCTCTCCCTTAGCTTCAGGGAGCCCAGTGGCTGCTTGTAAATGAAGTCCCAGCCAACCTTGCAGATCCTGTGCAAAATCAGCCCTTCCTGGACATGGTCTCTGCTTCAGCGTCGGTTTCTGGCTTTCCAAATCCACCTCAAATCTCCGTCTCAAGGAAGAGGGAGCACAGGGATGTCTTTGGGAATGACGCAATGGGACTGAGGAGAAGCGCTGGGGCCAAGGAGGCCCCCAGGTTGGCAAGCAGGAGGCTGGCAGAGGCTGGGCATGATGGAGAGGTGACAAAGTCCCTCATCAGGGCGAGGGTGCCAAGAACGCTGCCCCGCGCCCCCTCAGACCTGGCACATGCCGGGCACGAAGCAGATGCCGGTGGTAGCATCCAAGGAGAAGGGAGATATCACCACGTAGAGAGATGTGTGAGAAGGAGGAAAAGGGAAGGAAAACCAGCGACCGCACATGTTCAGGATGGGGGCAACATCCAGCCCAGGTCAGCGCCCTTCTGCCTTTATCTTTGGGAGATTTGGGTAGCTTACTTTATTTTAGTCCCTTACGACACATTTACATAAAGCTGCTTTGGGCTGAGTGCTTCTTAGTGCCGCTCGCTGTTCTATTTAAACATAAATGTTTTAAAGTGCGCAGATATAGGCCTTTAATAGCAAAAATTGCATGGGAATTTCATTTATTTCTTGTTTACCCATACGGCTCCAGCCAACACTTATCAACAGATTAACTTTCACTAAACTTTCTATGTAATATGTTAAAAAAAAACCACTTGAAGTACCGATTCTATTAGTTCCTGACCTTATGTTTTAAGAGGAAGAAAGTGGCTTTACACTCCATGAAATGTGTTAATGCATGGATAGAAGTCCTCTTATCCTCCTGCTTACATTAGGTCCAATCAGGAGAATGGATTATGTTTTTAATAATCTGACATTAGTACTAAAAGTAATATTTAAAGCTTTAGTCTCCGTAACTAGTACAGTGTGTTCGGAGCTTTTTCTTTGTGTGTGTTTGTGTGCACATGGGGGCATTAAAACATATGTTTATGAAACAATGCATTAGCCCCAACTGCCCAAATATATGGGGATAAATTGGGGCAGCAGATTAATGCTGACATCACTTTTTCAATTAGTGGCAGAGGGAAGATTTGATGGCCATTTTAAAACTGATTATGGAGGGCAGGGATTAGAGGCTGTTAGGAACAGGTCTTATTCTCCTTCCAATTCAGCTGGTGTTGGCCTCCTGGAGCTGTGCTGGCTTCCAGGGCTGGATGCTGCTGTAGGGAGTAGAATAAGGCTGGTACCAACGTGCGGTGGCATAGGTCTATATAGAGATCACCTAAAGGACACCTGTTATGTGTGGGTTGGACAATGATCCATCAGAATCATTGCATGGAATAGGACAAGAAACCAGGAGAGCTCATCTCAAAAACACAGGAGATGCTTTACCAGGAACTGAAGAGTTGTACTGTTCCCATTTCTCATGGAGAAAGGTTTTCTAGAAGAATTAACTCCATCCTTTCTTCATGTTGTGACCTTCTCCAAGGTATATTTAATAATAATTAATTTCCCCTGGCCTGTGCTCACTCCCTAGAGGAGACGTTAACGCTGTGGCAGAGGAGGAGAGCCACAGCCTGGCAAGGGGTAAAATCCAGCCTTGATTGCAAGGCCACCAGCTGCAGGACGAATCCACTGCAGCCCCAGGCAAATCCTTACAGTGTTTAATTACCTTCACTCAGGACTGCTCACCTTATTTCTAGGTGTAGTTTATCTAATTGCAGCTTTTAGCACTTCAAGCTCATTATGCCTTTGTCTGCGAAAATAATTGCCCTTTCCAATGCCAGAAATCTGCTCCTCAGGTGGTACTTACAGGCTATGGTCAAGTTACCGCCTACCCTCCTCTCTGGTAAGCTAAGTAGATTGCTACATGTAACTGTGAAGGTTTTATTTTTATTTAATTATTTTATTTATTTATTTACTTATTATTTATGTGCTTTCTTTTTTTTCTTTCTGCATCCCTACTGGTGCCTGAAGCAATTTTTAGCTCGCCTATGTTTTATCAAGTCTTCTTGGGAAGTCTAGTTTGAGCCTAATATTTCAGAAATGGTCCTGCTGATGCTGTACGGTGATACAGCCGAACACCTGTGCTCGCCGGCGAACGATGCCCTGGCTGCTTGCACAATGCTGAGACCAAAACGTTCTTTTTTTATTCCTCTTCTAGCAAGAGGACACCCGCATTTATTCTCAAAATGCACCTTGAATGTCTTCAGGAACAGCCTTCTCAAATTGCTGCTCCAGTACCTATGGCAAACAATGCTGTCTTGGCACCATATGTGCTCTTCTTTCTCCACAGAAGGGAAATCCAGCAGTTATCCAGCCACTGCACCTGGCTTGTTGGACTGAATTCCCCCAGGCTTGTTAGCCCAACGGAGTTAAGCAGGTCCTGGAATGGGAAATCCAGCTATTGCAGGCATAAACATCCATGTCTGGGGTGGAGATGGGCAGCTGGTTCTGTTTGACCACGACCGATGGAATTAGGCATCCAAAGAACGTGGTCTGCAGTCTTTAGTTTAATTCCAAACGGAGCATGACAGGAGGGATTCAAGACAGCCAAAGGAGGTAGAGGATAGGTTGTCCTGTCCTGTTTTCCTTTGTATATACTATGTCCTTCTAGAAAACCAAGGGGCTCTCTGAACACTGTTGCTTCAGCCTCCCCTGCCAGAGATCCAATTTTTGCCAAATCCTGAGAACATGAAAAATGTTCTCATCTCTCCCATCTCCTGATGCCTCCATCCTGCTCTGGACATCTGCCCTCAAATAAAACAAGTGATTTCTGAACCAAACAGCATTTGCTGATGAAAAAGTTGACTTCTAGGATGGGCAGTTCTGCCACAGAGGAACAAATGCATCCAAATATTGCTGATCACAAGCTCCTTCTGTCTCCAGAAAATAATGTCAATTCACCATTTAAGACATGACCTGAAGATTTTGGGTTGTATGTACAAAAGTTAAAGGCATTTTGAAAGATTTCTCATGAGTTTTGTTTTCTAGTCAGTCTACTCTAATGAAAAAAAAAGAAAAAAAACCCAACATACTAGATAAGCTGCTAAGTGTATTCATGAACAACTAGTGGATTTTATACTGCCTTCTGCAAAAGCTTTTTTTAGGCAGGTCAAGATGCATGGCATTGCCTCATATTTCTGAGCGAAAAAACCATGAAGTTCCTTTAAGGCAGAAAAATGAGGGTAATTATCTCATATACTGCAGAAGAATGATCTCTACTGATTAAGCTGTTGCTCATAACATTTAGCAAGTCACCAACCAGCCATAACTTTGACTCCTGCAGTGATGAGAGAGTGGAGTGGTTGGAGCAGTTTGGGTCACGATGCACCCACTTGGTCATTCGTCCTTCTGATTTCAAACGTATGCACTGGCAGACCCCAAGGGAGAGTATCTCAATCCTTTGCAACAGGCTTAAGTTCCTCTGCATTTTCTTTTTGGTGTTAAGTTGGACAGATTTTTTGGAAAGCAAAAGGGGGAGATTTTGTTTGTGGATTGATCTTCTGTAGGATTCCCTTTAAAGGCCTTAATGGCATCAAAAAACAGCAAGGGGCAAATTCTGCTCTATGTTACACCGAATCTCGAATAAATCATCTACAGCCAGTAATTGATACTGGATTTATCCCAGTGTAAGAATGGAGTTCAGTCCCCAGCACTCTTGTTTGCTGCACCAGCAGTTCTCTCTTTTGAAAAATGAGATTCATTTTGGCCTGAGAAGACTCTGAAAAGCAGAGGAGCTGAAGTCAGAGGCTTGTAAGTTCTAAGTGGTGGCAATGTGAGGTGCACGAGCGTAAAAGCAGACTTCGCAGTGACTAATGGGCCACTTACCACTGTAGTCACCTTCTCCTGAGCTCTCATAGGCAAGAGTGAGGAGGAGGTGGCTGTGGAAGCTGTTCTCTTTCAATTAATATAACATGAAAGTTTTGAAAGTCTGAGAAACTGAGCTACCTACAGGCAACCCAAAAAGTTTTCTCCTTTTATCAACACTTGAAATAATATTTCGAAGAGAGTAATCTAATCTCCTGCAAAGATTGTGGTCTCTTGCTTAAAGCTAAATGTTGTTTTGATGTGACTGCCCACCCTCGTTTGGAGATGGAGAAGAGCCTTTGTACTGTGCTCAGGACGCTCACGTCAAGGTTGTTCTACCTCAAATCCAAGATGAGGCAGTGCCATCCTGGAAGCTTTCTGTCACAATGGGGGCGTCCAGCTCTCCTAGGTCCCTCTCTGGAAAGCCTTGACCATTTCCTAGGGCTCTGCTGCTCCACCAGCAGAGTCTGCAGCCCTGCATAGGGGTCACTTCAACAGCCACCAGCATCCTTGCAAGCACTCTTTGATTATGAAGCCTGGTTTATTTTCAAATCCTTATCCATGCTAGGCATGGAATGAGGCATGACCCTGTGAAAAACAACAACAAAACCTGATCACAAACCTTGGATTAAAGGTTGTTATAACACTCATGCCCAAGAGGGACAAATTGAAGCTGTGCAAGCATTTTGTGCCTGTGTTTCCTGACTCATGGGAGCCCATCACACAGGAGTCCCTCTACTTTGGACCCAACCCAAAGGCCCTGGCAGTGCCCTTGGGTTTGCTGACATAGTGGCCACAAGGATGCCAGGCTGCTAGTGATGTGACTCAGAAAAGTGGTCCTGAGTATAAGACAGAATCTGCCTATATTTAAGGCTCCTCATTGCCTTCCTATCAGGAGGGATATGCCAGCCAAAGGGACAAGAACTCCTCTCTGTGGAGCAGTTTTAGAAGGAAAAGAAGGATGTTCTCAGCTCAAGATCACCTCTTCTCCTGCTGTAAACACCACCTGCTGTTGGTCAGCATCTTCCATGGAAACACATGTTAATTCTGGCCATATAGCAACTCATCACAGCCCTGGACAGGAACCATGCCTTAGCAGAACATCTTGTAGGAGAAAAGATTCCTTCAATAATCTTACTACAGACTCATATAATGACTTTGTGGAAGAACACAGATTTCTGAGTTGGCTCTGGAGCTCCACCAGTTTCCAAGTAGATAAAAGAAAATTCATAGTAGCTTTAGCTACCAGTATCATGGATTTGTTCACTGCAAGAGCACAATGAAGATATAACAGGCTTGGGCAGAGAAAGGTATGAGAGGCACCAGCAAATCCAAACAAGGAGAATGACTTGGGGACAGTGCAGTTCTTGTTCTGCTTGACACTCGTCTTTCATCCACATATGTCACATATGGACCAGATACCGCTTACATGCTACATTATCCCTGACCTTCTTGTGAGTGCCCGTGTCATCAGTTGTATCCTTGCATAAGAGGAAAGTTGTATCTTTGCAAAAGAGGGAACTTGTAGAGAAATAGGACTTCCTGGAAAAGCGCTGGCTATGTCTGTACTGAACATAATGCAAAATTCCTTAGCCTGGTCACACCTGAGGATGAATGAAACAGAAAGGACTGGAGGTACTGTGAAAAATTCTTTCCTTTGTGGGTTATCTGATGAATTTCCCTGGAATGGGCCACATAGGTAAAATAAGGAGAGTTTGGCTCACTGGAGACCCCCGAGGTGTTGGGTACCATTTGTCATTGCAGGTCTGCAGCTGCATGTTGAGTCTGGGCATATCTCAAGCCAGGCTGTTGAGTTTGGAGGCCAAGGCACGAGCTAGGAATTCATCTCTAACACATGTCATTGAGAAGAAGGATGAAAACATTTAAATGTGTTTTGTAGTGGGACAAGGTGTCGCCAGGGTTCTTCTCTTCCTGCAAAGAGTAATCATGGGATAATTCAGTGATTTGGGGACAAAGGGAATGGAGCCCTCACGTGGTGCATCAGCTGCACTCTTGAGAAGATGGTCTCTGGGCTGCTACCGTGTGTTTGTGGAGTCACTGTCAGGATCAGACAGCAGACCTGACTCTACATAGTGCAGTCTATGGACAAATAAATAACATTAAGTGTGAGGAAATCAGGTGTGAGAACACAGAGACCAATGCTAGTTCTGGGAAAACCAACAGAGACAAATATGATCTCTCTCTCTCAAATATGGTCGAGCAGTGTTAACTGCTCGATGTGTTATGAGATGAGCTGCAAGGTTGCTTAGAACCTTGTGTGCAGTTCTGGGCTCCCCGGTATAAGAGGGACGTGAAGCTTCTCAAGAGGGTCCAGAGAAGAGCAACCAGGATGATTAAGGGAATGGAACATCTCTCGTATGAAGAGAGGCTGAGTGAGCTGGGCCTGTTTTCTCTGGAGAAGAGACGGCTCAGAGGGGATCTGATTAATGTGTATAAGTTCAGGAAGGGAGAATGCAGGGAGGAAGGGGACAGGCTGTTCTCACTGGTGGCCAGCGATAGGACGAGGGGTAATGGCCACAAGCTGAAGCACAAGAAGTTCCGTCTCCAGGTGAGGAGCAACTTCTTTACTGTTAGGGTGACAGAGCAGTGGAACAGGCTGCCCAGGGGGTTGTGGAGTCTCCTACTCTGGAGGTCTTCAAAACCCGCCTGGATGCCACCCTGTGCCACATGCTGTAGGTGTGCCTGCTTGAGCAGGAAGGTTGGACTAGATGATCCCTAGAGGTCCCTTCCAACCTTAAATATTCTGTGATTCTGTGAACTGTGGCTAGCAGTTGCTAGATAGTAAAGAATGTTGTGCGGAGTTGTAAAATCACAGAAAATGAGATCTGCGTGGGGAAATTAGCTCAATCTATCCTCTTCTTAATCTTAGGAAGAAAATGAAACTGGTTTTTGAAATAAAAAACAAGCTGTTCTGCGAGTGGTGGAACCAGCAGAGCCTGGTTTCCCTTGGATTCGATCCCCTCAATTCTCCGAGGCCTTCCAGCAGCACAGCCCCGGGATCCCTTCCCCACATTGCCATTGCCAAACAAAGGACGCACCAGCTACACTCTGCAGATTGCCCGGCTGGCCGGCTGCTGCCAAGCAGACCAGGCAACAGCTGAGTCCTTCCTTCCTCCCACTGGGAACAGATTTGGGCATCTCACCTCTGCCCAGCTGCTGCTTGGCATGAAATGCCCATGAATATAATAACACCTGGGAGACCTTTTAATTTGATTTAATGGAGCAGAGCTTCAAAAGTCACTGGTGTGACCAGGTGCAACCAGTGTCTGCTGACCACAGAACTGCTGAGCATGAGTGTCTGCTCAGACGTGTGGGACAGGGCCTGGGGACGGAGGGTGTTCGCTGCACCAAAACTCTTCTCACTTGGAAGGACCCTGTTGTAGAGGTGCCGTTTGAGCCTGGTGTTCTCTTCCAAACGCAGCTTGTTGAAGCCACTGGGAAACAAACAAAACTGAGGTCATCTTCCTCTATGTGCTTTGCAAGCAGGCATATAGTGAAAATACCACCAAACTTCTTGTTTAAATATAGAAGCAGTGTTTATTCGTATTGCTAATGTTTCCCATAAGCACATGCTTTTATTGCATAAGGATATTCCCGATTAAGAGCGGGACTGGCTACTTTACTATTAAAATTCTGCACCAGTGCAGTGCTGACAATATTGAAGCTTTGCTAAATGTGTATACATGTAAGTTCATTAAATGGATGCTGACTGTTGTTACACAAGTACAGCAGATGAGTGCTTTCTGCATTAACCTTATCACCTGATGGGCAAAAGAAAGGGTTTAAATAAAGCTTAGGACTAATTGAACAGCATTTCAGTATTTTCTTATGTAAAACTGGTTCTGGTCTATTGTTTTTATTTATTTGCAATAACTGTGCTCATTCAAGTTTGTAATGACACTGCCATGGGTGAGCAGAATTTGCTTTAAGTATTATTCTCTCTTTTCCTATCTCCTGCCCCCTTCAAACGGTGTTTCTCAGGAGTAAACCTGCACGAGAGCCTGCTACAAAGGCAACTCGTTAAGCACCCAGCCATTTTTGGAGATAGGCT
Source organism: Nothoprocta perdicaria (assembly GCF_003342845.1). NCBI lineage: Eukaryota > Metazoa > Chordata > Aves > Tinamiformes > Tinamidae > Nothoprocta > Nothoprocta perdicaria. The sequence goes on along the minus strand of NW_020456043.1, from coordinate 408,219 downwards.
CTCAAGCTGTGTTTTCAAATTACTTTAAAAGTTCCTGTTTATTTTCCCTGCCCGCCTTGGGTATTTCCTTGCAGGCTGCAGTGGAGTAGGAGCAGAGCTCTTTTCCAAGAGGAGATAGGAGAGAATTAGCCTCCCATTTAAAGGTGGGAAGCCTCTCGCTGTCAACATGCAGCTCTCGGGCTGCACAAACCAGGAGCTCTTTCTTCGCTCGCTTACCACTAGAGTATGCTCTCGTGCTACAAGTCCCAGGGAATTTTTTTTTTTAATATAAATCAATGTGTGTAGCAGCACAAGGCCACATTTCCAAAGCTTTCGCTTGCCCTCATGCTTTTTTGGGAGCGCGGCTTTTTTACAGCCATCACCCCCATCTTTCAGGCTTTGCCAACACTCTGGAATGAGGTGAATTTAACTCGGGCTTGGACAACTCTTTGCTTTCAATTTATGGGTGAAAGCTGTTAAAAATACACGGTTCGCACCCTTAATAAACACACGAAGAGGGTTCCCTCGTACTTCTTGTCTCTGTCAGCTTTCTGGTTTGTGCCTGGGGAAGAAAGGGAAGTAAAATCTCCCCAGTTGAAAGATTTCTGCTTGCAGGAGAAAAACACCCTCTGCAAAGCGTTCGTGCCAACATAAAGTGTGCCTGTAATCCTGCCCTTTGAAAGGGCAGCAGTTATTCAATGAGAAAAAGGCTGTTGTGAACCTGCCCTACCGTATTAGAGCAAAATACTTTGCCACTGGCACCATAAAAGTTCCAGTTTCTGCGAGACAAAGATATAAAACAACTTGCAGGACAATTAAAGAATAGTTTGCCCTTACCATATGATTACCAGTTACTGTTGTGCATTTTGATATCCGTGTTTAAATTGCTACCTCCCCCATCAATATAATTGTAATCAGTCACGGTTAACATTGTCTTTGGGTGCCTTTTCCAAGTTAAATACAAAGGCAGCAAAAAGCTGCAAAGAAGAAAAGCCGCGCTCGGGATAAAGAGCCTCGCCACCCGCCTGCATTCAGGAGCAGACTGTGCACTTTGCTGCTAAAATTACATTTTAGCAGCCCCAACGGGTGCGGGAACAATGTCCCCTCTCATTTCCATAGTGACAATGGCTGGCGGAGGATTGCAACATATCTTTTTCTTCTCCCCGATGAACCCCAGCCAACAACAGGCGAAACCTGCCAACAAGTGGAGTATATTGAAGCGCACTGGGTCACCACGGAGCCGAGCAGTTGCCTCCTGGATGCAAGGCAGCTACTCGGGCCCAGCCATCACGGAGCCAGTGTTTATACCCTGAAATACCAGCTTCTTCCAGCAACCCGATTAACTTCTGAGTGGGTCACAACGGCGGTTTCTTTGGCTGCAACTAAACTGTGCAAAAAAAGCCTTCTCTGAATTACCTTTATATCTTTATCAGTTCGTGCCCCTTTTATTCTTTTTTTTTTTTGTGCTTTTTGTGTTTCAAAATAGTCCTTCAGCATCAGCCTCTCTGTTCCTCAGAATCTGATATGCGGTTTTTCAGTCGTGTCAACCCTTAATCCTGCGTCTTTTTTTTTTTTTTTTAATAAATGCAAACCTAATTTTCTAACGTTTCCACTTAGATCTAATCCATAAGGCTGTTTATTATCCCAGTTACCCTCTTCTATACCTTTTTCATTTGTATTCAAAAGCCTCCCTTTAATCTGTCTCAATTCTCTAGGTATGGCCTCGCTGGTCTTTTGTACAATCCCAAAATGATTTCTATGGATGCGTTTTAGTCTTCTATCGATAGGTCTCAGGATTTGATTTACGTTCTTTAACTACTCCCTCAGCGTGAATTGCTGTTTTTAATATTCTATACGCCATCACTTTCAATCCCTTCCTTCATCTGTGTTTCGTGTCTCCTCATTCGGGGCATAAATCTTTATTATTTGTACATAATGCCACATTCGTACTTTAAACATTAGTTTAAGCAAGATGTTTAAAGCAAAGTAATATGTCTCACAGCCTTTGCCACTGCACCCCCTCACCCCAGCAGGGCCCAAATTTGCTGTTTAGCTCCGTCTTTACATTGGTTTTAGCAGCAAAAGAGGAACCATTACGACAAGTCAATATGTGGTGTTCAGAGAGTCATGTTTAAAATGCAGTGGTTGAAGTGTGGTGTTTAATGAGAGTGGTGGGGACACGTTCACGTGCTGCTGAAGAGTGTCTCCAGGTGAAAGGCATCAGAAAAGCAGGCTTGAAATTGGTGTGAGGGAAGAGGGCATGGCAGAAAGGAGAAAGAGGGAAGAATGAGGGTGCTGCAAGATGAAAACCAACCCTGGTGCATGGGCATGGAATCCAAGCTCTGGAACATTTTGGAAAAATAGGATAAAACTGGCTGAGGTGGGGAAAGGAGGCTAAGGAGCAGGGATGCTGGTATGATTGGGTGGAGGCCGGTAGTTCTGGCCCTCAAATACTGTTCTTCTTATCCAAGGAACACAGCTGGACCTAGAACTAGAGGAAACGGCCACAAACTGAAGCACCAAAAGTTCTGCAGAAACTTAAAAAAACATTTCTTGACAGTGAGGGTGCCCGAGCCCTGGCGCAGGCTGCCCAGAGAGGCTGGGGAGGCTCCTGCTCTGGAGATCTTCCCAACCTGCTTGGACACAGCCCTGTGGCCCGTGCTCTGGGTGACCCTGCATGTGCATGGGGTTGGACTGGATGATCTCCAGAGATCCCTTCCAACCTTAAGGATTCTGTGATTCTATGACCTAAATTGCAGGATGCAGACTGGACACTGGTGGGACTGGTGCTCTTCTCATTGGTGGCCAGTAATAGGACAAGGGGTAATGGGCATAAGCTGAAACACAGGCAGTTCCATCTCCAGGTGAGGAGCAACTTCTTTACTTTTAGGGTAACAGAGCAGTGGAACAGGCTGCCCAGGGAGGTTGTGCAGTCTCCTTCTCTGGAGGTCTTCAAAACCCGCCTGGATGCCACCCTGTGCCACATGCTGTAGGTGTGCCTGCTTGAGCAGGAAGGTTGGACTAGATGATCTCTAGAGGTCCCTTCCAACCTTGAATATTCTGTAATTCTGTGACATGTCTCTCCTCTTGGACACCAGTGGGACACGTCACCCCATGGACACCAGTGGGACACACGTCTCCCTGGGGGCACAGGTCAAGGGAGGGCACTGGTGGGACACAGGTCGCCCTGCACACTGGTAGGAAACGTCTTCCTTGGGCAGTGGTGGGACGTGTCTCACTTGAGACACCATCTCGCCCCGTGGAGCCTGTGGAAAGTGCTGGATGGGGCGGGTCGCTCTGCACCCCGCCATGTCAGAGCGCCCCCTCCCTCAGCTGCCCCTTCCCCCCCCCGCTCCTCGGTAATGGTCTCCTCCCCCCTCCCCCCCCGCGAATGGTCTCGTCCCGCTGCACTCCCTCTCCTCACCGCGGGGGGCGCGGGCGGCCCTCGCCCGGGATGTACCAACTCCTCCCGGCGGGGGGGAGCCGGGGGGGGGTTAGTGCGTGGCGGGGCGCACCGCTAGCTCGCCCCGACGGGCCCGCAGCCGCCGCCGCCTTTTCACACTTCCAGCTCCCTCTCGGGGCGGCCGCTGCCCGCGAGGCGGCCGCGGAGGGCGGGCAGCGGGGCGGTGCGCCCCCCTTTCCCCCCTCGCGGCGCGGCCGGGTGGAGCAGCCCGCGCACCGCCCGCGGAAGCAGCGGGCGCGCATGGCGCCGGCGGCCGGGGCGGCCGGGGCGCTGGGCGCCGCTGTCGCCGCCGTGTACGCGGCCACGCTGCCGCCCGCCCTGCCCGGCGGCGACGCGGGTAACGTAGCCGGCACCGCCCGCCCGCTGCCATGGAGGGGGGTCGGCCCTCGGCGGTGGGTGCGCGCCCCAGCGCGGCAGCCGCTCTGTGTGTGTGGGGGGGACATGGGAGGGGGTCACCCCATAGGGACAGCGGCCCCACGAGGGCAGCTCCTTGTTGGGGTAGGGGTCACCCTATAGGGATGGGCACCCCCATAGGGACACTCGCTCCTTTGGGGCTGGTGCCTCGAGGTTGCCCCACTCGTAGGGGCACTGGGTCCATAGGGGCTGGGCTGTCACGGTCACCCCGTCGGCTCGTGCCCCATAGGGCTGGTGCGTCCACCCATAGGGTTGCTTGCCCCGTGGGAGCTGGTGCCTGCCCTGGCTTGGGGCTTAATTCCTTGTTGGGGGTCACCCCGTGGGGCAGGGCCACCGGGGTTGGGCTGTGGCTCCCCGTGTCGCTGCTGGCCATGGAGGGCCTGTGCCTTGTAGCCCGCTGAGGCTGAGCCTGCTTGGGCTGGAGGCGTCCTGAGGAGCCTCCGCGCCTCCGTGATGCTCCAGCCCCTTGAAAGTTGGAACTGGCTGGATGGCTGAGCTTGGAGGGTGGTGATAAATGGGGTGAGCCCAGTTGGAGGCCTGTGGCTGGTGGTGGCCCCCAGGGATTGGTACTGGGCCTGGTGCTGTTCAGCTTGTTCATCGATTGCCTGGACGAGGGCACTGAGGGCACCCAGAGCAAGTTTGCGGATGATCCCAAGCTGGGTGGAGCGGCCAATACTCTGGAGAGCTGTGCTGCCATCCAGAGGGACCTGGACAGGCTGGAGAGTTGGGCAGAGAGGAACCTCATGAGGACAAGTGCAGGGTCCTGCACCTGGGGAGGAATAACCCCCGGCACCAGTACAGATCAGGATTTAACCTGCTGGAGAGCAGCTCCACGGAGAGTGACCTGGGAGTCCTGGTGGACACCAAGTTACCCGTGAGTCAGGAATGTGCCCTCGTGGCCAAGGAGGCCAACGGGATCCCGGCTGCATCAGGAGGACGTGGCCAGCAGGGCAGGGAGGGGATCCTGATCCTGCCCCTCTGCTCCGCTCTGGGGAGGCCAAACCTGGAGCACTGGGGGCAGCTCTGGGCTCCCCGGGACAAGGGGGACGTGGAGCTGCTGGAGAGGGGCCAGCGCAGAGCGACAGGGATGGGGAAGGGGCTGGAGCAGCTCATGTGAGGAGAGACCGAGCGAGCGGGGCCTGTTGAGCCTGGAGAAGAGAAGGGGGAGAGGGATCTGATCAACATGGACAAACACCTGAGGGGAGGATGGAGGGAGGAAGGGGCCAAACTCTTCTGGGTGGTGGCCAGTGCCAGGACAAGGGGCAGTGGGGACAAGGTGAAGCCCAGGCAGCTCCGTGTGGCYGYGAGGAAGAACTTGTTTGGTGTGAGGGTGCCCGAGCCCTGGCCCAGGCTGCCCAGGGAGGCTGCGGAGGCTCCTGCTCTGCAGATCTTCCCAAGGCGCCTGGATGCGCCCGGGTGCCCCGTGCTCTGGGTGTCCCTGCTGGAGCAGGGGCTGCGCTGGGGGATCCCTAGGGATTCCTTCCAACCTCAGCCATCCTGGCGTTCTGTGGAAGCGAGGCTGAATCTGTGCAGAGCAGCTCTGACCCTGCACGTTTTGGAGTGAGGGAGCTGGGAGCACAGTCAGGTGCCCAGTGTTGTCCTCGTGGATGGAGCTTCACCGGGCTCTCCCTTGCTGTGGTCAGGAGACTGAAAAGTGACTTTCTGTGCTGATCTGATCCTCTCCCTTGCGCCCCAAATCACGCTGCTTCCTCAAAGAACAGGACTTTCTAGCAGGTAGTGCTGGAGCCTCTCGCAGAGCTTTAGAAAGAGCCCTTGAGGGCAGCATCAGAGGCCCAGATGTGCCATCGTGCCAGATGTGCCATCAGGAAACACGTTTCCTTCCTTCAGCACACACAGCTACAGTCAGAACAGCAGGAAGATTTATGGATTTGTCTTTCTGGAAGTGGAGCTGGCAGCGATGTACAAACGATCTGCTGCTTAGTTTTTCCTTCTGCTGTTTGCAGTGGAAAAAAAAAAAAATCACCCGTTTGGTGCCTTTGTGGTTTTGCTCATTTAGCCTGATCTTGCTTAAATTTCTTGCTCTTTGTAGCAAGTGTGTAACTGTGATTGGGGGACAGGAGGGCTTGTATTTTCTCAGGTGATGCTTTGATTTCTCTTTCTCTCATGGATTTAGGTACTTAGATGTAATTTTTTCATCTTCCAAAAGAGAGTTGAATGGGTATGTCCAGCTGTGCCTCTTGACCATCTCCAGTTTTAGATCTAAACTGCACGTAAAATTCTGTATTAACAAATGGGCTTTTAGTAGATACATATATTTTCAGCTTGCTGCGAACACAAGTATATATGTGTATTTATATAGACCTATTTTAACCTCATTTCTTTAAAAGTTTGGCTTTTTTTTTTGAGCTATATGAAAGACAGTGTTACCTGGCAGATTTAGGGTGCTATTTGTATAACCATATTTAAGGTAGTGTGCATTTAACATAGCTCTTTGCATGCAAGGTGAGTGGTGATTCAAGTGATAATTACTTTATTTAAAGGTCTTGTTTTAATAATCAAGCCCTTGATTTCATTACAGAAAACTCCTCCTGGTTATTTGGTGCTCAGAGAGTTCCTTTTGGCCCGCAGATGGATGTTTGTGCAGCTTGGGAGCTATTCATTTTTAGTATATCCATGTCTGTAGGCTCCAGCCTAGATCAGAGGGACCCTGTTGTGCTAGTCAGAGCTGCCAAATATTTAAAGAATTTATTTTGAAATCCCCTCTCCAGAGAAATTACATCCCACGCTCTAGACAAGACACTCAAATATCCCCCTTGGTAGGCTGGTGTGCTGCCTCATGGCCTTTGCTTCTCCTCCAAAGTTTATAAAGGGCTGTCCTTGCTTATTCTGCTTTTATTGGTTAATATGTGCTAATCAATATATTCTTGGTTATTATCATTTTGTCTTCTAAAGTACTCCCTGTTGGGAAGCAAACATCCATTAATGCGCATGGTGCCTTTGCTCAGAGCTGTTGGTTCTGTGATAAGCTTCTGAAACCTGGTTTTTAATTGTACTTGAGCTTGGTTTTTGCCTCCAGGATGCAAATAACCATTATAAACGTAACAAAGTAGGATACAGTTTCTCCTGATTAGATGATAAATTGATGCTGGGATTCATTCGTTGCTTCATGTAAATTATCCCACTAGATACCGTCAATAGCCAAACAAGGAAAGCAGCAGAGAACCAGCCAGATGGGGATTGTCCCTTTTTATTTGAGTTATACATTCATTTTATCCCCCTTTTGGGGTTGGGAAGGGGACAGAATTGCCTTTTCCCTAATTTCCTAAGGCATGAAGGCAGCTCCCAGCACAGCCTGTGGGCATATGTATTAATGCACATAGAAGCATGTGGTGTATGTCAGTCCTCTGTTAAAGCTTCTGGCAGAGGAGTCAGTTGCACAACTCCTGAAAACAGGAGGCTGTTTTCTCTGTTTTCCCTCTTTTTCTCTTTTAGAGAGAGACCCTGTTAGTGGTCAGATCGAGGGACACGCCTGTGAGTTCACATTTTAGCAGTTTTTAAGAAATCTGCCTCAGTTATTTAGGTAAGAGGAGGCACTTGTTGCCTCCAACCCCAGACTTTTGCTAGGCATCTACATAGTCATTATCCTGATACTGGCTCCTGCCTTTCCAAATGGGTTAAAAAAACCTACCATATTCAGGATGACGCTTCCATGCGAGCTGTGGTGCTGCTGTTGGACGTGCAGAAGTGCCCAGCAAGGACATCCCACCAGCATGGAGACATCACCTGAGGTGTTTTCTGCAGGTATCCCCTGCCTGGTCCAGCCCTGCTTGTTCTTATGACCTCCCGTGTCTCATTTTTGGGTTTTCCTCCAAGTTTCTGCTGCCCAAATTACCCATGTTTACGGGAGCTGCCTCCAGACAGGCTCATCCCAGCTTTTGTCCCCCTGTCCTTGTCCCCACTGGGTGTCCCAGAGGAGCACACTCGTAGCTCAGTTGTGCTTTGGAAGCGACAGGCTGCTGTGTACAAGGTGCACAACGCTGGGTGCAAGTGAGCTGGGGCTTGTGGGCAGGACTGTGGTTCCTCCTTGGGAGGAACCAAACCTATTTATTGATTTATTTATTATTTTTAAGATAACCGTGTATTTTTAATTGCTCCTTTAACTGCTCCTGAAGTCTGCAGTAATCCTAAAATGCAATAGGCACTAGGTACCTTCCTTGGCAGCTTTTATGTGTTGCTTACTGTCACAATAAAGAGAGAATGAATTTTAAAGCTGTTTTGAAAACATCCACAGGTTAAAACAGCTTAACAAGGGACCTAGTAAAATTCAAAAAAGAAAAGGAAAAAAAAAGAAAAGAAGTTTTTTCTGATGTTTTGGGCATCAGCTCCAAATCTTGCTATGGATGAGACCATTTTCAGCCGCTGTCAGGCTTGCTGCCTCACCACCTCTCCGGGGAATCAGGTTGGACATTCAGCAGCACATTTACCCAAGGACTGTGTGGAAATAAAGTCTTCAGTTTGAGCCCGTGTCTGAGGCTCCCCTGGGTCATTTCCCTTCCTGGGAGCTACATTGAAGGCAATTTTTGACAAAATGTCAATGCCATATTTTTCCTGTGTAAGTTTTGATACATAATATAATGCTCAGCACTTCACCTGTATGAAGTTGGTAGGGAAAGAGGCCAGGCACCTGTGGGTTTGCCTGGGGGAACAGGAGGATGCAAAAGCAGCGTCTCCATAGGGTCCCAGGTCCCTTCCCGGGATAGAGACCCGTGGAACCTCCGTCTGGGCCACCCTTTCCCTCCCCCCCCCGCATTCCCTCTCCCTGATCCAGCGGCAGATCCTGGGCCTGCAGCCTGGGGGGTGATTTAGGAGGTTGTGTTATTTGCTTCCCTCATTCTCCCCGGGCACAGCTGGGCTGTTTTGCTTTCAGAGCTTGGACAGGGCACGTGCAGGGCGCTCCGTTTTTTTATCTCCAGCTTTCTGGTAGGTTTGGGCCTGCGTGGCTTTGGTGGTGTTCGTGCCCAGGGTTTGCATCAATGCAGTACCTGCCCCTTGCAGGTATTTGCACCTTGCTGAGGAGGAACTGGAGGGGATTTGCTGGGAAAATCCGGGATGCGCCAGGAGGATGGTTAGGCTGCAACGCAGACGTCCCCAAGACCCTGTATGGACATGGAAGCTCTGGAAGGAACAGAGGGGAAACCGTGGGTCTGAAATCAGGAGCAAAACTGGGATTTCAGCCCCATGAGCTGCTTTTAGTGGCCGAGGAAGAGGTTAATTCTGGCTTTGCTAAGCCAGGTGATGCCAGTGTCCTTGGGAGAGCGTTTGGGGCGGAGGGAAAGGCCAAAGCTGCTCCTGTCCGTGCAGAACTGAGCTGAGCATCCTCCTGCCTTTGCGAACATCAGTGCTGCTGGGCAGTAAACGAGCAAAATCGGGACGCGTTTCCAGTGCATCAGCTTATTTCCCTTTTGTCAATCTGGCAATAGGTCGAAACTTTCTTAAGATCAAATAGCAATAAAAAATAAGCCGCCTTTGCCAGCGCAGGAAAAGCCCCCTCTGAGAGGCTTTCTGCATAAAGCCCAAGGGCCGTCCCCGGGGCTTCTTGCGTGCTCTGGATGATAGCTGCAATTCTACAGCAGTAATGAACAGCAATTACAGGTTGACTTGCCTCTTCCTTTTAAAATATATTGTTTACCGGAGCTATCAAGATTTAAAGTTAACTGTGCCATTTTTCTCATGCCTGGCCCTTTCCATGGATGGTAATGAAGTAATAACGTGCAGAAATAAAATACTGTTTATTCAGCATTTAAAGCAACGATGCCCTTCGTTCTGGGTGTTTTCTGCGTAATGATGGGGCAAAGATGCCTCCTCCTTGGCAATCCAGCAATTAACAATAACCAGATCGCTCAATTTGAGGGGAGAAGTAAAAGAAAGGGGGGGTAATGGCTTTCTCTCAAAGGCAGCAAAGGCTGCAAGGTGTCCCAGTCCTCTCTGTTCTGGGCAGTGACCGAATGCCAGCTGTAATTTTTAATTTAGATCCCCTTTGTTGCGCCCGTCGTTCCTTTAATGTATTTGTGCACATTGGATGCATTTAAAAGACGCATTTGAGTAGCGTTGCAAAACGCTTTGGTGTAATGTGCTCTAAAAAAGCCAGGTATTAGGCGAACGTGAGTCTTTTGGGGGCAGTTTTTCATCCTGGTGGAGAAAGCAAACGGAATGCCAGCTCGCCCTGGTGTTATGTAATGAGAACCCCCACCCCAAGTGTGGGACCCACCGGCAGGTACAAGAGTTATTTGGGAGCAGATGTTGCAAGAATTGCTGTAGCATCAGAGAACAGCTCTGGTCCCGGGGATGCGGTTGTAGCTCTGCATGTGCAATGATTATTTTTATGCCGTTAAAAATATAAAGCTGTGTTTTTATTATCATTATTATTATTATTATTATTATTATTATTATTATTATTATTATTTTCTAATGAGACACAACCAGGTTGTTAAGAGACAATTCAGTGTAAGCTCTGCCGTCTCTAAGGCTTGGAAGTTATTGAATGGAGCATTCCAGGCTTTAAATTAAATATACACACATATACACACACACATACAGACGCAGTAATGCTGCGACTTGAATATTTCGGGCCATTCTTTCGCAGAGCCTGCCCACACCTTCACTTATCTGTTCATAAAAGTCTTGCGAAAACATAACAAAAGATATTTTGTGCAGTGACATCAGAGGGAGAAAATATTCTTAGAAAATTTCATGCTGTTAAATCTCTACAGATTTACAGTTTTATCCAGTCAAATTAATGCAAAACCCCAATGCAAGCATTTGGATTTTGAAAACTTTGGAGGAGTGTCATTTTCTAATAGTAATTATTGGTTTTACATTATTTTTTCACAGGGGAGCTGATCACAGCTGCATATGAGCTTGGAGTAAGTATTAGTTTTATTGTTTAATCAATGCTCTCATTAACAGTTTTAGGAATTAAGGAAGTTTAATTAAGCATGGAGTAAAGTAGATTAATTTATTTTCAAACCACAGTTTTTACTAACTTATAAGTACAGCACGCGACAATTTACTTCAAGTTTTAAATCCAATTAAACTAAATTATAAAGCAAAGGCTTTACTGTATATACAGTAGCTGGCTTATTATCAACCCAAATTTTGTATAAGCTGGGGAGAATAAAATAAATCGGGTTAACAATTTTAATAAGTTTTATTATTTAATAAACTTTATTATGGTGCATGATCCCTTTAGGCAAGACCTTAGGACTGTCAGCGTGGTGGTAATCCGATAGCAGTGTGGTCTTTCAACTTGCTAACCAATAAAATAGTTCAGAATCTGCTTTTTAAAAAACAGCCTTTTGAATGACCCTAATATACTGTGAACCCAAACAACAAGCCGTTTAAGGGACGATAATGAAATGTGTCACCTCCTTTCTCGGCGCTTCATTATTATGGGCCATGCGTGGCAGCCAAATCCACTAAAGAAAATATTTGCTAAGTTAGAATTGGCATGGGAGGGTTGTTGCCGCAACGAGAGCCGCGGCGTCACGCGCCTCTCGCTCTGTCCCCAGGTCGCCCACCCTCCCGGCTACCCCCTGTTCACGCTGCTGGCCACGCTGGCCATGGGGCTCGTGCCCGGCGGCTCCGTCGCCTACCGAGTGAACCTGCTGTGCGCCGTGGCGGGAGCCGCCGCCGCCGCGCTGCTCTTTTACACCGTGGCCAGGTAAAGTCGCCGTCCGTGTCTTCCCCCTGGGGACCTGCCCGGGCGCTTCCACTGCATCCCAGGACGCTTCCAAAGTGCCCTAACTGCTGCCTTTCCCCCTCTGTTTCCAGCCGTAATTAGTTCCTCTGAATAAACTAACAGTAGTTTAATCTGAATTTGACCTTCTTTCCCGCACAAAAGATTTTGTCTTCTTTTTTTTTTTCCTCTTTCTTTTTAAATAATTATAATAGCAGTAATAAAAAGGGCACCCTCCGCCTCACAAAGGCGTGACAGGTTGTTCGCTCTCATTATCACAACTCGCTGATCAGTTTAACTAACCAGAACTAATGAAGTTTGTCATTATATAAAGATGCAGATGGTCTGTTCAAATTAACAAGATGAGCTTCACCTATGGGTAAACCGTGAAGTTAATTTAATTGCTCCTCTTGGCGGAGGCGGGCGGGCAGTTGCCTGCCCGTGCTACCTGCTCCCCTTTGCGTGCCCGTGGAGCCTCCCTGCCTGCAAAAACCCAGCCCTGCCACCACTTGCAGCCAGGGAGACTAGAAAATAGAAGAGAAAAGATCAATATTGGCCGTTTGTGCCTCTTTTGCTGAGGTGTTGCCTTCTGCGGGAGCCCTGCCGCAACCCGTCCGTTTTGGCCAGACCTCTAACCCTGCAAATAGCACACGAAAAAAAAGGGGAAGCGATCGGAGCCGCACGTGGTTTGGGATTTTGTTAACCCTCCTCGTTGTCTTTGATGTGGAAGTTCTTTCTGCTCTTAACCTCAGCCTGACCCATATTTGAGAGGATTATCACAACCAATACAAACAATTTCTAATGTTCTTTTACAGGGAAAATAGGGCACGTTGCTAGACTGGAAACGCCGGCGAAATCTGAAATTATATCAGAATCATTCAGGCAGTCTTTGAACGGAGGGACAAAACGCGGCGCTTTATAACTGAGATTATTTTGACAAAGCAGTTGGCTGCAACCGGTTAATAGAGCTACTTTACCCCTCGGGTAAAGCTGCCCTGCAACCTAGAAATAAAAGCAGGAATAAGCAGCAGGTCAGAGCCTGGGAGCCCTGCGCTCTCCCAAACTTCTGGGGAGTGAGAAGTGCCCCAGGCTCCACAGGATTTGTCTGTCCCGACGATCTTCCTGTTAGAGAGGAATTGCTGTTCCACTGTGAAACGTCATGCACCGTGGTCTTAGTGTCTGTCTGGTGCTGGACTCCAAAGTGTATTTGCAAACATACAGAAATTGCTGGAGCAGTTCCGAAATGTAAAAATATTTTTAAATTTAGGAATTGCTCAAGCAATACCAAAATATTTAGGAATTGCTCCAGCAATTTCAGTGTGTCTGCAAATGCACTGAAGGCAGTTGCTTTTGCTGTTGGATATGTGTAATCAAGTGAGTGCTTTTTCACTCGATATTCTGTGTAATAAGCATATTCTGGAGTGTTCAGAGTGGTTGTCACCGTCTCTCATATACTGCCCATTGCAGGGTCAGAGCCCAGTTCATTTTGATTACACTAAAAGCTCCCAAAGGTGCTGCTGAAGGTATGTGAGTATTTGCTTTTGATTTATTCTTTTTTTAATTATAGTTGTTCTTACAGTTCTGAAGTTCTGCCCAAATCTTTAGTTCCAGCTCAAACAGGACAGTTCCTTACGTGCATATTTTGTGTATAGGAAATCATGTGAAAGTTTTCGTAGCTTTAGAGAATGTGAAATGCAGTAGAAAATGCCAAGCTAAATTTGTGTGGTTTTTTTTTACACTTCTCAGGGTTTACTTTTTTATGTTGTTTAATTGGATTTGGAAGATACAGGCTCTATCAATTTGAAAACATGCATGAAAAACAGAAAATATAGTAATTAGAGATGATAGAGACTATTAAGACATAAAATTACTGCACAGACAGAAAGCACTGTCTGACAGTCTATTATTAAGTCTAACAGCAACTAATTTTTTAAAATAATTTTGAAGGCATTATGGGTCAGTATTATTTAAAAATCACAAGTCATGCTTTTCCTTTTAAACACCTTAAATTGAATTTTTGGGAAGATAGTCATTTATCAGAGTTGTTTTTTTTTTTCTCTCTCTTTTGCCATATCCTCAATAAAAACTCCTCCTGCCGATATTTGCTTATTGGCACTGCCAGCTCAAAAAGCTGGGAATACCGGAGCGCCCCACGGCTTGTTTTCAAGCTGCATCACAGCCTCTCGCGCCGGATCCCGACGGGTCTCTCCCACCCTTCGGCATTTGTGGATTTTCATGAGAATTTAGCCGTCGAGGCGACGCTTTTCCCCTCCCCGACAGGCAAAGGGAGGCAGCGGCTCGTGCTGCCCTCCGCGGACGGCCGCTGCTAATATGAAAAGATGCAGCTCTTCGGAGCACAAATAATTGATAAGTACACGGCCCTGGGGACCGGCAAATCCCCCTCGCCAAACAATAGGCACCCTTCGGAAAGCAGGGAGCCATCGCTATGGCAATGGGGCTACCCGGGAAGAAGACGTTATAGCCACGATGTCACTTGGGCTGTTACAATTTCATTTGGCGTGTGGCCCGCGCGTCACCTCCCAAACCTTCCTTCTGTCGCCGCGCAGCCACCGGCCGGCCGCGTTCACCACCGTGGCCAGGCAGGGACAGCACGGCGGGGATGGATTCTCCACGTGCACGCCCTGTAAATATATATATAAAAATATATTCCGCAGGCAGATTTATCCTTTAGTCTGGGGGTTGCTTAAGAGCCATTTCCCAGGTTTATTCAAGGTTGTTTATTTTGCAGCTCGATGAGGGAATTCTGATCGCCTCGGGAGCAGTGCTGATTTAGGGGGGCTGCTGCAGTGCGCTTGGGATTAGGATCGGGCTGTGCCCAGCACATTTACTCTTTAAGTAGCTCTCTCCTCTCCCAGGTAATTGTGTGCAGGGTGCTCTGCGTAGCCGCTGCTGGGATCAGTGGAAAGAACCTCATTTCTTATTTATTTCTTTTTTGCCATCTATTTTGCATCTTAAAGTTGTGTTGGATCGCATTCATGCACAGCGCTCTGTTTGTCAGTAATCCAGACCATCGCTGAATGAGCGTTTTGCTGTGTTGAATTAGTTACCAAGTATGTTTTTCCCCTCCACACAGTCTTAATAAATTGCTTGTAATTATCGTAAAATGGCATTTACAAAGAGTTTTCTTAGACTGCTTATAACTGATGCAAATAATTCATCTTTACTTCGGAAGACAGAGGAACTGCATTATGCTTTTAGGACGCAGAAAGTGCGACTACGTGATTGTGTCTTTAAATAAATATTTATTTTGTTTTACTGTGGGAAGCAAAGCATAGCAAGTTTACAAAGTAAACCAATTATGTTCTTATAATATGATTGCCAAAGTGTAATTTTCTGCACAGACGATGCATTCTTTGCATTTTCCTTTGCAAAGGGAAATTGTATGGTTTTCATTGCATTAAGGGCGTTTTTTTCATATATATATATATATATATATTTTTTTTTTTTTTTTTGCTGTATGTCCTTACCCAGTTTACTGCAGGTGCAATAGTACAGCAGAAGGCATCATTTTATAATTACTTTTTGCAAGTTTTTGGCAGCTTTATTTTGAGTTTGTTGCAAATAGGCTATTGAAGGGGAAAGATGTGCATTGCATCCAGTTCATCTTTTCAGCCTATTCTCCATTTATTATGTTAAGTGTTAGACTAGTGAATATATGTTGTTTTTTAGCTCCCATACCAGTGTGCTGTGCAAGATACTCTGGAAGTAGATGCAAACTGGATCTAAGTCTTCTCCCGTTGGTAACAAAAAGGAAATACTAATAATGCTTTATAATGAAATTATCAAGGTGCTTTGGAAGTGGCACTTAATATATTAACTTAGGTTTATTGCTGCAATTTCTTACACCCTCCAGCTCCGTGGGGAAGAGCCCTGATGACTTGAACGTGCTGGAGCATTAGGAGCATCTGCTACCTGTGCTGCAGTCTCCAGAGCGAGCTCAGGGTCCAAGGGAGGAGGTAACAGAGGCAAAACCGAGCGTGCAAGTTGCGATTGCTGCCCGTCGGAATGGGTTTGCTTCCAAAAAAACAAGCCGGGGCTGCAAAAAGTTGTCAGCTGCACGTGGCTGGTGGGAAACACACCACAACCCTCAGCTGAACGGATTTGCAGTAGCAAAAGTCCCACCGAACAGTCGACTTTTCATGTTTTGGCAGGATCTAGGTGTAAGAGAGGAGTGTTCCCGGCTTGTGCGTCAGCTCCAAACAGAAAGCGCCGGCACGGAGCCGTGGCAGCCAGCGCAGGGAGATAACGGTTAATTTAGCGCGTTGTCCTCACGGCGCAGCGCGCTGATGAAATTACACTTTAGAGTGCCTAACACGTTTGCCTCCTGATTATGTTGCCTTTCAGACAGATCAACTCAAGAGGATCTTTGCTGTGGGTAATGCAGGGATTCGGGGCAATTTTGCATGTTCCAAGAGCTAGATTATGGAAGCGAGTGTTAGGAATCCATAGCAAGGGAGGAATGTGTCACTCCAAGTAGCAGACGTGTTCTTTGCAGTTGTGCCACGCTTGACCATTGCTGCGTTTGGCAAAGAGCAGCGCGTTAAAACGCTGCGCTTTGGAGAAGAAGGAATCTCCTTACAGAGCATATTTGGATTTGCCAGATTACAGATTATTTTAGATTATTACCATTGTAGCGCAGTGAGGAGATCCCGACGGTTTCAAAAGCAGCTCTGCGTAAGTAACAAGTAGTTACTAAGTTTTAGGAGGGAGAGAAGAATGGAAGGTAGTCAAATATTCATTTTCTTTTAGAGGAATATCTACCGTGACCTCTGGCTAATTGATCATCAGTTTTTTTTCCCCCTCATAAGGAAACGGCATCGAGTTCAGTCCATTTAAAGACATTAACAAATCTGTTCATTTGCATTTTTCTGTAAAGTCGGCACATTAGGCTGAAATAACTGTGCTTCGTTTTGAAGGGGAAAGAAAAAAAAAGCAGGGCAAAAAACTCTTTAAAAAAAATAAAAAGACTGAAGAGCCTTTTCTGACAGCTAGTCAGAGTTAGAATTAGTTCAAGGAAATGTTAATAATGCACTGCCTGTCTTAATCCCTTTGATATCACCAGGTATCCTCCTGTTCATGGGTTAATTGCTTTAAAAGCGGAGGCAATATTCTGAGCGGTGGGCCGCTTCACCTTTTCACAGCTGTTACCATTGAGTGACAACTAAATCCCATGTGTAAGATGAGGAAGAGCTCAATCTCCAATTGGGAGAAAATTTATGTAAACCGCAATCCCTTCAGAATGTGCGGAAGTCATAGACTTTCTTGATTTACTCTGCTTTTCCCAGAAAGCTCTATTGTTCACTTCCCTAAGTCCCATCAACCCTTTGTAGCGGAATATCACAGCGGCAGCAGATAGCTTGAAATATATAAATGCTATCATAGCTCTGATTAATAGCAGCGCTTATGAGTCAAGTCTGATAACGGAGCAGCTCTCCACTCAATTTCAGATACTGCTAATGGAATCTGTCTCCTCCAATTGTAATATGAGAAGGCCTAATTTGCTATGGAGCTTGGAGCTGTCACCGGGAGGGGATTGCGGGGTCAGATGGGAGCTGCCAGGTTTTTGCCCTGCAGCTTGTATCTCTCGCTTTGAATAGCGCAGCCCCCTGCCTGCCAGGGAGCTGATAGGCCGCCGGGGGGTTTATGCCACCGCGTACAATAGCGGAGGGCTGCCGAGGCCGCCTTCCTAATTGTGAGGCGAGCCGCGGCTTCCCCGCGCCGCCGCATTTCTAATAAGGGGGTTTAGCGAATGTCAGATTAGGAAAAGTTTCTGCAATTATTTCCTCCCCCCCAACCAGTCCCGCTCCAAAAAGAAAAAAAACTTATAAAACACTGGTGGTGTTAAAGATGGTTCTGGCGGAGTTTTGGCCGTGGGAAGCAGGTGCTGTTGGGGGTGGTGAGCGCCTACCTGCTTTCCCAAGGCTCTTTTATTGTTGGTGTGTGGAATAATGGGCCCAAACGGCTCTGTACTGATCTCCAAGGCAGAGTTGAAGAAGTTCCCTTGTGTTTTTGGGGGCTGAAAGTATCGCTGGTGTAGCTGACCTTGTTGGAGAGGTGATGGCACCAAGAGTTTTTTAAAGGCTCGGTTGTATATGTAGTTGATTAAACTTAGTGCTGTGCTTTAACCGCTCCAGGATAGCACGGTGTTGCTCCGTGGAGATTTGCCCTGGTTTCTCAGGAAGTTGCCGTAGCGGAGAGCGGGCTTCAGAGGCTGCTGTCATGATGGGCCAAGGATCAGCCGGTGCCTCCACGCTGGCTTCCTCTCCACCTTGACTTGCTCCATGAGGCCGTGCATGGAGCTGGGCCTATGTCCGTCTGTCCTGGCATCAGGCACACGGGTCCCACCAGTGGCTTTTCACTTGGGGACGTTTCTCCTCATCCCCAAAGCTGCGGAGCTGGTGCCAGCAGTGGTGCCGTTGCATCTCATCCTTGATGAGATAGTCCATTGGAGGCCAGTGGTGTCAGGTTGCCCTTAATATTGCTGTCAGTCCTGTTTTCTATGGTGTCCTGATACCGCTGGTTTAATTTCAGGTCTATGCGCTCACGAGAAGGTTTAGGATTTAGTATTGCACCTCTGCCTTGCCACAGGGTTGTGCTGCCCTGGATGGTGCTTGAAGAGAAGAGGTCATGAGGAAGAGTTTCCTTGTGGACAAGCAGAGACCCTTGGAGGTCCAGCTCTGCAGAGCTCATCCTGCTTTTCAAAGGCCTCCTTAGGAGAGCAGCTGAGCTAAGGGCTTATTCCAGTATCCAGGCTCCTCTTGACTGGGACAGAGAGGGGAAAATCCTGAGAGAAGCCACTCAGAAGCACTGAGGGGAGCGCAGGGCCGCTCCGTTCTGCCGCGCCGCGTCGGGCCGGGGGCGGCCTCGGCAGCCCGGCCTCAAGTGGCTGCTCGAGTGACGGCCCTTGAGGAAGAATGGGAGCCCCGAGCTCTTCCCTGTCGTACCTGCCGCGGCTCTTCAGCGCTGAGAGCCGCCGAGAGCCGCTTTTGTCCCTGGAGTGCCTGCGACTGAGACGTGCGGAGGAGGCGCGCAAACCACGAGGGCTTGGCGATAATTAGTCTTGGTTTGGGCCTAGCTTCACATTTGCTGTTTTGTTTTGTTTTATTTTGTTTTATTTTGTTTTATTTTACTTGTTTTTGAATATAGTTCTTTTATTACAGCTCCAGTTCGTTTACATTCTTAAAGTAAATCTGTCGAAAGTTTTGTTGTTGAGTCTTGGAGGTCTTTGGACCTCTCCTGGAGGTCACAAAATAATTTCTTTTTTAATCTTGGTCCTCCCTATTTTTTTTAAATAAATAAATGAATCCTATTCAAAGTAGATTTGAAATGTCAAATCTATAATGTGCTATACTGCTATTATAATTATTAAAAATGTATAGTTAAAGTGATGACTATGGAGGAGCTAACAGCAGTGCAGAGGCAGAAGTTGTTGGTGATGACTCTGGAGTCAGAGCCTGGAGAAATGTTAACGGAGTCATTGGCAGCAGGGTCATCTCTGCACGTGCAGAAGAAGAAATCATGAAAAATAAATCGGCCGTGGGTTGACTCAAAGCTGGAGAACCAGTGGAGAATTTAAAAAGGAGAGCTTGTTTTATCTTCTGCTCTGGAAGAAAAAATATTTTAGTGAGATCTACTAATTTTAAAGCTCTGGGGGAAACAGAAGACAGAAATAATGAGTTTATTTCAGTGAATACAAATAAGCATTTCCAATGTGCAATACATCAGGTTCAAATATAAAACATTTTTTAATTTACTTCATTTTCTTCATAATAAATTCAGTGCGCTTAAGATGGTTGTTTTTAACTAAAATACTTTTAATTAAATTCCATTTTTCATTGGAATACAGACTTAGACAAGTCACTTAATAACTTCTTGCAAATTAAGTAGAAAGTGTCAGCTGTTATTTTCTAACCTAAAGTGAAAACAATGATCAATTCTTTTAATGTTATTTATTACTTAAATTCATAAAAATGCATCTGTGGCTTTGGTTAGCAAAAAGGTGTATCAAGCTTTTTTTATAGCCAGTTTTTATTGCCTTCCTCCTTGGAGTTGATGCCCCCCCACACACATTTGGTGTCTGGAACGGGAAACAAAATAATTGTATATATTAGTATTTTTCCTGTTATATTTAGAGATAATATAGGAAAATATTGCTCACAGAGGACTGTGTAATCTCTTTTCTGATGACTATTTCTGTCCCTTCTGAGTTTTTTTAAGACAATAGGAATTTCTGCCCATGTTCAGAAGATTTTTAGTTGATTGATGGGAAGCAACCATATCCTTTCTGTTTACTTTTTGGTTTGCATGTTTGTTTTGTTTTTAAAAGCTACTCCACATGTTCTGACTGGGTCTTGCCCAAAACTAGTTATTTTGCAGAATCAGAAGTACAAACTGTTCCCTTGGCTTTTCTTCCATGCAAGATAAGCAAGCCTAGAAGGTGGGTTTTATTCAAGCTCAGAGCTTGTTCTTATCAAAGTGGGCCTGACTGTTAATTTTAATATCCCCAGGAGAATTTATGAAGACTTGCTCACTGTTGTGTTGGCTGAAAATCTCCTCTTGCTTGAAAAGCTGCTATCTGTGTTGTTGAGGCCATTCCGAAGGCAGTTGATGTGCCCTTCTAGGGGACCCAAGCTTCCTCTCCAAGAGATCTGTCTTACCTGCCCCAAGCCTGGGATACCCTGCCAGGTAGACCAGGCCTTATGGTGAGATTTTGCCCATCCTCTGCTCTTCCTGGGAGTGTCCCAGGGTCCCTCTTCCTGGGAACGTCACCAGACAGTTGCACTTGATGCCTGGGTTGTATTGACAGATGAACTCAACATGGGTATTATCGGCACCATCTCTTAATTGCTAACAAACCCTTGATCTTCTAGTTTCAGTGGGCTATGTTATAATAATTGATAAGATTTGGGGGTAATGCACTGGTCTTGGGTGAGCCCGCTTCTATTCTCCTTAATATTATTTCCCCACTTCACAGAAGTGAAGCCCTACCAGAAGTTGCTTTTACATGAGGCCACCTGGGGCCTATTCTGTCTTGACCACTAAAATATTGTCTGTTCCTGTAGCTAAAGCAGGACTTTTCTTCTGACTTCCCGGTGTCCTACTTGCTCTTTCTTACACAACACGTTGTAGCTAAGAGCACCTCAGTTGCGCACAGCACTGTCCTGCTTTGCAGGTGCTTCCACCCTCTGTTTCTCCAACAGTTTCAAGCTTCTTGTCCTCAGGTTAAAGTCTCTCATCTCTTTGGTCTTTCAGTTCTTTCATTCCATATTTAATCCTCAACTTTGGGGCTCGTCTTTCCGGTCTTTCTACCTTATGTGCCCAAATGGCTGCAAGTATCTTTTCCACTTAAAAATTGATCTTTGGCCCAGAACGTTGTCCGTGGCTAATCTGTGTTGTCTCTGACTGAACTGCCTTGTCACCTCCTTGGACACTGTCTGATTTTATGAGGATAAACAGCCTCTTGGCACCGAGGCAGTGGTGCCACAATGCAGTGCCACACTGTTTTAGAGAAGTCCAAAGGGCTGTCAGATTACACAGTGTAATGGTATGTGAAGCTCCTCTTTTGAATCCAAATGAGCAGGATAACCACATTAGGGCAGCCTCTCAGCAGATCTGGTTTAGTGGACCCAGCACCATGCTGATACAGCTGTACAGCAGTCATTTCTACTGCTGTCATCTACTTTGCTGATGCATTGGGTAGAACTGCTTGATTTTCTTTCCCCTCATCTTAGGATACCTGCTCACATTGCTTCCTCTTCCCAGAGTATTTCCTTTTGAGTCAGTAAACCTTTTAAGTCCATCATTTCCCATGCTGGTGTCCTGATGGTCTTCAGGATGGATGCTACACGTTTCAGTTAACTTTCAGCATCCACTATCCATGTAGGAACTGAGCATGTTCAAGAGTTCAGCATAACTTCTCCAAGAGTTTCACTTTTGGATAGAAGGTGTGAAAACAAAAAAGAGCAGTGCAAACTCAGCTGCCTCTGGTAGAGCACCTGGACAACCTGCCTTATTCCCTCTTACTCAAAGTAGCTGTGACTTTTCTTGGGCAAGACAAGATACTTTTCTTCCTGCAACACAGATGTGGGCTCTCTGCTGAGGTCCTTGACACCCTGCTTGCGTAGCCAGCTGTGATCTGAAGGAGGAGGTGGGCTTGGACAGTGAAGTGTGTCATGGCTTGGTTCTAATTATGAAACTGGAGTCTGTTCCAGATCTGCAGCTATGAGTTTCAGAGCAGGAAACAAAAGATAATGTCGGTTCTTTGTGCAAGAAATAGCTCTAGCCCCTAGTTGGTTCTGCATCCGCACTTTGCAGTGCTTGGGGACCCTACAGCGAGCAGAGATGTCCCCTGCCCCCCATGGTTGCAATAAATCTTTAAGCTTTGTGTTTAGTAGCTTTTGTTTAAGCCTTCTTTATTTCATAAAACTTGAGTCATGGGTTTGAGGCTTTCTATCGAGAAGAAAGGAGTTCTTTAATCTCATTTGAGCTCTGGTAATACACTGGAGACTTTTCTGAGCCTTCCTCCAGGAAGGAATTGGTAAGTGACGGGGAGGTTTGTCTCGAGCACTGTTTTTCATCCAAAAAATGTTAGGAAAAGTTGTGTTACCTTTGCTCCTTTATTTCCCTGCAACAATCCCAAAGGGATTTGGAAAGTTGGGGTTCCTTTATAACTATAGTTTGTGCTCTCAGTGCGGCTGTTAAAAGGTTTTAGTCAAACCTTAGGGATGTTATGCAGTTATATTTGAGTTTAGGGGATCTTTCCTTCCTTTGTTTTTTTAAGTATACATGGCCTGGCTTCTATTCCCTGCTATTTTCCTTTAGGAGAGGGAGCCACAAGTTGTGTTAAGTCCTGAAAACTCCCCCTGTCTTTCATTTTTCTATTCAAGTTCTGCATCTTTCTGCTTAAAGAGAGGAGTAAAGTAAAATCTGAGTTCTCAAGGCCACTGTTTTGGGGATTCTCTTGGGTTTCTTTTGTTTGTTTGTTTGTTTGTTTGAGGTTTTTTTTTTAATAGCAATAGGGTCTGATCTGAAGAATTTCTTGCCAAGACTCAGAGTTGAACAGTAGGGATGTTGCTGCATCAGAGGAGAGCTACAGTCTGCTGCATTGGTGAGACATTAGTGAGCATCAGTGAAACATGAGGGAGACATGAGCAAATTCTGAGGGACCATTGGTGTATTAATCGTCACTTTAATGACTGAATTTCTTAGGCTGTGTTACCTGTTCTGATGGGACAGCCAGCTACACCAGAATTGAATCACTGGGCCTGGAAGCCCCACAAAGCACAACTTGCAGTCAGCAGAGGTGGGTTTTTATGACAAATGTTGATTCTCCAATGCCGTGTTGGTCTCACAGCCCTTGTAGTAAGAGGGGAGGAAAGGGACTGACGGAGCAATCCACACTGCGCTTCTTAGCACCCTCGCCTGCAGACCTGGAGCTTCCCCTTGAAACGAGGCCTCGCTGCCCTGTGGACTTAGATAAGGATGTAACAGCTCATCTTATAGGCATGTTAGTGTTCACCACGAAGAAATAATCCTATGATCCAATTACTGGGTAGAAAGGTGTGAGTGACAGGGCTGAGTTGGAATGTCCTCTATGACAGGGTGAGGAACGGTCAGTCCAGCACACCCAGGCATTTTAGCTGGCGACAGAAGATACTTCAAAGTTTCACTTTTTTCTTTTTTCTTTTTTTTTCTTAAAAGATTCTGTGTCTGCTTTCTTCAGAGTTTCTAAGATCCTTCACAGGATCAGATTTGGTCCAGAACAGTTGCACTGGGTGTCATTTGGGAATTTTCAAACGTTTTCCCTCCTGTTGATTTACAAGATCCCTGCCAACAGTTTTGATGCTGAAACACTTTGTCATCTTGAGACTTCCTTGCTCTGTCACCTGGACTTCGGAGAGATCCCCTTGCAACATCCTGATCTGCTGCTCCTACTACAAATAAAAACAGCTTTGTGAATGATTTAGAGTTTACATTTGAGTTTCATCCCTGCCAGCAAATAATATCTGCATGATTTGGGTTGGATATGAATGTCTGGTAGTTGATTGATTGTTGTCCAGTATTAATCATCTGCCTTGCTTCTCACCATCCACTGTTCCTTGGCAGCTGCAGATCTGAAAACATTTTTCAAAAAAACAGTCCTGTTTTGTGGAAGGAGGTGACTGGGCCAGCAGCAAGGAAGCAGCTTATCCCAGGCCACCCAACGTGTGAAGTGGCAGAATGGGGAACGGAGACCTGGTCTTCCCAAGTCTTTATGCCATCCTCTCTTCCCCATAAACTCTGCCTCCTATTTTTTAATGGACTAAAAATTCCAATCCAAACTGCACAGGTCTTTCTATAACATCTCCTGTGTTATGTTGGCTTTTTAGTGTGCTTGAAAGACTACCCCCTGCTTAGGATGTTCCAGAGAAATAGAAAAGACAAAGGCAACCAAGGAGGAGAGTCCTTTCTAGGGAGCATTCTACCAACTCCTTCCTCATTTTTGTTCACAGCAGCTAGAGGTTTTGATATTTTGGTCTTCATTTATCTCAAAGTTATGACATGTGAAGAACCCTATAAGCAAATCTCAGTGGGGTAGTTGGGTATCCAGTGCTCACAGTCCCTGATGGGCACTGCCAGCCAAGCTGAATAGCCCTGGGAATTTGCTCTGGTGATGGCAGAGGATATTGTCCATATTTAGCAGCATCTTGTACAGAGAGCTTGCTTGATGAACATGTTGGTGAGTGGGTAATAATTTTGTTTTAAACCTCCTTGGAAACAAAAGATATTTTTGAAAATATCTTTATCTGAAAATGGAAAGTCTAAGTGTGTGTAATGGGGAGGAGCAGTTGAAACTTCTAACAAAAAAAATCGCTGTGTTGCAGTGAAGCTAGGTTTAGTCTCACAGCTCAGGTGTCTTTGAGTAAGACGTGTAGTTGTGGTAGCCTTTGTGGCTTCTTTTCAAGGTGGCTTCACGAGGGAGCAGCTCTCCCAAGCAGCCAAGTTTAGGCAGAGCTCAAAGTAGAGAACTGGGTCTGTAGGGAACTTAACACAACCAGGGAGCCAGAGCCGCTCTTGAACACCCAGTGTAAGAGATTTCTTGGGCTAAATCCCACCTTGTGGGCTCCCTGCGCCAGCAGCAGCATCCAGCCGATTTGGGAAAGCGGCTCCGTGGGGAGCGTGCCCCGTAATCTGATCTGGGAGTCACAAATGTGGCGATTCCTGCGGCAGGGCCCGGCTGTGCCAGGGGAGACGTCCAAGCGGCGGCTGCTTCACGCTCTCCTCTGCGTCCCCTGCTTGCTGGAGCTGACCCCTGTTTTCTCTTCCCCTTGGCCTCACTCCCAGCTCCGCATTTTGCTCCAGAGCCCTGGGCGCTCCAACCCTCCAGAAACTCAAACCTCCCCTATGGGAAGGCTCTCCTAATGCTGTCCATCACAAATAGCTCTAATCCCCCCCCATTCAGTGTCCTGATGAATTGAAGGTTGCGCCGTTGCTCATGTTTCCTCTAGCCAAGAGTATCCCGTTAAAGGCATGACTCTCTTCCTGGGAATACCATGACCCACGATGTCACTGCTCATCAGGGTTTCCGCACTGACTTCAATATTGGAAGTTCTCAAAGTGCTCAAAAGAACAAGCCTGTCTGGCTCGCCAGCCATTTGGAATTGAGGGGCTGCATTCGGCGGTTGCAGATACACAGGAGGGCTCCCTAATTTTAATTTTGTGCAAGGAAATTATTAAGAAGATATTAACCATATAACGTTTTGGAAGGGTGCTGGGTGGCAGTCATAATTTCTGCTGCTACAGTATGTTTAAAAAAAAAAAAAAAAGGACAATAAAGTAGGCTTTTTTTGTTGGAAAAGAAGATTTCATGTTATCTGTGTTTGCAGGCTTTCTGGCTCATATGCTGGAGGAATCCTTGCTGCGGGGGTGTTTTCATTTTCTCGCCTAACATGGCAGTGGTCCATCGCGGCAGAGGTTTTCAGCTTAAACAATCTGTTTGTGGGGCTGCTTATGGCTCTCACGGCGCATTTTGAGGAGGCATCCACTGCGAAAGAGAGATCAAAGGTAAAACATCTCCAGCAAAGCGAATAGTTCTTTATTTTCTTTCAATTAGTTATCACGCATCTGTTCAGTTTCTTCGTCACTCTGCAGCAATTTCGCTTCCTTCAAACTGGCAAGGCCGCGTTTTGGGGCTGTGTTCAGTACCTTTTCTCACACATTCCTGACCTACCTGGGGTTTTAAAAGCACTAAACCTTTAAGAATCTGTCCATGCTGTTTTAGGAAAGGAGTTGGAACTTGGTGGGTGGGATTTTGTTGCTCTTTTACACCCATACGGAGTGGAAAGAGGAAAACCAAAGTCATTTTCACCTGAATCTTTTGGGCAAAGTTTATTTTCCTGCATTAGAGACTCAGAGTAAGCTGTGAGCATCCAAACTTTTGGTTTAAGGACCGATCTATTTCCTGAGAGTTTGCAGCTATATGTTACTCAGATTTTCATCCAGTTGGAAACCTAAGTATCTACCGAAAAAAGGAGCAAATTTTCCCCCAGTTCCATGCACTTTCATGCATAGTCTTTTGAAATGAGATGTGCCCCTAAAATAATGGCATTATTAGAAACAGAGACCTTAAATTTCATGCTACTTTTTATATAAAGGCCATGCATTCCAATGATATTTTGATTTTATGATACTCACTGATCTCTCACTTCCTTCTGTTCCTTTTTGCCTGAATATGTGACCTCTTCTCTTGCAGCCTTGCTTGCTGTGACTTCTATGAATTGTGTGAATAAAACAATTTTTTGGGGGCTACCCTAGTATTTCAGGAGTCCAGAGTGGTAGTTTCCTCAGCTTAGTGACCTCTCAAATAACATGTTTTATTGTTGCCTCCAAATGGCTTCTTTTATCATCTGATTTTTTTTTTTTTTTGTTTCATTTTCTGATCCGTCCTGTCCCAGGATCCATAATACCTGAACTCTGCAAAGGTGGAGCTGGGCATTTTCCAAGCTGCTTCTATGCTTTATTTGCCCAGTCTCCAACAGGATTTTCAAAGGCAATTTTTGGAAGCAGTTAATGAGTTTGTTTCAGGGCTGTTGGTTTGTTGGGTGTCCTGCTTCCCACACCTTGAGGAGGCCAAGTTTTAAGTTCTCAACCCATGTCAGAAATCAGGCCTCCTTGTAGACCCTTTCAGGGGGGCACTTAGAGCTCACAAACACACTTGAAAATTTAGTCTCATATTCTGTTTGGAGCTCGGAGGGCTTTTTGTGCCCAAAGGGCTTCTGTAGGACATGGAAAGAGGCCTTTATGAGTGAGTGACAGGGCTGGCCATGGCAGCAGTGAATAATCCTGAATGGGTGCCAGGAATATATGCACCGTGCAGCATAGCCTGGGTGCACTACCTGTTTTACCCAAAAACGCTTTTAGAGATGCTCTCAGTGGAGTTTTTAGGCTACTGAGATCTGTGGCATGAAGTTTTCTTTGCCTAGGAAGCTTGTGTAGCCTTGGCTTTAACCTTCTGTGCCAGAGAAAGGGGAAAAATCCCTCTTCGTTGTTTGAAATGATGTCTCTGTACATAATGATACCATTATTTGGGGAGTATTATTCCTGAGGAAAATAAAAAACCAAAAGGAGCCACAGCTTGGCAGTTTCTTCTTCCCAGCAGTACCGAATTCCTGCTCTCATGGTTCATGCAGGGAGGAAAAGGTGATGGGTTGCGTAGTGTGGGACCGTCTGGAGTTACTAGGGGTCTGCCCAGCACATGACAGGTCCATAAAGTGGTCGACTTCTCATGACCTGAGCAGTTCCTCATATCGGTTAAGCCTGATTGCTCTAAGTTCAAATTCACAGCATACATCATGACAGCAGGATAATGTTACTTACGATCCATGGTTACACTGAGAACTTGCTAGTCAGCTGCTCAGCCTAACATTTCTGAAGTTTTCTGTAGAGAAAATAAGGTCTTTCTGTAAATAATCTAAAATAACTTGTGCTGCGTGTGTCACAACTGGCTAGTGGTCAGCCACGTATCTGCCTTTCTCATGCAAGGGTTTTTTGGGTTGTGTTGAAGCTGTTCTGATTCCTGGATGTTTTTGCAAACTCTGATTGTTCTTTTTCCTTCCTTCCAGATCGCCAAACTCGGTGCCTTTTGCTGCGGCCTGAGCTTGTGCAATCAGCACACGATTGTGCTTTACATTATTTGTATTGTGCCTTGGGTTCTCTTCCGGCTTTTCCAAAAAAAGGTGGGTATTTTACCTCCTGCTCACTCACACTTCTTGTAGCTTCTTTTAAAGCAGTCAGTTGTTCTTCCCAAGCGCTTGCGTTGCTCTTGTGTTGATGTATGAACAGTGACAGTTAATGGTCTGTCTAAACTCGTCAATCATAATGCAGTGGAGTTGCAGTCCATCAGTCTGACATCAGAGCTGCAGATTACGTGTTAGGGGCTTTGGAGCTGTCACTGCCGTGAGAGTCTGCGACCTGTCCATTCATCCTGGCATGGCATGAACAAGGTCCTGGCTTTTACAACGTACTGAGTAAGCTGTCACGGCACTGACAGCTAAAAATTGGTCGGTGGGTAGGAAACAAGAGTGTGTTCGTGATGTATCACAAACTGGAAGTGGGTAAACACGCAGAGGATGGTGCTGGTGAGATGTCATGGGCACAAATGCTTGGGGCGCTGCTTCCCCCAGTTGACCATGTAGGATTTGTCAGGATGCAAGCTGAGTTTCTGCATGTTGACTCCCTCATGGTGCTGCGGGAAGGTGGCAGCTCTCACTGCACAGCATCAGGCAACTTAACGAGGTTGTCAACAGTCAAAGATGCAGCCTGAATAAGCAGCACAGAAAAAAAGGGTTCCCACCAGAGATGCCCTTTGGAGGATGTGCAGCTGAACCGCTGGGATCCTTTAGGCAGGTTTAAGCTTGTTCATTTGGGTAACAAGGTGAAAACAGCCTCTTTGCATGTCCTGCTCGCCAAGGTGCTCTACCTCTCTCTGCACGAGGCTCCAAAGCCCCATTCACAGCTTGGGCACTGCCCTTGTCTGCCCAAGTGACCTGCGTTTGGTCCCTGTGTCCGATGACTGCAGATACGCTGAGGCCCTCTGGTTTGTCCTGCAAAGGGTGGTGCACCTGGAGGACACACCTGCTCTAATGACATTACGAAGGGCCCCGAGAAAGCTCCAGCTCTCCTTTCTGCCTCCCCATTGCTCCCTGGAGGTGACAGCACTTCAGGCTGCTGCTGTTTCAGTTTGCCTCTGTTTCTTCACCAGCAACCCAATAAATCAACTAGGACAACAGTACAGGTTGTAACCAAGCCCAAGCTGAAGTGCATGAGCTGCAATAGATGAAATGCAGCTCAAGACAATCTTGCTCCAAAATCTTTCTCTCACCCAACCCCTTTTGACTGTGTGTTTCGTTTGGCAATGTGCACTTCTGCAAGGTATTTGTGGTCTTTCAATGGAGCCTTTTTCCTTCTGGGGAGCCCAGAGAGATGGCTGTGAGTAGCAGCAGCAGAGTGCTGTGCCCATGCCACATTCCTTGGAAACACGTCGGATAGACCAGTCGTGGCTGTTGCTGAAAGCCATCTAATACCACGAGTATTTGACTGAATGCGGTGCCTTTCAGGGAAAAAAAAAGGAAAAAAAACAGAAAGGGCAGTCTTCTTGCTGGAGGAATTTCAGCCAACTTTATCCAGCTACTTTTTCTGCTTTGGAGCTTGTCACTGAATGGTGTTGCTCCCGCATAACCCCAAACACTGGAGGAAGTGCTTTGATTGACAGGGCAGGGGCTGACGATAAAGCAAGCGTGCAATATTCTAGGGTGGGATTTTCCAAAGCACTTAAAGGAGTTAGGCACAGAAGTCCCTTTGAAAGTCTTGTCTTCCTGACCCCTTAGGCAGTCTTGAAAATCCCACCCCAAAAGTTGGCCTATCCAATTTAGCCATTTAACCATCATGATCAAGTAAATGGCAAACTGACTCCTGATGATGGTGCTGATGTGTATAGTTGTACTAGAGTGGCATTTTTTTTTTGCCAGATGGAATACCAGCCAACTCTTAATCACTGCAAAGTGGGTTATCTCAGCCTTGCAGTGCTTCAGCCATCTATGCATGTCATGCCATGATTTAAATGTGAAAGATGCAATGAGTATGATACTCATGAGTCCTAGCTAATATTATTTGCTTCACTTAAATTTCACCCTGCCATGCAAAGGAGATCAGTTTGATGCAGTTTCCTGGTAATCCACAAAATCGTAAGGTTTAACATAGCATTTTGTAGGGACTTACTATAAATTGAGAGATCAGCTCTGTGTAAATATATTTGATGTTTTTTTTTCTTTATCTGTTCTTGAAGTTCCAGCGTGATTAAACTCAAATAAACATTGTTATGCAATATGGCATATTTTGGTGCAGGAATTGTCCCTAGGCCATTTGCTGAAGTTGGGTTTATGCTTCTTGGCTGGTTTGCTGCCTTATCTCTATCTGCCGGCCTCATCCTACCTCAATCGAGCCCGTTGGACATGGGGAGACCAGACGACTTTGCAAGGATTTTTGACCCACTTTCTCAGGGAAGAATATGGGACGTTCAGTCTGGTAAATACAGGTCATTTTCTAACAGACTTTCTCCTAAAGTTATGCTGTAGCAGAACCTTTCTATCCATTGGTGTTTAACAGCTTGTAGGGGAAGAAACTGAAAGCCCTGCTGCTTTAGAACTCATGATTTTGACCTGCTGATCTGCCGGGTTTACTGGGAGTAGATCAGAGGGCTGCTAAACCACAGAAATCATTCTCCTTACCTTTGTGCGATGAGTCATATTATTTATTGGGAACCACACAGGTGTTTTGTATGCATAAAAAAACGCAGAGCAAGCTGTGCTAGAGAAAGGTGGTAACATCAATTTCATATTTTTAAGGTAAATGACCTTTTTATTAACTTCAGCTATTTTAAAAGGTCTCAAGCAGTTTTTATTGTTTTACCTTAAAAAAAAAAAATTTCTCTTAACCCCTCAGTAATATTTTATTGAAAGGAATGATAGATTTGGGGGTCTTGCAGTCCTCTAGTGAGAATTATTTTGACTGCTCTTGTAAATAAGGGAGTTAACATAGAGCTGTGTGCTGAGCATGGGGTTGCATCTGTCTTCTCTATCACTAATGTAAATTTTTGGCTTCCAGCCACTCAAGACTTCTTCAAGACTTCAGGGAATTCAGTGCAAAGGGATGGGAAATTTTACCATTGGGACAAGAAAAAAGAAAAAAGATTCTACGTATCATTTAATTCATCTGGATCATTGGCTTTTGCTCCCTGGTAGATGGTGTCTTGTGCATGCAGTGACTGCGTCCTGCCTTTGCTACGCAGCAGGCAAGGCTGGCGTTTCAGTGCCAGCTCCGACAGCTTCAGCAGCCCCTTTTCTTGCAGGGGCTCCCAGGCTGCCACGATGCCAATATAGCAGAGATCATAGTTGGTAAAATATTCCTAATATGTCCAGAAAACCTTGCATGATTGCAAACAAGAACCTGGAAGAAAGTATTGCAATGGAATAAGATGCAGCTGGAGGGTTGTGGAGCAGCCCCTTGTGCCCAGGGCACTGCAGACTAACTGAGAGGACTTTCCTTGCCCCAATGATGTGTCAGTCAGTGTGTGGGTTTCTCACTGCTTTTGTTTTTTTCATCTAGGCCAAAGCAGAGAAAGGATCCAGTATGAGAGAGATATTGGTGTGAGTAAAATCTTGATTGCACCTTCTAGTTGAGAGAAATCCGTCGCTCCCTCCGTGGCTTTTGTCCAGGTAGCTGCTTTCCTGCAGCCACCTTGGATTTTTGCAGAGCCCGGGCCCTGAGATGAGGGAGGAAAGGGCCATGCAAATCTGGCACGGGGACAACGTGCCTGTTTTCAGCGGGCTTCCCTGTAAAAGTCAAAATGCTGGTTTCCCTCTCCCCACCACTCTTTCATTTAAAACTTTGATGTTAAAAATAGGTTTGTTCCCCTTTCCAGCAGACTTAATCGCAGGAGAATAGAACATGTTACGTTGTGCTTACTCCCTGCCTCTCTTGACACTTCAGTTTGGTCCCGGGGCGATTTGAGGCAGATGTGCATTAATTTCTCCCCAGTTTCCAGCTGACGCAGATGAAGTCGGAGCTCTCCCTTGCCGTCCTCACCCTGGCGCTCGTGGCCTGTTTAAGTGCAGCCCTGCTGTAAGTTGGAGGAGCATCTTTGCTCCAGTGTGCAATTTCTTGCTGACTGCACGGTGGTCTCTTGGGGTGCTTTTTCTGCCTTATGCCAGAATAGATCTAGTCTAATTCCCAATATTAAATGTGCTGAGAGTTATTCTCAAGTGTGTGTAACTTTTGCCTCCTTTTTAACATGCCACTAGAACCTGTTGTTGTTTTTTTATAGGACAGAGCGGCAGAACTTGCCCGTGATCTGGCTCTTCACTGGGATGCTCTGTGTTTACTCCCTGTTCTTTGCTTGGAGGGCGAATCTGGATATTACAAAGCCTCTGTTCATGGGTGTGGTGAGTTTCGTTCCAAAAATTGCTCTGGGATGTTAATTCTTGAAAGAAGCCTTGTCCTGGCTTAGGTGATCACTATTACTCCCCATAATCATGAAAAAGTCATCCCCTTGGTGTTGTCTAAGATGCAAAAACACAGCCACATGTAACTGGGGAAGCAGAAATAGGATCTCTACAAATTTGGAAAAGTGATGTGTGATTAAAATGTGATTAAAAGACGTCCTCTGTCTGTTCCCGTTCTTTAATCCCTGCCCTTAAAGTCCTGAAAATGTGGACCATATCCTAAACAAATCTCCATGTCCACTTAAGGGACTGGAGCATCTCTCATGTGGGGAAAGACTGAGTGAGCGGGGTCTGTTTAGGCTGGAGAAGAGAAGGGTGAGAGGGATCTGATCAACATGGACAAACACCTGAGGGGAGGATGGAGGGAGGAAGGGGCCAAACTCTTCTGGGTGGTGGCCAGTGCCAGGACAAGGGGCAGTGGGGACAAGGTGAAGCCCAGGCAGCTCCGTGTGGCCGTGAGGAAGAACTTGTTTGGTGTGAGGGTGCCCGAGCCCTGGCCCAGGCTGCCCAGGGAGGCTGCGGAGGCTCCTGCTCTGCAGATCTTCCCAAGGCGCCGGGATGCGCCCAGGTGCCCTGTGCTCTGGGTGTCCCTGCTGGAGCAGGGGCTGCGCTGGGGGATCCCTGGGGGTCCCTTCCAACCTCGGCCATTCTGGGATTCTGTGATAAACAAACGTGGGTGTCGTGCCTGTGCCTCACACACCCCGTGCTCCGCGTGTGCTGTTCCTAGGTGGAGCGGTTCTGGATGCAGAGCAACGCGGTGGTCGCCGTGCTCGCCGGCCTGGGGCTCGCCCGGCTCGTGCCACTCGCGGGCGCCGCGCTGCAGACCCGCCGTGTGCCGCCCTGCCTGGAGTGGCTGCCGGCTCTCGCTCTTGTTGCTTCTCAGATTTGGGCCAATTACAGGTACCAGATACCCTGGGAGCGTGCGGGATGATGTGCAGTCCGGATGCGGTTTTAAACCCCCTCCTTCTGCTTCCTGAGTTTCCATCCTTGTCCCTAAAGGAAAAGGGCATTTAGAGGCACAGAGCTGGGCATAGAGGGTTGTTCTTCCACTGGCAAAGCCAGTAGAGCTGATGGTTCAGGGTAGAGGGGGTTGCAGGCTCCGAGGCTGGTCCTCAGCCAGGAGCAGAGTGACAGCAGGTCAATTTGATAGCCTCTCTCTGAGCTATGGAAAGGAAATCCCTCTGATCTCATCTTTTCCACCCTCGCTGGTATTCCTTGATCTCTTGATGGCACAAATCAAGGTTTCCTTCTAAGCTTGGGAGGTCACAGTCTGCAGGAATGGAGTCGGCAGACCCTACTGCCTTGTTTGGTTTCCTTGGTATCACCAGGGCTGTAAACCCAGGTATCTTACAGGTTGAAGGAAGGTATGTAAATATTTCATAAAAGAAAGCTGTAAATTTGTGCTTTCTTTCCTCCGATTTACAAAATGCCTTTGACCTGTACACTCACTGTCTATTTCCATTGCTTTGCCTCAGGTTTCCCTGTGCCCTGGGGTTTATTTTTCTTTATCTTTTTCTTTATGAGGAGCTAGAATAAGGCATTCTTGTCCCATAGCCACGCTGAAGATTTGCCAGTGGTTTGGAGTATCAGAGTAGTAGTAGGGCCAGTGGAGAGGTTTGCCAGATGGTGAAGTGTGGAGCACATGGACTTCCTATGAAACCTTCCTCTGTGCACACCTTCTCACCAAGTCCTGTCCATATCTGCCTTGAGCCACCTGTGTCATGTCCCATTCTTGGGTCCATACCTGCTGTCTGGAGTGTGAACACACACACAATTGTGTAAAAGGGTTTAATCTCAGGTAATGTAAATCTACTGCTATTTGATTGTACAAGAATTTGGGTTTTTTTAGTACATTACAGTGGCACTTCCAGCTCCAACTAATAATCCAGTAGGTTTATACCAAGAAAAAGTCAGAATTAAGATGAAGGGGTGGAATGAGTGCAAATTTTGTCAAAAGTCATGGCTAGTAGCTCTGTTGCTGTTTTCTGAGGGGCTTCAGTCTAAATGCTTCGTTTCCATATCATGGCTTCTCAGCAGTGGTGCTCTTCAGCAAGATCTAACCAGGGGCAAGGGGCTTGCTCTGTTTTCTTGTGGCTGCTTATTGCATAAAATTATTCTGAAGAAATTCAAAGCCATGCAAACATCCATTCCTAAGATGTACTGTTTTTCATCTCCTCTTTTCAAGTGCTTGTGATCAAAGCAGCAATTATGTTGTGGATAACTTTGCAAGAAATCTGCTGTCCTCGATGCCGACGGGCGCAGTGGTCTTGCTGCGAGGAGACTTACCCGGGAATGCTCTTCGTTACCTTCATTACTGCGAGGGGATGAGACCAGACATCACCTTAGTGGACCAGGAGGTAGGTCCAAAAAGTGCTATTGGAAGAGGCAACAGACAGGTTTGAAAAACAGAAAAGAAACCTTCCAAAGCTTGTCCTTACGCTGCCACATTGGTGCCTGGGCTTGGCTTTGCAATGAGGAGTTATTTCTGGTTGGCAAAACCAAAACCCACAGCCTGATACTTAATTTACCAGAACCCTGGATTGTCTCTTTTATTACGTTTTCCACCTCAAACTTTGTGCCTCTAGTCAGCAACCACTGGTGTTCTGCTCTGGCAGTGAGATCCCAGACAGTTACTAGAGTGGGAGGTGACCCTCAGTGAGCAAATTCTTCTCATTACTCGTGCAGAAACAGCTTGCTACACTTCTGGATGTAAAGTTGATGAAAATTTTGATTGTTGTTTTAATTTTGCTAATGTTTTGGTGATAGATGATGACTTATGAGTGGTATTTACCAAAGCTGGCAAAGCATTTACCTGGCATTCATTTTCCTGGAAAACGGTGGAATCCTGTGGAAGGAGTATTACCCGATGGGACACTTGTTTTTAATCTCCATCATTTCCTCAAAGTAAATAAACAGTAAGCATTTCTTTCATATGTAACAGCTTTCCTAAAATCTTCAACCTCTTTTCCTGAAATTGTTTATGGAACAGCTTGGTACTGCATCTAAAAGACCAATTTTCTCCACTGACTTCCTCCCTGGTGGTGAGATTATTTTTGCAATTAAAGCAAATATCTATGCAGGAGTAACTCCATCCAGATACAAGATTTCTTCTTGTTTGGAGATTGGTTTGTTTTTTTTTGAGGAGGGCAAACTAAGAAGGTGGCTGGCAGCGAACACTTAGCCATTTTATTATTTTCCTGTTGAAACCATTCATCACCAAAAAAGGAATGTTCCTGTGTACTCAAAATGACTGTGGTTGGAGAGCAAATTGCTGCTGCTTCTCCTTCGTGAGCACTGTGGCCAACTTATTAGCATAGAATGAATGTATTCCAAGAATAATCATCATATAAAAATAGCTTAGTAGGAGTGAAGAAAGGATTAGATACTTGCATGCATAAGAATAGCAGCTGCGTTTGGACTAGCCAGGGTGAACCTTACAAGTGTGGGTACGTGAAAGAGCATTGCAGGAAAAAATGGGCTTCTCCTTAGTGTTTTTTGCAGTCCTGCATGGTCCATCTGGGGGAGAGGACGTCTCCTCTTGTGGTGCCTCCTGTGTGGGCTGGGGTCTTTGCAGCAGCAGAGCAGAGAGACCTGTTCCCGGGATGACCTGGGGACATGGAGCGGTTCTGCTGCCCGAGACGCGGTGCGTTGCGCCCACGGCCCGTGGCCTGGCTTCACGTTTCCTCTCTCCGTGGGTTTTTTTTGGCAGGAAGGAAGTGTTTGTCTGCATAGGCCTTCACGAAGGAGACTCAACCTGGAAGAAGAGCTACTCGCTTTGGCCCTGGGGAACCTGTGAAAAGTTGGTTCCTTCTGAAGTTGTCTTTGACCCGGGAGAGTGGATTCGTCTTACAAGAAATCTCTATAACTGGACAGAAGACTATGGAAGGTACAAGACACAGAGACATTTCTGCTCCTTTTCACTCCTAATTCTTCTGCCAGCGGCATAACCACATCCAGTGCAATGCTGCTGCACCCAAGCCTTGTCCTCTAGGGCTGGTAGAGCAGCAACCACTGGGGTTTGTGCAGCTTGGGCTTATCCAGTTCCACTTACAGCACTGACATGTCAGGATTTGGGCTCTTAACATCCTTCTTGTCCCCAGCGAGAATGGTTGCTCCTTGTTTCTCCAAGCTTCCTGGTCCTGATTCAGCAGGATGCTCTAGCACGAGCCCTGAGACTGACTCTCTTCCAGGGGATATGAGGCCTTTATGAGAGCAGTAGCATTCATTGGATTTGTGAATGTGACTAAATACCTTGCTGATTAAGGGTGTTTCGGAGGTGCAGATGAAAATCCTTAAAAAGATTGCAGCCAAATTTAAAATGAAATAGGATTTTTTTCTTTTGAAACAGTTAAGCATCAGCTCTAGTGAGAATTTTTGTGTTTGAAGATATGTAGTAGAAATCACCTGCTTATGGTATTCTTAATAGTATTAAAAGAGAGAGGGCATTTCTAATCATGTCCAATTCTGATTTTAAAACTTGATCTGTTTTCCCTGTTGCCAGGGGCCAAAAAGACATTGAGGCCATGAGACATCCAGAACTTTAGGTGCAATGGAGGGATGGTAAAAAGCATCTGTCTCGCTTGGAGAATAGCTGGGCTGTGGTGAGACACATAACGTGCCATAGACTCCTGTCCAGGGAGAAGAAGGTTTTATGGGGAACTCGGGATCAGCTGAATTCCTTGCTCTCAGAGCCAGGGGCTTCCTGACAGGTTTCTTTTCCAGCCTGGGAGGTTTGTAGCTGCTAGAGTGGGGCAGGCTGACCTTGCAACGGGCGCGATGCCGGGACGTGGAGCCCGTGGCTGAATTTTATTTTAATTCCTGTTTAGATTCAAGCCCTCCTCCTGGGAAGCTGTTGCGAATGAGGAGATGTGGCAAGCCAGGTGATGCTCCTTGGCTTTCCCCCTGCACTCAATGAGCGCTGCCACCCCGCTGCCGTGGAATACGTGTCCAAGTGGGCGTTGATGCCTCACCCGTGTGTTGGATGTGCTTGGATCTATCTATTGGATCTATACATGTCAAGCTTTAGAAGGAATACACTGGCAGAATGGGATCAGCAGTGCTTTGCCTCTGATAGATCCTTCTGGAAAGTGATGGTTATTTTTAATGAATGTGCTCTGCTCAGAGTGTCTTGAAGCAGCAGGGGGTGGTTTGGATAGAGAGTGAGAAAATACATCACAGAAAGGAATTTGTTTTGCTGCTGCCTTAAGTAGACACACAGCTTGTGTACTCTGCCATGTGATTAAAGAGCTTAATGGACATGTTGAAGATGTGTGTAATCATGTGATGTGACCTAGCAGGGCTAAGGAGTTGTTATAATGGATGTTTTTCTTGTTTTCCTAGGATGAAAACGGCTTTCTTTATATTTGACCTTGCAGAAACTGCCAGTGTGGCTGCAGAAACGAAATCACAACTTTACACATTCGCTTACACTGTAAGCCACATATTTTGGTTATGAATTCTCCCTGCAATCTCCATCCATTTTTAAATTTCTCCATGCCATTGAAATAGCATGGTGTTTCCACGTAGGTAGGCAGCCCTGTAATCTGCCTTCTCCCTCATTCATCCAAACCAGAAGCATAGCAGATTCAACGAGATTTGTTCAGGGATTTTATCCATCCCTACTTGCCCTCTCGGTCACAGAGGATGCCAAGAGCTAACCAGTCAACACTCTGCTTCTGCTATAATTATGTTGTCTGTGTGGGGCTCCAAACCCATGCCAAGAGATTGCTTGTCCTGACGTCCCCTCTATGCACTTGTCCCCTCTGTTATTATATAGTCATGCAGCCGAGCCAGCAAGTGTAAAATCCGACAGTCTTCTCACTGCAGATTAATTCTGCTGCATTTCACACCAAAGAATGACACACATAGGCTAGTGTAGGTATCTCTGGAAATACTGTACTGCCAGAGATGCCAATGGATGCACAAAACGATCAGTGTGTGTCAGCAGAGAGGAAGAATATACCTCGGCAAGCAGGCAGAATAGATTTTCCTTCAAATTCTTACCTGCTTTGTGGTGATTTTTGCTCTTCTATTCAGTGAAGTTCACAGGCACCTGCCTGATGTTGGGCTTATGAATATTCCCTCTGCAGTCAACAGGCTGCTTAAGTCCATTCTGGTCCTCTGAAATAGCGAGTTAATGTCTTTCCAGGCACTGCAGTGAGATCTCTTTTAGTACCACAGAATGGCTGAGGTTGGAAGGGAGCCCTGGAGATCCCCCAGCGCAGCCCCTGCTCCAGCAGGGACACCCAGAGCACGGGGCACCCGGGCGCATCCCGGCGCCTTGGGAAGATCTGCAGAGCAGGAGCCTCCGCAGCCTCCCTGGGCAGCCTGGGCCAGGGCTCGGGCACCCTCACACCAAACAAGTTCTTCCTCACGGCCACACGGAGCTGCCTGGGCTTCACCTTGTCCCCACTGCCCCTTGTCCTGGCACTGGCCACCACCCAGCAGAGTTTGGCCCCTTCCTCCCTCCATCCTCCCCTCAGGTGTTTGTCCATGTTGATCAGATCCCTCTCACCCTTCTCTTCTCTTTTCCCTCGCCCAGTGTAACATCTCTCCTGAGGAAGTGCATGATGTACAGTGCGGTTATCTCGACCACCTGTAACGCATCATTTCCTAGAGCAGCTATTTGCTTACAACCATTTTCGTCCCCTACTGAGAGTCACATTCACCCCGTTGCACACTGCATGGCAAACATGGAGTTTCAGAAACGTCCTGACTCTGGATTTGGCATCTGTCCTTTTAAAAACTATGGACAGTTTTGAAGTACCTTTAAGATCTGTTTATCTCCTTGTTTAATTAACCTTTTATTTATTTATTTATTTATTTTTATTTTGTCTTTTAACAGTTGTACAAAGAAATTATCAGCTCTCATCCAAAACATCCAGTAAACTGGCACAAAAACTATGCAATAGCTTGTGAAAGGATGTTGCGTCTCCAGGAGGTGCATGTGGATCAGGAGACGCTGCTCTCTGAAACTGTGAAACATTTCCTTCTGTACACGGAGAAAGCAGAGGACGATCCCCAGCGGCAGGACATTCTGCGGGCTGTAAAACACCTGAAGAAAGAGCTGCAGGTGCTGAGGAAAATGAAAAAGAAAGATCTGAAGCAGCAAACTGCAGAGAGTCTGTTTTGACAGGCCTTCTGAAGCGTCAAAATGTTGACTTTGGGCGATAACATTGAATTAATCATGAACAATGTGAGAATGGCTTTAAAAAGCAACAGAAATAACAGCAAAGAAGAAATCGCGTGCGATGATCACCTTTGTGGAAACGTACTGTTGTTTGTTCTTTGACATTGTGCAGCTGAACATTTTGTATTGTTTTGTATGGGGGAAATGCATTGCAAAGTAAACTACTGGGTTAAAAAAGGAGAGGTTTCTTTTTGAAGAAGACCACAAAGCCTGTAATGCTGTGAAGATTTTAAGTAAGTTTACAAATGCAGGGTCCTTCATAGATGAAAAAATGTCATTTATCCTTTAAATGTCTATTTTGTTACTGAGCAACAAAGCCTGCAGACATTTTCTTCGGCCTGTAGTCTACCTGTTTGTTTTTATGGTCCACACCACCACACGACAGGTAGGTTTTTGTCAGGTCAGGTGTATTGTGGTGCTCTACTGACACTGTGTCACCCAGCTGCGCCTGTGTAGGGAGCTGCTGCAGGCACAGTCGGAGTGGGGATGGATGGAGTGACAGTGTCCTGAAATGGGAGGGTAAAGCAAACCCAGCTCTTCCAGCCGCGCCTGCTTTGTGGGGAATGTGCTTTTCAATACGCTCCCGCAATCAAGTTTATCCTGGCATAGGATGCCAGGTTTCCTACAGCAGGAAGGGAGTTTTCTTTGCAGACCCCGTGATGCCATGGGCAGGATGAGGCGTCTCCTGAGTGGCACCGGGCTGGCAGAAGGGCCGCAGTGCCGAGTCCTGCACAGGGGACGGGAGAGCAGCTCATCCATGGATTGGAAAGCACCGCTGCTGCCACCTCTTGATATGTTCTGCTCTGCCACCCCTGGCAGGTACCAGAGGTGGCAATGTGGGATTGCCAAGTTTCTCATACTTAGTGCTGTAGTTCCATGAGATCTTGGCCTGTTTTTTTGTTTTGTTTTGTTTTGTTTTACAGGAGAAAAACTACTCCTATCCAAGATTTCATTTGGGTTAGTACAACTTCTACAGAAGAAAGAGGTACTCGTGTAAAGCTCGAGTTGGAGAAGCGCCTCCTGGAAGGTTACGGCACCCTGGGAAGAGTGAAAGGGGTCACATCCACATGCCCTGTCCCGTGAATATCGGCCTGCAGTCTGAATGCTGTGAGACCCTTCCCTGCAGATTTGGGCTCGCTTGGTTATTAGTCCTCATAGGTCCCTTTAGCAGTAGGGATGTCCCTGTCTTTCCTTGTCCGCTCTGAGTGCCAGACTTTCGCTAAATGCCCTCTATAAAAGTCAAACTTCTGTATAGCAATCTCTATCTCTGGGCTACAAGGGAACACAACTTATTTTTTTTCCCCCTCGTTCAGATTTCCTTTGCATAGTATCATTTCCAGAGCATTTTCCCCCAGGTCTCCAGTGAACGGCCGATGAGAAGCAGGCAGTAAAAGCCAAGCCGGCGGGTTCTGGGCTTCAGCCGCGAAGCGGAGGCAGAGGATGCAGCGGAGCGCTTCAGAGCTGTCATCGGAGCTCTTTGTTTCGCAATCGGCTACATTTCAGGCCGGCCGTGCCTCACTTCAACCCCTTCCATTTTGTCAATTCCCGCAGAAGTGTTTGTAGAGAGCGCGAGAATATCCCGCGTTCCAGCACGGGGCTTTCTCAGGGCAGCCTTTCTTCTCCCTTCTCCGAATCGGTCCTTCAGCCCGGCAGAAAAGCATTAGGAATCCCGTTTTTTGAATGCTTTTGTTACCTGCATTATTGAAAATCCATTCAAGCAAATATACTGAGCCTAGGGTTTTCTTTATCTTGATGAGATGCCCCTCCTTAGCAGTATAGTCTTGAAATAATTGGAAGCTTTTGTGGATTCCACTATCTACTCGGGAGAAAAGAGGG
Source organism: Nothoprocta perdicaria (assembly GCF_003342845.1). Lineage (NCBI taxonomy): Eukaryota > Metazoa > Chordata > Aves > Tinamiformes > Tinamidae > Nothoprocta > Nothoprocta perdicaria. Next base: position 367,084 of record NW_020456043.1, on the reverse strand, counting down.
GCTGCACAAAAGTACCTAAGCCTGCAGCCTGCTTCGAGTGACGTATCATAATATATTGGAGTAAGTAGCAATGCCAACTAGGGAGGAATTTTCCCACAGACAAACGCATTCCCAGGTGTGAACCGTACTGGAAACGTGATGCTTTTTAGGGGCTGAAAGCGGATACAGTTGGAATCGCTCCATTTGCGCGCTCTGCATCCCTGTGAATTTGCGGGTTTGTGTAATAGGGCTGCGTGTGTGCACAGAGGTGTTGCACGTTCAGCTTGAAGATATCACTGATGCCAGACTGCAAAGGTGAAAACATTTAGCAGAGGCAGAAGTTACAAATTCCTCTCGGTGAATCTGTTCAAATTAGATTTGCTGGTGCTTTTAGAGGGAGCGGTGGCGTGGATGTCGCTAAGCCTGTGCGCTGAAAGGCACTGCTGAGGGATGCTGGCAGAAGTTTAATTTTTATCAGCGCCTCTTAGGTGGCACCCTTAAGTTTATCAAACAAGCAAAGCTGATTTGCTCTTCGTTAGTCTCAGTTGCATGAATCGGTTGCCAAGTAAACAGGATTTTGCATTTTCCTAATTACTTTCATATTTGTGTTTTACCTCTATTTGTTCTCTTGCAGAACTGGGCCTAATAATTAGTCAGACTCCTGCTGCCTAAACCTTAAAAAAGAGCGGGGGGGAGGAGGGCAGGAGAGGAAAAAAAAAAGGAGAGACTTCTGAGGGGTTTTTTTCCCCCTTATAAATTCATTTTTGTTACAAGCATCTTTTATACATATTACTAAAGGGAGTGCACTAAGAAATGCAAATAATGGCTCTTTATTTTATTATGACAGTTAATTAATAGCAACCTGTTTTAATGAATAAAGTCACTCAGAGTCCTTCAGCACTTCCTAAGTAGAGGCCAGAATCTGTAGGGATTCTTTTTTCCCCCCAATTGTATAGCTCCTAGACTCCGCGCACTATATAGGGCCTGTATAGAAATGCTCGCTAATGAAGAGGGAGGGCTAGGAACTTGTCTGCATTCAAAGATCACTGGTGAGTCATTCAGCGAGAAAAGGCCCCTTGCTAGGAATAGTCACAGTTCCGCGGCATTGTGCTAGCAAAAGGGTTTGATCAAAGGTCTCCTGCGGAGCTTGCATGGTTTCCTTTCAGCCGACGACCATAATTAAAACCACTAATTCTCTTTTAAAATGCTGCAGGATGCCATGTAGGCATCTGTCTGGAGTGTCCTTTGTGATGTGGGGAGCTGTTAAGGACCAGCGCCGAGGGCTTTTCAGCGACATGCCAGTCAGGAAGGTGATTCGACATAAGGGTGCCTCTGAAGGCTTGACAGGGCCTTGACTACACAATTCGAGCTGAATTTGCCCCTTGTCAGCTGCCAGTAAATAAATCTCAAAGGGGGAAAAGCTGAAGTTTCATTACCTGATCCCCAGGGCTTTGTTGGTTTTGGCATCACACAGGGGGAAGCCCTTGCCCCTTGGGTCTGGGGATCTGAAGATGTCCATTGGAGCCCAGAGCGGCGGGCAGGGTTCAGCGCGGGGCCGTTTGAAGACTGTCAATAGTTGTAACAGTTCAGCTGTTAGGAAGACAAATAAATGGAAGAGCCCATTAATCCCCTTTGGGTACTCGGTGCCTTTTGCCCTTTTATCGCAGCCTTATTAGGTTCCTACTCATCTTGAACCGGGGGAAAAATGAATTGAAGTTGTTGAGTGCTAATTGGCAAAGACTTTTAATCATGGGCCAAGAACTTTCACTGACTTGAAAGTAACTTCGCCACGGGGAGGATCTGCAAATTCTTGGTTTGCCATTAAAACAAAACCGAAAAATCCCATTGGGGTTCAGCGCAGCGGTTAAATGAAAAGAATAGGCAACGGATAGATTGTTGGGCTGGTTCTTCCTAAAGATGTTAGCAACTTTTACTTGCTGTTTGTGAGAGTCACGGCACCAGGCTCTCAAGGGTCGGTCCCAAGGCTGATGTGCCATCTGTACATCTCCTCTGTGTCCACAAATGCGTTTCCTACATGTGCTTGTAACCATAACTTGTGGCCAAGTTGTTTGTGGCAACGTGCAACCACTTGGGCACTGAGCAAAGAGGTCCTGGCTTTCCGTGTGCCTGGGGTGATGGCCACAGTGCGAGGCCACCTAACCCCTCCCCAGACTTGTCCAGAAGTGATTTACAGCCGGGTATGTCTCAGTGTGGAGCTAAGTCTGCCGTCTTGCATGAGTTGCGTTCTGACATTAAGTCCGCTGGCCGTGGCGTTCATTTGGAGGTATCTCTTGCTTTCTGTCCCCAGCTGCCCTTTCTTCATGTGCCGCATAAAGAGTAAGATTTCTACCAGCTCCTACAAGGCTTTCGTGCTTGATAAGTGAGAATCTCCTGGTTCATCCTGACACCAAAAGCATCAGCCCCTGGTTCTGGAACGCAGAATCCTCCTCGTGTGTCCCAGCCTCCATGTTCGGTCACCCAAGGAGGGCACACGTCCTCGCCGGGGCCAGCACTGGCCACCACTCCGCTCTGCTGGCCCCATGGCCCTTTCCAAGACCTCCCGCAGGCCCGTGTCCCGCTTCCAGGGGCTGCTGGGAGCGCTGGAAGGACGAGGCCTTGGCACATCATTCCGTGAGCAAACACGGGGCTAAAGCCGCCGCAGCGATCACGGTGCCGAATGAAGACATCATTGTTAGTACCCTCTAAACGTCTGTTTAATTTGGATCTGCCTGATACAGCCGAAGCGAGCGCGAGGCCCGCACCGCCCTTCCCTCTGCCAGGGCTCTGGAAATGGGGAGCTTCCATGAGAAACACGGTGGTTTTTGGTCACCGAGTGCCCTTCGCCTTTCCCTCAGCTCCGGGGAGCCTCTGCCAGCAGGCCGGCCTCGCTCACGATGGCTCCACGCGATGCCATGAGTGTCACCACGGCCTGGCCCTCCCTGGACTGAGGTGGCCTCCGTCTCCATGGTCACCTCCCCACACAGCCCTCCATTGGCACCGTGTCCTTGTCCCCTCTGCCACCCCGAGGGGTCCTGGTCATCATGCCAGGAAAAGCAGGGTGCAAGAGGGGCACTGCCTCTCCGGGGGCTATTGGGGCCTTTTGTTTATTGCCCTTGGTTTTTTTTTTTTT